>NC_140960.1:36453708-36461208 GCF_014529385.1 Adiantum capillus-veneris
CCATTGCTTCTTGCCGCCCACACATCGATCTTATGCTCCACCGTGCAATGGGATGGAGCCACTCCATTGGACCATGGCCGATTGGGTAAGACATTGGAACGAGCATCACAACACATTGCCTCCTCCCAATGATCCACTTAGGGGTATGTCTAGGTACTCTATTTTCTTATCACTACCCTATTGGGCTTCATTGAAAATCCAATAACTATTGGATCCAATGCATGTGTTCAAAAATGTTGGGCAAGCTATATGGGATCACATAGTAGGCAAGAAAGATTCATTGGGGGCTAGAGAGGACATGAGGGCCATAAGGAGGCTCCCTCCTTCGGCCACACCTCGCATGGGGCCTTGGGGGAATATGGTTCTTCCAAAGGCACCTTGGATTCTATCAAGGGTGGATCAAGAGCGCATGAAACAAGTCATTGCATCCATCCGTACTCCAACAGGTTATATGTGTTCGCTCAAGGGTGCCTTCACTAAAACTAATAAAGGAGGATCCACACAACTGTATGGGCTCAAATCCCATGATTGGAAAAATATTCTTCAGGTAATGTGTATGTGTGTTTGTGTGTGTGTGTGTGTGTGTGTGTGTGTGTGTGTGTGTGTGTGTGTGTGTGTGTGTGTGTGTGTGTGTGTGTGTGTGTGTGTGTGTGTGTGTGTGTGTGTGTGTGTGTGTGTGTGTATGTGAGTGCGTGTGTATGTGGTTTAGGGTTCTGGATACTAATAAGTCTTTTTGTTTGTGCAATAGTTTGTGCTTCCAATTAGCATTAGTGGATTTGCGGACACGAAGGTAAAGGCTGCAATATTCAAGGTGGGAGAAGTTGTCAGGTATAGCACATTTGATCCTCCCTCCTAAACTTTACTTTGAAGACTAACTTTACTATGAAGATTATGAAGGGTTTTTTGGTTACAGGTTTGTGAGTTCCAAAGAAATTGAAGTTTCAGCCATTCCAACAGCTCGACTTCTAGCGATTGAAGCAACTTGTGCTATTGAGGATGCATTCCCACATTCTATCCTTGTTAGGCAAGTTCACCTATTGCTCCATCTTGTTGAGGAGATAGCCATTTGTGGTGTGGTTCACTCCAGGTGGATGTTCTTTCTTGAGAGGTTCCGAAAGACCTTGAAAGACTTTGTAAGGCTACGATCACAACCAAAGGTATTCATCGATCTTAAGCCTTAAACCTTATTAGGATTGGATTGTATTCACAACGCTTTTTATTGGTTACTTTAATCACTAATGGTTTCATGTGTTCAGGCAAGCATGGCAGAGGGTTGGATTGTACAAGAGGCTTTTGTGTATGTCTCTCAATATCTTTTCACAATAGACCTATCATTGCCTCGTTTAAAGATGGAGGAAGAGGATCCAAAAAAACACGCAAACATTCCAAGTGGGAAAGGTTCTCTCTTGATTTTGGATAGGGAATTTCAAGCCATAGTCAACAACCATTGTCTACTCAATGCTCCCATCATGGGCAAATGGGTGGATATGTATGTGGAGGTGCGTACAACGAGAGAAAGGAAGAGGGAAGCATGGAAGAGGTCGCGTGGCGGTAGGCGAGCACCTCCCTTTCCTAAAGAGCTTGCCAAATACCCTGATCTAATTCCAGCTGGGTGGATACACAATGCCATGACCAAGGCCAAGGCACAAGGAGGACAAATAAGCCCTAAAGAATGGGAGTACACGCGAGGATGTCTACCAAGGGTAATATACTCAATGTGTTTAGTGTGTGTGTGTGTGTGTGTGGGTATGTGTGTGTGCGTGTGTGTGTGTGTGTCACCTCTCTCTCTCTCTCTCTCTCTCTCTCTCTCTCTCTCTCTCTCTCTCTCTCTCTCTCTCTCTCTCTCTCTCTTTCTCTCTCTCTCTCTCTCTCTCTCTCATCTATCCTGATTGGTTTTTGCAGGCCTTCACATTCAACTCTATGTGGTCCAAAGGACGTCATTTTTGAACCCGCAAGATAGATGAGCATCAAACCACTCACGATAGTGGAGTTATGGGCAACTTTGACACGACAACACAAGAGGTGAGGGAATGTGGAACAATAGAGAGGATAATCAAAGTGGATTTCAGAACATTTCACAAATATCTCTTTGACTGCCGATGGTTTGCCGGTGAGGTTAAGAGACATGAGAATGGGCTCTATATGGTAGACTCTCGGCAATTTCATCGCGGGAAGACCAAAAACTTGGTGCAACCTAGTAGTTGTAAGCAGCTAAAGTCCATGTGCAACTCACTAAAACATAATATGATACATATAAAACTACATTCATGTTGTTGTTTGCTCTGTGACCTACAGGTGTTTTATGTGCCTTGTATGTATCGAAGATGACTTTGGTATGTTATTCCAGTCACACCACGGAGCAGATCTATCTTTGTAGATACGAACATAGAGACTTTGGCAGATCCCACCATACCATCTCAAGAAGACGCCAATGACGATGATGCAGTTGAGCGCGATGAGAACCAACCATTCCCAATAACCAACCATAGTGAGGAGGAGGACGAGGATGGAGAGGATGATGATGATTCAATAGGAGAGGTTGTAGAGGATGAATCAATAGATTTATTTGTTGATTTAGCTACCATGGGGTTGGACATGGATGTAAGCACTTGTAGAGATCTCTTGGAGGATGAAAATTAATAAATATCTTTTGGATTTTGTCTTCTTTCTCTACTTATGCTGTACAAAACGGCTATTTGTTTATGAGCGCAAGACAATACAATTTTGATCATCGTTCGCTTGCCATTTCCATATGAATGCATAGTTGACATAAGATTTTGAGGTGGAAACAAAATATTTTTTGATATAGAATCTCATGGAGTACAAATGAGTAGAGTAGGAGAATCATACCAATAGATGAGGCAAGCAAAGAGAAGAGAGGCACTAAAAATCCCAATGAGAATGGGATTTCTTACACTCCATACAAAAAGGGGATACCAATTTCTGAAAAGTAACAAAATAGAATAGAATTTATAGAAAGGGAAACGTGGGAGAGGAATGGGGGCGGCCGGCCAAGTGGATTCTTTCTTTTTATTGCGGTAATCTGCACGGCTATATGCACGGTAATACATCCGGTAATAATCACGGAAAAATCGAAAAACCCGCCAAGCAGGGCTACAGCATACAATCTCTCTCTTTCTTAAACCTCTCTCTCTCCTCTTATGCGGTAATGTTGTGAGGTAACAGCAGCATTCTCCCATAGTGGTAGTATATTCTTCACTGTTTCAACTTCCACATGTTGAGATGTCCGAGTTTCCTCTGTATCTTTCTTTGTCTTGATGTAAAAATTCCGATTGACATCCTCATAGCATGGCAGTCCTTTGTAGTGGCCAATCAGATAGATCCAAATTTGCTCTCTTGTAATTTCTGTGGATGTACTTGAAGCTTCGTCTCGGCTCGTCTGATTCCTTTGAGACGCCATTGCTTTCGTCTTGACTCCCTTGTTGTACCTGTTCAGTCATAGCTCTAATTGCTTGCCTCAATGCTAATAAAAATTATTAGCACCCTTGTGTCGGTCTTTTTCACTTGAGGTCCTTCAGCTTTTGTGGATGCATTAATCTCTGAGTTTTCTGAACTGGGCTTTGCTTGCACTGCTTGAATTTCTTAGCTCCCTTGCTTGCCAAGACTGATACTGTCTTGTCTAGCTGCTTGCTTTGCCAAGAGCTTTTTAGCAGGCCTCGATCTATTGGAAGCACTGTGATAAGTTATGCAACTTACCACTATACTGCAATGACTGCTCCCTTCGTAGAGATTCTTGAGTCGAGCTAACCTGTGTTCACTTTAGCACACAATCTGCAAAATTCTATTTAGCTGGCAAACTTTTTCACAATGAATGAAAAAATTCTTGATGTGCCTTTGACGGCGACACTTGTTCCATGGGCTCGGAAGTGACTTTCAAGTTCGCTTTTAGTTGAACTAAACTTAAGCTAGCACAAGAGAATTATGCACAAGTTGCAGTGATTTGCTAGCAAAAATCTTGTGTTAAAGTTCTCCAAAACTTGCGATTGTTGTTGCAAAATCAAGAGTCCTTGTGTATGGTCTTACTGCTACCAGATTTGTGTATGGACGCTCAAATTTTACACTAGGTCGTAGTTAATTTTTACACCTTCTCGCGGGTGACCAAATATGGTTTTCCCAAAAGATAATTTCAATCTGCTAACTTAGCAGTCTTTAATGGCCAATTAGAAGGCCTAGAGACCAAATCTGGTTTCAAATTTCAGCTTTCCGATAATGAAAATCTCACATGCACTCGTGTCCGATATAGGTCAAATTGAGTTGTCTGTTCCAGAGCCTGGGTTGACTCTAGCCGATGACCTCACTTATGGCTCACTAGCCCCTCTCCTAGGCAAAAGTCAAAACTATGCTCAAAACCGTGATCGTTTTATCACAATTCTTTCGAACTGTCAGTTTTAGACACACCTGACTTCCGAATGCATTTTGAGGCCTTAAACAACATTTTTTTCAAAGTTGATCTAAATGGTTTCCAAAGTCATACATTTAGTTCATGTTTTGCTCTAAGATCTATAGTGTCGCTCTTAGGCTACGTTTTGATATAAAAACTTTTCCAATCCAATACTGTTTGTGAAATTTATGGCCAAAATAGTGAAATGCAGTTTAGAATGGTCAAAATGAGTCCAAAATTTTAAAAGAAGATTTGGGATCTCTGTGACACTGTGAACACTCCTGTATGGTCAAAATTATAGTTGGGTCCTAAAACTGGCCTGGAGACATCCTACGCCCAATTTTTTTTCTGCTCAGAATGAAGCAAGATTTGTTTCAAAGGTTCCCCTTGAGTCTAGCAACACCTTGGTATGCTCAGAATTTCATTTGAATGTCAAAATCACTCCAAACAAGCACTTTATGAATTTTTCGCTTTCTAACTTCGCCTTTTGACTTTTGGACATCAAAAACATGGGAAAACACTCAATTCAACATGTTTCTAGGGTAAAACCTACCCCCTGAACACACTGGTGGTGTCAGAATTCCCAAATTCCTGCCCAAAAACCCCCTGGAGACATCCTACGCCCAAATTTTTTTCTGCTCAGAATGAAGCAAGATTTGGTTCAAAGGTTCCCCTTGGGTCTAGCAACACAATGGTATGGTCAAAATTTCAAAATAAGCTCCTAGACATCCTACGGGTAGGATGTCTTTTTGCTCAGAATTGAATAAAATTTGGTCTAGAGACTCCCCTTAGTGTGTTGAACCCCTAGGTATCCTCACTTTTTGTTTCTGACACCTCTAGGCTGGTTAAATGCTCAAGAATCTGTTTCAGAACCTGGATACTCTATCAGTTGATTTTTCAAGTCAAATGAGCTCCAAATTGGACCAAAATTGACTGGCAGGCTATAAGATGCTATGAAACACTTTGGTATTGTCAAATGTTGGTCTAGGGTCCAAAATCATGCAGGAGACATCCTACGGGTATGATGTCTTTTTGCTCAGAATTGGCCCAAATTTGAACCCTAGATTCCCCTTGAGTCAAGCAACCCAATGCTATAGTCATATTTGAATTTGGATGCCAAAAGGGCAAGATTTGGGCTGCATAAGCTTCTGGTGCACTCAGAGGGTAGGATGTATTTTTTCAGAAGCAAATGATGTCCAAATGACTTGAAACTTGATGGCTAAGCTTAATAGGACATGATAAACAATTGTATGAGGTCAAAATCTCCCCAGAAGTTCATTTAGCACCTAGAGACATCCTATGGGTAGGATGTCTTTTTGCTTAGATTTGGCCAAAATTTGAACCACAGGTTCCCCTGGAGTCTAACAACACAATGGTATGCTCAGAATTTCAATTGGACCTAAAAATGACCTTGAGACATCCTACGGGTAGGATGTCTTTTTGCTCAGATTTAGCCCAAAATTGAATCCAAGGTTCCCCTTGATGTGCTAAACACACAACTATTCTCACTTTTTGATTCTGACACTTGTAGGCTGGCAAATGATCAAGTATTTGTTTCAGAAGCCAGATGTCCGATCTGGTGAATTTTCAAGTCAAATCAGCTCCAAATTGGACCAAACTTGACTAGCAGGCTTATATAAGGCTACACAACACTATGGTATGGTCATAGTAGGGTTTTGGTCTCAAAATCATGTAGTAGACATCCTACACGTAGGATGTCTTTTTTCTCAGAATGAACCCAAACTTGGACCAAAGATTCCCCTAGTCTTTAGCAACCCACTGGTATGCTTAGATTTGAATTTGTATGTCAAAAGACCCCAAAATTAGCTATTCTTGCCTTTTGTCCGTCCAAAAATGCTAAAGTCTGTTCAATCTTCACTTTCACTGACCCAAATGAGATGAAATTTATCACATGCACTCAATACAACATTTAGAACATGCCTATGGAGTCATCCTATGGTTTGGTCTCAAAATTAGGCCTTGGACACAATTTGGATAGGATGTCTGGCAATTCTCATCTTTTGGTTTTAATCTGTCAAAATTTGGTCAAATTTTCACTTTCCAGGTGAAAATAGGGTAGAACCTACCTTCTAAACACACTGGTAACCTCAGATTTCCAAAAAAGTGCCCAGATCACCCTGTAGACATCCTACGCGTAGGATGCCTACTGCTTATTTTTCAGATGGAAGTGTCCCTGATGCTTCCTTATGAGTCTCAGCAAGTGCAAGTATACTTCACAATTGCAAAAACATGCAGAAATCACTCAATTTAAGCCTTTTCTGAAATTTTACGTTTTCTGACTCCGCCTTTTGGCTTTCGGTCAACAAAAATAGGAAAAAACACTCAAGTCAATATGTTACTAGGGTAAAACCTACCCTCTGAACCCACTGGTAACCTCAATTTTCCCAAATTCACTGCCAAAAGTGCCCTAAAGACATCCTACGCGTAGGATGTCTACTGTCTTAAAATGCAAATTTTTTCTGGTAGTAGTATTCCCTATTCTCTGTAGAGCTCTCAGCAATAATCACAGAAACTTTTGGACTTCAAATAAGCTTCCAAACACAATTTACTGTCTTTCCTACTTAGTGTTTTCCACTTCTGTGATGAGCCTAACAGCAAATGAGACATGCATAAAGTACTCTAGATCAGCAATCAAGATATCCTACTTACCCTACTCCTACTCATCATGTGAGATGGTGATTTTGATGTCTTGGTTGCTTCCTAGCCTCACACGGACTCTCAAGTCAACCTAACACCACATCTACCACTCCAACTCCTACTCTATACACCACAACCTACTACTACCTAAGACGGAAGATCCAGGCTAGACACACGCTCCCTAGACTCCTCCTAAGACCTAGAGAGTCCACCACCCTCTGATCCTATCTAAATGTAAAATAGTACTCTCGCAAGCCAGAGGGACCTCTATCCTCAAGGACTAGTCTCGGTCACCTACTTAGGGCCCTCGTCCCCGGCAACGGTGCCACGCCGCGACGGACGTCAGCATAACGAGAACTCACCTAACATATAATGTCAACTGAGGACGGAGCTCGACCCGCAGGCGCGTGGAAGCAAGCAAAGGGTGTCAACCTCTACTC
>NC_140960.1:36466208-36933708 GCF_014529385.1 Adiantum capillus-veneris
CAATGTTTCAGATATGAAGACCACGGAGGACTTAATGAAGTCACTTGACGACTTCTACGAGAAACCATCGGCATCCAATAAGGTATTTCTTATGAACCACTTGTTCAATCTAAAGATGGCAGAGAATGGTTCAGTTGTAGAACACCTAAATGACTTTAACACAAACATTAGTCAACTTCGATCGGTGAAAATCAATTTCGATGATGAAGTGCAAGCTCTCCTTATACTATCATCTCTACCGGATAGTTGGGACAGCCTTGTGATGGCTATAAGTAATTCTATCTCTGGTACAAATACTCTTAAGTTTGATGATATTGTGGGTGTTCTCCTAAGCGAGGAAATACGAAGGAGAAGCACAAGAGAATCATCAAGTGCTGCATTGTCAGTGGAAACAAGAGGAAGGCCTAAGGAGAGGTTCAAAAACCAAAAGGGTCGTGATCGTTCAAGGCGGAGCAAGTCACGCACAAAGTCAGTTCTTGAATGTTGGAACTGTGGCAAGAAGGGCCACATCAAGAAGGATTGCTGGTCCAAGAAGAAGAAGGAGACAGAGTCTCAAGAAAACAAGCCAACATCGGAGGCCAATGTGGCAGGTAAAGTAGAGCAAGATGCTCTAATTCTCTCATTAGACAATGTGTCTAATTCCTGGATAGCAGATTCCGAGGATTCATTCCATGCGACACCACACAAGCAACATTTCCAAGACTACACCAAAGGTAATTTTGGGTATGTATACCTGGGAGATGATGAAGCTTGTGAGATTGTCGGCAAAGGTACAGTTTCTGTCAAAACTACTAACGGAAATGAATGGAAGCTTAAAGATGTTAGGCATGTTCCTTCTCTTCGCAAAAATTTGATCTCTAAAGGACAATTGGATGATGAAGGTCACAATATTGCATTCGGAAACAAACGGTGGAAGATCTCAAAGGGATCTTTGCTGGTTGCCAAGGGAGAAAAGGTTGGTACACTTTACTTGTGTACTATTAGCACGCAACCTTCAGCTTGTGCAGCGACTACAGAAGTTGACAGTGCAGTGTGGCACTACCGACTTGGGCATATGAGTGCCAAAGGAATGCAAATGCTTCAAACAAAGAAGCTTCTACCAGGTTTGAAAGAAGTGGACTTAGAGTTCTGTGAAGATTGTGTTTATGGTAAACAAAAGAGGGTAAAATTTCAAAAATCAGGAAATGAAAGAAAAAATAAAAAACTTGAGTTGGTTCATTCTGATGTTTGGGGTTCTGCAAGTACACCATCACTTGGTGGCTCATTGTACTATGTAACATTCATAGACAATGCGACTAGAAAAACATGGGTTTATGTCATGAAGAATAAATCCGATGTATTTTCCATATTTCAAAGGTGGAAAGCCTTTGTGGAGAATGAAACAGGTACCAAGGTTAAATGCCTCAGATCCGACAATGGAGGTGAATATTGCAGCCAAGCTTTTGAAAGCTTTTGTGCTAGCAATGGCATTCGGAGGCAAAGGAAAACCCCAAGGACACCTCAACAAAATGGGATTTCGGAAAGGATGAACATGACAATCATGGAGCGAGCACGAAGCATGCGGCTACATGCAGGCCTACCGCTTGAGCTTTGGGCGGAAGCTGTAAGTACGTCTGTGTACTTAATCAACCGGTCACCCTCAACGGCATTGGATGGGGGAGTTCCAGAAGAGGCATGGACAGGTAAACCGGTGAATTATGCATTTCTCAAAGTGTTTGGGTGTGAGGCTTTCATGCACATAGATAGAAGCCTAAGATCAAAGCTAGATGCAAAGTCCAAAAAGTGTTTCTTCATTGGCTATGGAGAAGGTGACTTTGGGTATCGCCTATGGAATCCTAAAGATGGTAAAATCTTAAGGAGTAGGGATGTAATTTTTAACGAACAAAATATGTACAAAGATTACTTGGAAAGAAAACAAACAAAAGAAACAGGTGATGAGTACATGGAGCTTGAGGACGGTGAAGACTCAAGGACTGCAAACGGTGACAATGTGCAACAACGTCAACCAAATGAGGAGCCTCAACCTATTCCCCGAAGATCTACAAGAGCAAGTAGACCTCCAGAAAGGTTTGTTCCTTCCTTCAACCATCTCTTGATCTCAGATTCTGGAGAGCCGGAATCATACGAAGAAGCTATGCAACATGAATCCAAAGAAGAATGGACGAAGAGCATGCAAGTGGATATGGACTCACTACATCCCAACCAAACATGGGAGTTGGTTGAGTTGCCTAAAGGTAAGCGGACACTTCAAAACAAATGGGTGTACAAGCTGAAGGAAGAAGAAGGTGGGAAGAAAAGGTACAAGTCTAGGCTTGTGGTAAAAGGTTTTTCTCAAAAGAAAGGTATTGACTTCAATGAAATATTTTCTCCTGTTGTAAAAATGAACTCAATTAGGCTTGTCTTAAGCCTTGTGGCTGCTCATGATCTAAATCTCGAGCAAATGGATGTAAATACGGCATTCCCTCACGGTGACTTAGAGGAGGAAATCTACATGCTTCAACCAAAGGGGTATGAAGTAAAAGGTAAGGAGAAAATGGTTTGCAGATTAAAAAAGAGCTTGTATGGTTTAAAGCAAGCATCAAGACAATGGTACTTGAAGTTTGATCGATGGATGTTGGATCATGGATTCACAAGATGCAACTCAGATCACTGCGTCTGCACGAAGAATTTGGGAGATGGGAAATTCATCATCCTAATGTTGTATGTTGATGACATGTTGATTGCAAGTGCTAACATGCAGGACATCAAAGACCTAAAAGAGGAGCTGTCCAAATCTTTTTCAATGAAAGATTTAGGTGCTGCAAAGAGGATACTTGGTATGAAAATATCAAGGGACAGGACGAAGAAGACAATAAAGCTATCTCAAGAAGATTATATCAAGAAGGTACTAGAAAGGTTTGCAATGCAAAATGCAAAACCAGTTTCTACACCTTTGGCTGGTCATTTTAAACTAACGAAGGATATGTGTCCAAAGACACAAGAGGAGCTAGCCTATATGTCTAAAGTTCCATATGCTGCAGCGGTAGGTTCTCTAATGTATGCTATGGTCTGGACAAGGCCAGACATTGCACATGCAGTGGGAGTTGTGAGTAGGTTCATGGACAACCCAGGTAAAGAGCATTGGCAAGATGTGAAGTGGATACTTAGGTATCTAAAAAGGACAACAACAAATGCTTTGTATTTTGGAGGAATTGATATTTTTCTAGAAGGGTATGCTGATGCAGATATGGCAGGTGACAAAGATACTCAAAGGAGCACTACTGGCTATGTGTTCATGGTTGGAGGCACAGCAGTAAGCTGGGCTTCAAAGCTGCAGAAAGTGGTTTCACTTTCTACCACGTAAGCAGAGTATGTAGCAATGACGGAGGCAAGCAAAGAAATTATGTGGCTTCACAGATTCTTAGAAGAGCTTGGATTCAAACAAGACAATTGTGTCTTGTACAGTGATAGCCAAAGCGCTATCCATCTTGCGAAGAACTCAGCCTTTCATTCAAGGACAAAGCACATTGAGGTGAGATATCACTTCATACGCACTCTTTTGGAAGAGGGACAACTAAAGCTAGGAAAGGTGCATACAAGTGAAAATCCTGCAGACATGTTTACAAAGGTGGTCAACAAGGAGAAGTTGAGCTTTTGCTCATCTTCAATCGGCATTCAAGGATAAGAAGCCAGGATGGAAAGCAGTCACAGGTTTGGTTTGGAGATCAGTCTCCAAGTGGGAGATTGTTAAGTATGGAGCCTGATTTACCCTTGTAATTTTCTCTGGTAAAAGTGCACATTTGTAAGGCCCCCATTATGAGGAGAAGCTATCGTGCGTGAAGGAAAATCACTCACCGGAAACCAAAATTTTCACGGACAAGAATCAGGGGCAACTTTAGACGCCCCCGAGTCTTTTTTTTTCGCCAGAATATTATGGCCGGACGGCGGCCAGAAAGTGGTTGGAAAACAACCGGTCGGTTGGCCGGTGGCCGGTAGTCAATGGCTGATGGCCGGTGGTTGGAAGTCAATGGCCGGTGGCCGGTGGCCAAATTCAAAAGCGGACTTGTCTTCTCAAGGGCGGCCACACATGGGCGGATTGGAGGGTCCGATTTGGACTTATTCGCACAAGGGCGGCTACACATGGTTGCCTCTCATAAGAGAGGGCAGCCCTTTTGGCCTATAAAAGGAGGCCATTTCTACACACATTTCATAGTGTGAAGTTGATGCAACAAGGTGAGTGTGAGGTGGTGAGAGTGAAGCAAGGCGGGAGCTCTATCAAGGGTTTAATCCCTTTGTAAACTACTTCTTCTTTTGAAGTGCTAAAGCCATTGAGTGGCTGCTTTCCCGTGGACGTAGCCCACATTGGGTGAACCACGTATATCGTGTGTACTCTCTCTCTCTCTCTCTACTGTATAATCTCTTGTGTGTGAAATCTATCTCCCTCCATTAAGTAATCTACTCAAAAATCTATTTAGCTACGTCTTATTTCCTAACACACTGGGCGCATAAGACTGGATACCACTGTCACACCCTCTGGCAGGCGGCCACGCATTTTGTATATTCTCTCTCTCTCTCTCTCTCTCTCTCTCTCTCTCTCTCTCTCTCTCTCTCTCTCTCTCAAATATTATCTCTCTCTCTCTTTGCTCCTCCATATCCCAGCCCTAGCGGGTCGCCATACTACACCCCTCCATCTCCCCTCTCGTCCACATCCTTTACGCCTCACTCTCCTCCCTATACCCCCCGTGTTTTCTTCCCAGCTCTGGCCGACCACCAGCCTACCCCCCCCCCCCTATCTTCCCCTCCCATTAGCTCTCACTCTCTCCCTTTGAGAGAGCGGCCCCGCAGGCAAAAGGAGGGAATCTCATATTTTCTCTCTCTCTCTCTCTCTCAATTCACTCCCCTCCACATAGCCACTCTTTCCCTATCCTCCCCCCCTCACTCACACACTCTATCCCACTCTCTTCCACGATGGGAACCCGCCATAAGGAAAAATACTCTCTCTCTCTCTCTCTCTCTCTCTCTCTCTCTCTCTCTCTCTCTCTCTCTCTCTCTCTCTCTCTCTCTCTCTCTCTCTCTCTCTCTCTCTCTCTCTCTCTCTAACTCCAAACCCCCCCCCCTTATTCTGTTGACTATACCCCCCCTTCCTTCTCGCCCTCTGCCGGATGCGGGCCACCCGATCCATGCTCTCTCTCTCTCGCTCCCGGACCCAGCCCGTGCGGGCGCATTGGAAAAAGACTCCACACACACACACACCCTATCTCCCTCTCCCTCCCTCACCACTTCACCCTGCCCTCACTCTCTCTCGTGCGTTGTGCGCAAGCGTCTCTCTCTCTCTCTCTCTCTCTCTCTCTCTCTCTCTCTCTCTCTCTCTCTCTCTCTCTCTCTCTCTCTCTCTCTCTCTCTCTCTCTCTGCCCGAAGGCACCGCATTCTCTTGCACTCTCTCTTACAGACACACACACACACCCTCCCCACCCACACACAACGCCCTCTCTCCATCTCTCTCCCCATCTCTCATCCTCGCGTTCCTTGCAGTAGTAAACAACCGAAATGAAAAAAAATAAAAATAAAATATATATATATATATACATACATACATAATATACTCCCCCCCCTCGTTCACACGTACGCTAATACGCACATACATACATCCATACACATATACACTCACACTCACGCACTCACACATACACACACTCACCCACGCACTCACACATACACACACGCTCGCACACACACGTATACATATACACACACATACCCACACTCACCCACACAACCAAATAACATGCATGCCTATACACACACACCAAAGAAAAGTAAAAACCGAAGGCAATCTATGACATCGACAAAAGAAAGAAGACGGCCAAAGCACGCTCGCCAACACCAAAATGAGCAAAGGCGCCGAAGGCACGCCCTAGCCAACACCGAAAGGAGGTAACTCAAAACATCTCGACTTCTCACGACAAAAACCGACTCCAACAGCACTAAAACCTCACACCAGCCACCCGAACCATCGACAAAAGCCTTGTAAATACCCTAAAACCCCCACTCTTCCCTAATAACCTAGCCATGGCTAGTGGATTGTAAAAAACTCTCCCAACCCCACTCTCTCTCTCTCTCTCTCTCTCTCTCTCTCTCTCTCTCTCTCTCTCTCTCTCTCTTACTAGAGAGGCATCTAGGCCTTCTACTGTGACCAGAGGATATTTGCAATGACCAGTGGGTAAGGACCACCTCTCAAGCCTATATAAAGATGCCTCCGCTTAGCACAAAGGGACACAATACACAGGGGAGAGGAGACACCCAAGAGAGAACACTCAAGTGAAGGAGGGGCATACTAGCTCTATGCACTCTACATTGTAAGCACCACTAAGCACATAGTGCACCCATGCTTGAGAGCTAATGGCATCATGTTTGGTTACAAGCTTTGGGCACTTAGCATTGACAACATCACCATTCTCCCCATGATTCACCACACCTCGTTGAGTTACTAATCACGACCACTCTATGCACGTGAGGTAGTCGCTACTCTCCCACCAAGAAACATGAGCATGCTTGGATTGAAGGTATCAATGCCACGCTACCTTGGCCCGCTCTCAATGTTGGTGATTGAGGTCATCGGTGGTTGCATCGTCTTGCTGTTCTCCCTCAACTAACCCTCCCGCTAACTCCAACCTCGTCATGCACCATATGGTGCTCATATACCATGTTGCATCCCAAATTCCAAGAGCCAGGTTTGTAGTCGTCAAGACCACCACTTGTAAGTATCTTCATTGCCAATAAAGGGTGTAATGCTGTTTTGATCTTTGGGGTCCATCCTCTATTCTGATTTTCCATGGTTACGGGATGTTTCGTCTCTTGTATATCACCCTACTCATGCTCCATCATATGCAATATCTCCCGCCAGTCAGTGTGCCCTGTTCCGAGCTTTCCACATATGTCTCTTGTGGAGACACTAATGACTTGTGATGAGGCATTTCTCTACATGTGAACGGTTGTTAATCCACCATTTCATATTGATTACCTAGAGAGCATTTTTTTCACGTTTTCTACCCTAGGTCATGTATGTTTGCGTCCTAGCCGCATTTATGCTAGGTGGTGCCCCTTTCCTACCCATAGGATCACTCCTACCTTGAGATGATGCTTGGGGATGTTCAGGCTATGTGTGGTGTAGAGGCCACCCCATATGGCATGTCATTTTCGGCTATCATTTTCTTGGCGGCCCCATTGAGGATCCTTTCATGAAACCCTCCAGTTCACAAGACTGAAACCCCTAAACTTTTGTGGATGGATGAATGGCTAGCAGGGTTTGCTAACTGGACGACAGAAGAAGAAGAGATCCACGCACAACTAGACGAACTCCGCATCTCCATCGAAGCTCAAGTGTCAGGCGTAACAGTAATCGATTTGCAGTGGGAGAGTCAACCAACACGCCAAACTCAGTGGATATACATAGGCCTGGTGTCAAGAAGAAGAAGGAGAAGGTCGAAACCATGTCCGCAACCTACAACCAACCCACAACAACAAGATGTAAGGAGCTCTGCACAATAGAGAATCAACAGTATTCTACTTCTAGAATCGGGTAACTCAAGTCACCGAGGTAGTTATCACAATCAGTTTCCAAGTCACACCTGATGCTGCAACACAGATAACGAAAGCATTTGCTCACACTCTCACTAGAGAGACTAGGGATCTACTGAGTTTGTTTCAGGAAAGAACACCACCCTCTCCCACAAGCTTGGACAGTGACTAAGCACCTCTAAGCTTCACATGAATCAGTACAACCTACCTCAAGACAGATCACACATACCAACACGTGTACACTCAATTAAGGTAATATTGGACTTGAAGGCTCACTACGAGCACGTCATCGACACCATGCTGGGTGAGGAGAGGTTTTTTGAGGTCCTGGCATCAGATCAGCCATTTGTCTTACCTTTGGTACAAGGCAATGTACCATTTGAAGTTTTAATCTATGTCCTAGTATAAGAGGGTATACATGCCTCCTTATAAAGAAGAAAAAAAACACTTTTTGCAAGCCAAGCAGTGTGTCTTTCTAGCTCTCTCTCAATAATCATGGCAAGTGTAGCATTTCCAACATTTAAAGGAAAGAAGGGGGAGGATTTAGTAACAGACTTCTTAGATGACTTTGAAGTAGCATGTGTAGTGAGCAATAAAGATACGGATGAATCCCGGTTAGAATCTTTAAGCATCTCATGAAGCTAGAAGCTAGATCATGGTACAATGCACTTCCACAAGCAAGCAAGGATGATTGGGAGCCCTTAAAAACCGCTTTTAAGAGGCGCTTTGGGGGAGGTACCACTTCAGAGAAGTTGTGGGACAAGCTGAGAGACTTGAAGCAGGAGGGTCTTTTAGAATATGCCGCCTATGAGTCCAAAGTTGTGGATTTGTGGGAACGGTGGGTTGAGTCACTGGCAAGGGGGGAAGCTGCACCCGATTTCCTAAAGAAAGACCGGTTTACGCATGGCTTATGGCCGCTTCTCAAGGAGAAGGTGAAGGGTAGATTCCCGGCTATGTATGAGTTAGCCATTGAGATTTCTCACCTTAAGGACAAGAAGCTGCGAATGAAAGCCAAATAAACCGAGTCAACAGTAGCAGGGACATTGTGCCAACCATCAACCACGACAACCACCATTCCACCACCACCACCGACTCTTGGGGTAAGAGATGACCAACAAGATATGTTGGCCCATATTACTGACCAACTGCAGAATTTGTCTATCCACTTAATACAGCAAGGAAGGAATCAAGAAAGAGATCAAGACCCAGGAAGAGCACGACGACAAAACAGGGAGTATCACTGCTACAAATGCGAAGAAGATGGTCACGGTATGCATTACTGTCCCAAACCACGACAAAACTATAAAAGAGGAGGTAGGAGGAACCAACTGTCACCCCCTAGAGAAAGAACACCCCCACCTCAAGAACCAACCCCACCAACACAAATTCTACGTCCACCCCAGACACCACCACAAGCATCCATCCCACCTCTTCCACCAGCACCACCACCTGATCTCCCTGTAAACATCATAAGGCTAGAAGAGAAAGGAAAATCCGTAGTAGTGGATCCACCCAGAGCAAAGGAGAGGGACAAGGGTAAGGAGAAGGTAACCTTTTTAGAACCACTTGAAGCCATGACTGTGAAAAGAGCTAGGAGGGAGAAAGCCACACAATCAAATGATGAGAGAAGCATGAAAGGAGAGACTAGCAAGAGGCCATCCAGGCCACTACGGAAATTGGGCATCACCGACTTCCAGTTAGGGGAAAGTTCTAAGCCCTATGATCTAACATTAAATGTGGCAGAGCAAGGACCAAAGATTACATGGCCACAGTTGCTACATCTCGCACCAAAAGTGAGGCGGCAATGGTCCAAAATGGTAACTACAAGACGCTCCAAAGCAAAGGTAGCCGGAGCAATTTCGGGTTGCAACATGGACGACATCCTTCCAATTGTCGACGTCAACATAAAAGGAAAGAGGGTTGGAAACACCTACATTGATGGAGGTGCACAAATCTATGTGATGAGCAAAGCTATGATGCTTCAGTTAGGGCTCGAGGTCGACAAGCCTTCTCCATGCAAGGCAAAGATGGCAAACAACGCAAAAGTAAAGTGTGTGGGTGTGGTAAGTGCCGTGAAGATAAAAGCTCTCAACACTGAGGTAGAGGTAGATGTTTTTGTAATGCCTACTAAGAGGGAGGGCTATCCACTAATCTTGGGAAGGCCATGGTTGATGTCCATGAAGGAAAAACAGGACTAGGGCACTGGCCTTCTATGCATGACTGGTAAGAAAGGGGAGACAATCTACTATGACATGAAGACAGGCAAGTAGAAGCAAATGAATCTAGAAACATCGGTAGATGAAACCACTAGCGAGTCTTCCACTTCTGAGGAGGAGACCACATCCACCGACGAAAGTGATAGTTCCAACGATGTGATGGGTATCATTATGAAGGATCCACAAAGGGTAAGCACAATTGGTGATCCATCACCAAAAGGGCAACACAATGGAAAGGAGAGCAAATCACCTGGCCTAGGAGAAAGTATATTGAAGGGTATGTTGTCCACGAAATTAACACTTGAGGATAAAAATAGTTTTTTGCAAATGTTGATGGGATTTCGTGACCTGTTCATTGACAACTATGAAAGAATCACAGGCATTACAGTGGTGGAACATCATATTAAGCTGAAGGTAGGGGTAAAACCAGTTGTGCAAAAGCTATGACGACTAGAGGTCGTATAAGAGAAGGCACTCTTGGCCGAGGTAAGGAAGCTGTTGGAAGCAGGATTCATCTATCCTGTAGAAAACTCAAAATGGGTGTCACCCCTAGTAGTGACGCCTAAAAAGAATGGTAAGTGGAGGGTCTATGTTGACTACAAACCACTAAATGTAGCTACAAAGAGAGACCACTTTCCTCTCCCTTTCTTGGATGAAATTTTGAATGAAGTAGCGGGTTTTGAATGCTATACCGTGTGTGATGGTTATTCTGGATACTTTCAAATACGCATAGCCTTAAAAGATCAGCTAAAAACCACTTTTATCACGCCATGGGGTTGGTTTGCATACAGAGTTATGCCATTTGGTCTCACAAATGCACCTGCCACATTCCAAAGATATGTCACATATGTTTTTGAACCGTTCTTTGGAACATCCATAAGAGTGTTCATTGATGATTTTTGTATATATAGCTCCCGCATTTCACACTTAGAAAAGGTAACTGGAGGTTTGGCTAGGTTGCAAAGCCTAGGCGGCCAATTAAATGTGGATAAATGCCACATTGGGGAGAGTAAAGTCATTCAACTAGGCCATGAAATTTCAGCAAAAGGTATCAACGCCGACCCAAGTAATGTGTCCGCACTCATAGCCCTACCTTAACCAACGACCACACGTCAACAACTGGTCTCTTTTTTACAAAAAGTGAGGTACTTGAGTAGATTCATACATCTACTATCGTAGCTTGTTCTACCACTGCAACAGCTCACTCAAAAATCAACTTTCAGTTGGGACGAGGAAAGCGAACATCACTACAACAAGGTAAAGGAGGTCTTAGCCACCCTGCCAACTATCTCACCACCTAAGTGGGATGAAAAATTCTATGTCACCTCAAGTGTGGGTGATCACTCATTGGGGATTGTGCTGCTCCAAAAGGATACGATGACATCATTCATGAGGCCAATCTACTTCTCTAGTCGAATGATGACAGTAGAGAAGAGAAAGGTTTCACCCATGTGGAACACTTAGTCCTAGCTCTTAGGTTTGCAACTACAAAGTTTAGGTCATATTTGCTGCCTAAGCAATATGTGATTCTAACCACGGATGAGATATTCCCCTGTGTCGTACAACACATGGATGTGTCTGTTAGGATTACTAAATGGCTAGTTTGTCTGCAAGAATTTGACTACATGGTACAGGTGGAAAGCACGACAAGGGCAAGCTTGGGGGGACTCATGACCTACCAAGGCTTTGAAAGGAAGGAAAAGCAGTCTAAAGGGGAAGAAATTTGATTACTTCCAATACCACAGATGGTAGAAGGAGCACACTCTCTCTACTTTGATGGAGCCTACAAGCGAGAGTCCGACAAAGCAACTGCAGGCATAGCGGTCTTTGATGAGAAAGGGGTAAAGGTATTTTTGTTCGGCAAATTGTTAGATTCACATTCTAACAATGAAGTTGAGTACAACAAAACTAACCAAGGGTCTACAATGGTGCATCTCGCAAGGGGTACAATGCCTTAATGTATTTAGGGATGCTCTACTTCTGGTAAGGCAAGTAAATGGAGTATGTACATGCAAGAATCCTAGCTTGAGGACTCACTTAAGCGGTGTAAAAACCTTGTTGGATAAGTTTGAAGAAGTTCAGATACACCATATCCCAAGGGATCAAAACCATGAAGCAGATGCCCTAGCAAGTGAAAGACTGCAGGAAGTGTTGGTTGGGGCTATCAAGCTAAAGCTCCCTCTATTTCAAGGTAGTGACGCCTTACCTGACATCATGCATTTTTTGGACACAGGGCAATGCCCATCAGATTTAACAAAGGGACAGAAGCAATGGCTGACGCGGAAAGCCACGAGGTATCGGCTCATCAATGACGGTTTGTACTGTAAGGGTAAGGACCAAATAGTCAGGAAGGTCCCTCTCTCTCATGAGATCACGGGAGTAATTGCTAGCTGTCACAACGGGGTTTGTGGTGATCACTTTGCCCTAGACATAACAAGTAGGAAAATCTTGCAGGCTGGTTTCATATGGCCTAGCCTCAACCGTGATGTACACCACTGGTGCAAAATGTGTAAGTTGTGTCAAAAGGCCGGCACTAGGTCACTTATGCCTGACCCACAGACACTTATTCTTTCATATGGACCATTTGAAAAGTGGGGTATCAATGCCATAGGACCATTACCTAGGGCCAACTCAGGAAAATTCTACATCATCATGGGGGTCGACTACATGACTAGGTGGGCAGAAGCTATAGCCACTACTAGAATCACAGCGGTAGAGGTAGCTAAGTTCATCTATGAGCACATATGCTGTAGGTTTGGCACACCATTAGAGATCATCTCTGATAGAGGGCCAGGTTTCAAAGCAGACTTGGTAGGAGAATTAATGCAGAAACTTGGCATTACAAGGAGGCACTCTTCACCATATTACCCTCAATGTAATGGCCTAGTTGAAAGGTGAATGGAATGGTTTCTAAAATTATTACCAAGCAAGTAAACAATCATCTTGGAGATTGGGAGAAGTCCCTACTACCAGCTTTGTGGGCCTATAGGACCTCATTCCGTACATCCTTGGGATTCACACCGTATCATCTAGTATTTGGTAAGGAAGCAATCTTGCCCATTGAAGTGCAACTAAAAAGTCTCAGAGTAATGGCAAGCCAACTTCAACGGCCCAACATGCATTTGAGAGATCACATCATCGACTTGGAAAGACTACAGCTGGATAGAGAAGAAGCAATAAATTATTATGTGGCACAAGCAGAGCACATACGGCTTAGCTTTAACCAGCATCTTTGGCAAAAAAAATTAAAGAAAGGAATGTTGGTGCTGCGCTACGACAATTGCTTCGACATGCGCAAAGATAAGAAACTCCTACTCCGATGGGAACGCCCTTTCATCATCAAGAAAAAGTATGCCAATGGAAGCTACTAGCTTATGGAAGCTGATGGAAAGCTTCATAAAACTAGGGTAAATGGTTGGCGGCTCAAACCTTACTTTCTCCGTTTAACCAGGCTCCACCTATCGACATTCCAGATGAGGATATACCATCAACCGCCACCTCCGACGACAATGATCAAGCAAATGAGTTAGAGACATGAATGCCTCTAACCAAAAGGGGGAGGGCTAATGACAGCCAGTTTTTGAAACCGTGATCGCAAGAACCATACCCCAAGAAGGGGAGAGCATATTACCAAAGGGACAAAAAAAAAGTTCTTTACCATTCACCACCCTTTAAGCTTAACCACTAGCGGGGTGCCACCAATTTGGCCACACCCCCCATTATCGCCAGAAGACAGAACCTCTCTCTCCTACTTCTAGGCTCCGCCAACACACTCTCTCTCACTTACTATGATGCTGCATCACCTGGCCCAGTGGGCGCATAAGACGAGATACCACTATCACACCCTCTGGCGGGCCGCCACGCATTTTGTATATTCTCTCTCTCTCTCTCTCTCTCTCTCTCTCTCTCTCTCTCTCTCTCTCTCTCTCTCTCTCTCTCTCTCTCTCTCTCTCTCTCTCTCTCTCTTTCAAATATTCTCTCTCTCGCTCTTTGCTCGTCCATATCCCAGCCCTAGCGGGCCGCCATACTACACCCCTCCATCTCCCCATCCTTTCTGCCTCACTCTCCTCCCTATACCCCCCTTGTTTTCTTCCCAGCTCTGGCGGACCACCAGCCAACCACTCCCATTAGCTCTCACTCTCTCCCTTTGAGAGAGCGGCCCCGCAGGCAAAAGGAGGGAATCTCATATTTTCTCTCTCTCTCTCTCTCAATTCACTCCCATCCACATAGCCACTCTCTCCCTATCCTTCCCCCCCCCCCCCTCACTCACACAGTCTCTCCCACTCTCTTCCATGGTGGGAACCCGCCAAAAGGAAAAATACTCTCTCTCTCTCTCTCTCTCTCTCTATAACTCCAAACCCCCCCCCCCCTTATTCCATTGACTATACCCCCCCCCCCCCCTCCTTCTCGCCCTCTATCGGATGCGGGCCACCCGAGCCATGCTCTCTCACTCTCTCTCTCTCTCTCTCTCTCTCTCTCTCTCTCTCTCTCTCTCTCTCTCTCTCTCTCTCTCTCTCTCTCTCTCTCTCTCTCTCTCTCTCTCTCTCTCTCTCTCGGACCCAGCACGTGCGGGTGCACTGGAAAAAGACGCCACACACACACACCCTATCTCCCTCTCCCTCCCTCGCCACTTCACCCTGCCCTCACTCTCTCTCTCTCTCTCTCTCTCTCTCTCTCTCTCTCTCTCTCTCTCTCTCTCTCTCTCTCTCTCTCTCTCGCACTCTGCGCAGGTGGCTCTCTCTCTCTCTCTCTCTCTCTCTCTCTCTCTCTCTCTCTCTCTCTCTCTCTCTCTCTTGCACTCTGCGCAGGCGGCTCTCTCTCTCTCTCTCTCTCTCTCTCTCTCTCTCTCTCTCTCTCTCTCTCTCTCTCTCTCTCTCTCTCTCTCTCTCTCTCTCTCTCTCTCTCTCTCAGCCCAAAGGCGTCGCGTTCTCTTGCGCTCACACACACACACACACACACAGTCCCCCACCCACACACAGTGCTCTCTCTCCATATCTCTCCCCATCTCTCATCCTCGCGTTCCCTGCAGTAGTAAACAACGGAAATGAAAAAAAAAATTTAAAAAAAATAAAATATATATATATATATATATATACACACACACACATACATACATAATATACTCCCCCCCTCGTTCACACGCATGCTAATACGCACATACATACATCCATACGTACACACTCACGCTCACGCACTCATACATACACACATGCTCGCGCACACACGTATACATATAAACACACATACCCACACTCACCCACACAACCAAATAACACGCATGCATATACGCATGCACCAAAGAAAAGTAAAAACCAAAGGTAATCTACGACATCGACAAAAGAAAGAAGACGGCCAAAGAACGCGTCGCCAACACAAAAACAAGCAAAGGCGCCGAAGGCACGCCCCGGCCAGCACCGAAAGGAGGTAACTCAAAACATCTCGGCTTCTCATGACAAAAACCGCCGACTCCAGCAGCACTAAAACCTCACACCGACCACCCGGACCATCGACAAAACCCTTGTAAATGCCCTAAAACCCCCACTCTTCCCTAATAACCTAGCCATGGCTAGTGAATTCTAAAAAAAACTCTCCCCACTCCACTCTTTCTCTCTCTTTCTCTACCTTCTTTCTCTCTATCTTTCTTACTAGAGAGGCATCTAGGCCCTCTACTGCGACCAAAGGATATTTTCAATGACCAGTGGGTAAGGACCACCTCTCAAGCCTATATAAAGAGGCCTCCGCTTAACAAAAAGGGACACAATACACAGGGGAGAGGAGACACCCAAGAGAGAACACTCAAGTGAAGTAGGGGCATACTAGCTCCATGCACTCTACATTGTAAGCACCACTAAGCATGTAGTGCACCCATGCTTGAGAGCTAATGGCATCATGTTTTGTTGCAAGCTTTGGGCACTTAGCATTGGCAACATCACCATTATCCCCATGATTCACCACACCTCGTTGAGTTAATAATCACGACCACTCTATGCATGTGAGGTAGTCGCTACTCTCCCACCAAGCAACATGAGCACGCTTGGATTGAAGGTATCAACACCATGCCACCTTGTCCCGCTCTCAATGTTGTTGATTGAGGTCATCGGTGGTTGCATCGTCTTGTTGTTCTCCCTCAACTAACCCTCCCGCTAACTCCAACCTCGCCATGCACCATATGGCGCTCATATCCCATGTTGCATCCCAAATGCCAAGAGCCAGGTTTCTAGTCGTCAAGACCACCACTTGTAAGTATCTTCATCGCCAATAAAGGGCGTAATGTTGTTTTGGTCTTTGGGGTCCATCCTCTATTCTGATTTCCCATGGTTACGGGATGTTTCGTCTCTTGTACATCACCCTACGCGTGCTCCATCATGTGCAATATCTCCCGCCAGTGAGTGTGCCCTGTTCCAAGCTTTCCACATATCTCTCTTTTGCACACACTAATGACTTGTGATGATGCATTTCTCTACATGTGAACGGTTGTTACACCACCATTTCATATTGACTACCTAGAGAGCATTTTTTTCACGTTTGCTACCCTAGGTCATGTATGTTTGCCTCCTAGCCGCATTTATGCTAGGTGATGCCCCTTTCCTACACATAGGATCACTCCTACCTTGAGATGATGCTTGGGGATGTTCAGGCTATGTGTGGTGTAGAGGCCACCCCATATGGCATGTCATTTCTGGCTATCAACACAAAAGGCTAAAGAGGCCAAGAAGAAGGCTGCTTTTGGAACTAAGAGCCCGAAGGGCGATGCCGAGGACACATTTTTGTCAAGCCAAGGGCAAAGCAAATTAGGTGGCAAGCAATGATTCTTATACACAAAATAACAAGTTGTTCAAAAGACAACTGGCTTTAGACATTAGGAAGGTGTTTTGCACAAAAACGACTTTTCATTTGACACATCTATGTACAATATGATCAGAATGAAATAGCATTCTAGATATCCTATACAATAGGACCAAACCAGTACATAAGGATGAAATAAGCCTTCATCTCCAAGGTCGGACTACAGCAACTCTAAACCTTTTTAAGCCCTCCAAGGTCGGACTACAGCAATTTGGAGAGGTGCATCTTTGGAGAGGTGCAGTGATTAGACAAGGTAGTTTTCCATATGACGTTACAACTTATCAGCTTCATGTTGCGAAGTATTGTCTACTTACTAAGAGTAGCCATTGGCAATGTCAACAAGCACTAAGTCCAATTAGTTAAATCACTAGCAACATAGGGAGGACTAAATCCAACATCCCATGTTTTTTAATTCATCCTTATAGGAAAGTGCAGGGTAAAGACTCATAGGCTACATTTTGAATATGCTAGAACCTCCTATTAGTTTAGTAGGATTTTAATTAAGGGGATAATCTCATCGGGCATACAACCCACTAGAGTTACCTTGGTTCACCTAAACAAGGTAAGGACTCATGGTAAGCACCCATAGGACAATAAATTCCTCAACTGCATTATGTAAAGTAAAAAGCTCCATTATGTAAAGCAAAAGCCAGAATCACCCAATGATGGAAGTGCAAGGTAAAGACTCAAGGTAATCTCTCTCTCTCTCTCTCTCTCTCTCTCTCTCTCTCTCTCTCTCTCTCTCTCTCTCTCTCTCTCTCTCTCTCCGAACTCCGATTTAGGTGATCTATAGCCTCAATCGAAGAGCACGAAGCCCTCTACGCATTGATGTAAAGACATAATTTTTCTGTGTAATGGAAGGCTTTGCTGTAACAGCGTCTCAGAACTGAAAAAACTGTCAAAACTTTGCGTTTTTGTTGCCGACTTGAAGGCAATGTCAGACAAAACTAGCAAGGGTGGAAAAGCCACACTCGCCATGGAGAATGATGCAAAATCTCCAAGGAATTTGGATGCTAATCCAACCACATCATCTACAACAACGGAAGCAATGATCATGGCTTACTTGATCTCGTTACAAGAAACCGTCAACAAGCAAGGTGAAGAGTTGCGCGCACTTGCAATGGAGAATGGTACTTTGAGAGTTCTCGTTGTGGAGAATGAGCACCTCAAGAAGGTTCTTGAAATGCAAACAACACACTTGATGCATCTTGAGAATGAAGTTCAAGAATGTAAACGCTCTCTTGTGGACATGAATGTAGTGAAAGAGCGCTTGAGCAAAGTTGAGAGTGATCATGTATTGAAAGAGGAAACGATAGATACAATACGACATGATGTATGTGAGATGAGAAATGCATCCAAATCATGGGCTGATATATGTAAGGATAATGTGGTTTCTACATCTCCTATCACGCAAGCCGTTGTCCAAGCAAAGAATGTAGAGAATGTGGACACTCAAGAATTGCAAGAACGACAAAAACGCTCAAAGAACATCGTCATTCGTGGAATCAAGGAGGAAAGCATGGAAACACCCCAATCTCTTGCGGTTGCTATTGAAGAGTTTTTTGCTACACACTTTGGCATGTCAGGAATCATGGCTTATGGTGCACATCGAGTTGGAAAACAAGGAGTCCCTCGCTTGGGAGAAAGACCTATTGTATGTACCATGGCTGATGAGGTAAAGAGAAAGATCATCCTTGACAATGGTTGGATCTACCTCAAAGGAACGGGTTGTAATGTATATGAGGATCGCACTCTTATGCAACAAAATGTACGTCGCAAAGCATACGAGGAAAGAAGCAAGAAGGTTAAGGTATCATCTCAAGAAGAAAAGGCACTTGAGGAGGATGCAAGTCCACCCAACAAATAGGGACACATGATCTATGAGACCAACTCACGCTTGCGAATAAGCTTTTGGAATTGTAATGGGTATCCATGGAATGCGGGAATTGGCATTGATGAGCTTACCAATGACTCCGATGTGATACTTCTTGTCGAAACATGGGAGCATGATGCGCAACGAATTCTTGGATTTGACAAATACGATGTACATTCTTTGATGTGGGCCAAAAATGCAAAGCAACGAAGAGGCCAAGGAGGCGTAGCATGTATGACCAAAAAGGGTTTGAAAGATGTTTCCATTGTCAAAGAAGATAAGTATAAACGCTACTTATGGCTGAAAATCAGCCCACCAAATGGTCAAGTCATGTTTGTGGCCGGTTGCTACATTTGCCCTTTGTTGAACTAGAGGAAGACATTGCTCATTACAAGGATCAAGGTGAAGTCATTGTTTTTGGAGACATGAATGCTCGCACAAATATGTTACAACACGACACACAACAAGTCGACATGCCACATGTATCAAGAAGAGTGGATGACTCATACATGTATAATCGAAGTTCTAATGATGCAAAAGAAGTGGATCACTATGGAAAGTCACTTCTACATATGTGCAATAGTATCGGAATGCTCATTGCAAATGGTGTATCTCTATGGCAAGGCACCAATGACTTTACATGTAGAAAGCACAATGGTGCTAGCGTGATTGACTATATGTTGTTCTCAGAAGCCACTCTAGAATGCATACAAAGCTTTACACTTGGTGAATGGAATCCGGAATCGGATCATAGGATGTTATGTATTGACCTCAAGTGTGGTAAACGGCCCGAGCATGTAGCCTCCAATCATGATGTGAATCATTTGTACCTACGTTTAGACTTCAAACGAGCACTTATATATGCTGATATGGTGGACCAAATGTTAAGCATGATAGAGCATCAAGGGAGCCCAACATTAGAATGCAAGTGGAAAGTTTTCAAAGAAGTAATTTTCTCTTGTGCGAAGGAATGCTTTTCGGCGAAACACATGTCTTGCAAAAGGTTTAAGAAGGGTAGCACCAAGAAGAAATGGTTTGACATGGAATGTAGTCAAGCCCGAAAACACTTGCTAAGATTGGATGCAATCAAAGACAAGGAAGTTTACTTGGAATGTTCACACACATACAAAGCACTTGTTCAAAAGAAGAGGAGAAGGTGGGAAGTCGAAAAACAACTTCTTTTAGCACAAGAGAAAGCACATGCATGTGGCAAGTTTTGGCAAAATCTAAAAGGCAAGCGCGTTGAGAGCTTTGGTGACTTGACTCTTGAGGATATGTATATGCATTGTAAGAACCTCTATGAGCAACCCAATGTTGATAAGATGGAGGGTTGTAGCTCCATTCCATTTATGTCTCCCTTCTTTACCATTGAAGATGTATGCCGCGCGCTTGAGAAACTTGCTACTCGCAAGGCAGGTGACCTTCAAGGTGTCAAGGCTGAAATGATTAAATGGACAAGCAAGAAAACACGATATTGGATATGCGATATGTTTCACCTTGCACTTCAGTATGGCATGCCTCATGATTGGAGTGCAAATTGGATCAAACCTTTGCACAAAGGAGGAGATGTAAACAATGTGAACAACTATCGCACTATAATGGTTGGTTTTTTGATGGCAAAGTTATTTGGATGTATCATGGAGATGAAGATAAGTGAATGGGCTGAAAAGAATGGCAAACGTGCGCTTGGCCAAGCAGGTTTTCGAAAGCATCATAGCACTATTGATCACCTTGTCACTCTTCGAGTTCTTATGGAAGCGTCTCGATTGAAAGGAAAAAAGTTGTATTGTTGCTTTGTGGATTTCAAGAAAGCTTTTGACATGGTACCGCGAGGAAATCTTTGGAGACGTATGCAAAGCCTTCAAGTGCCGAGAGAATTTATGCATGCAGTCTTTCGCATCTACCAAAAAGTGATATGTCGATTACGTATGGGAGATGGAATTTCAGAATTTTTTGCAAGCACTATTGGTGTCAAACAAGGATGCCCACTTTCCCCAACCCTCTTTGGGCTACTCATTGATGAATTGGAATACATGGTTCTTGATTTTATGCAGCAAGAAGGCATAGAAGAGGTTAAGATTGGAAATGCGGTGATCATGCTTTTGCTTTATGCTGATGATGTAGTGCTCTTGGCACATACCTTAGAAGATGCACAAAAGCTTATGAGTGTCTTGGAACGCTTTTGCCTACATAGCGGGCTGATCGTGAATGGATCCAAAACCAAGGTTATGCTTGTAAAGACCCTCAATGACGAAAATCCATGCATTGTATACAACAATGAGAAACTTGAAGTGGTAGATCACTTCAAGTACCTTGGCCTTGAGGTTCCATCCAATCATAAATGGAAAGATTGTGCAATGCGTCGCTTGGAAGCCGGAAAGAGGGCTTATTATGCATTTGAGAACATGTGCAATGCAGGAGAGATCAAGTGTTGGGCTCTCAAAAAGTACCTCTTTGACACATTGGTGACACCGGTGCTTCTTTATGGAGTGGAGGTGTGGGGTGGAAGCATCGGGAAGTCTACTTGGAAAGAGTTTGAGAATGTCCAAAAGCGTTTTCTCACCAACTTTCTCCAAGTCAAGACACAAACACCCTACATGCTCTTACTTCTTGAGTCCGGATCGCTTCCCATTGAGGTCTTGGGCATGGAAAGGGTTGTGGAGTACATGCGTAAGACACAACGTAGCCCTTTGCATCGACTTCCTAGAATCGCATATGAAGCAAGTCAAAAGGTTCAAAAGACATGCAAGAGCAAAATACTAAGTTCGGGGTGGATGCTTGATATCAAGAAATGGTTTGGAAGATGGGATGCATGTCACTTGGTCAAGGATGCGTCGATCGACTCCCAAGTTAATGAGGCCTTCTTACAACGCCAATGTATCATGGCTTGGGAGAAATCCGGAGGTTCTCGCTTCAGCCATTACACCACACACATTGCCCCAAACTACAAATCTCTCTTCTTCTCGGAACGAGGTAACCGAACCCATTCCTACATCCTTGAGCCCATCCCGTTGAGTGCGATCCGCACCATTGCCTCCATTCGTCTTAGCTCCCATTCTCTACGCTGCGAGACAGGACGTTGGGGCACTGGCGAGGAGTGTCATCGACTTTGCACCTTATGCCCTCGTCAAGTGCGAGAGAGTGAGTACCACACACTACTTGAGTGCTCATCTTTTGACCACATTAGGTCCTCTTTTCCCCATATATTCAGCCATGAGCTCTCCCTACATACCTTCCTCTCCCAACCACGATGTGGACTCTCTATTGCGACGCTCATTTTAGCCATTTTTGAGCATCGAGAGTCACTTATGAACTCCACTCACACCACGTGACATGTTCATTTGGTCCCATAGGTCATATTTGACCTCCCAGGACGATAATAGAACTATCTATCTATCTATCTATCTCTCTCTCCCCCCCCCCCCCCCCCCCCCCCCCCCCCCCCCCACACACACACACACACACACACACACACACATATATATATATATATATATATATATATATATATATATATATATATATATATATATATATATATATATATATATATATATATATATATATAGAGAGAGAGAGAGAGAGAGAGAGAGAGAGGGATTAAGAAAAAAAACTCGCTCCAAAATCAATTGAGTTTTTTTTTTAATCTCTCAGTTGAGAAAAAAATCTAGAAAAAACTCCCTCCAAAGCTCCCTCCATTCCCATCCCTGCTGAGTACATATTGTAGAGCTTCTTTGCACTAGAGTCATTCATGTCAAAGATAGGCATTTTGCAAAGCATTGCTATAACATGGTGATTGTTGCAAAAAAATTCTCTCTCAATTCCTTTTTGTTTTCATTTTTCTTTTGCAAAGTGCATTGGAGAAGTACACAATACAGTATTTGCATCGATATCATGCGACTCTTATCAAGCATCTGCTTGAACTATTCCACATCATGTAAGTATGGATGCAAAAGAAACCCATTTGGATGACCATATTGTAGAGATAACAATAACTAGTGAGGGACACAATCAAGCGACGTCCACGAGTCCTAAAATTGTGGAAGATCGATTGAAAAGAGACAGGAGGAAGAGGAGGTAATAGAACAGTCACAGGGATGGACCAAGGAGAAGAGTAATAAAAAAGAGAGAGTGGTTGAGAGGGAAGAGATGCATGATGAGGAGAAGGCCGTTGCAAGCGTCGAGGAGCCAGATCATGCACCAGGAGGGGTTCATATTGAATCTCACTTTGCAATGGAAGGGTTTAGATGGAAGAAGGTAACACAGATCATGCACCGGGAGGGATTGAAGAAGAAATTTATATTGAAACTCACTCTGCAGATGGAGGGGCTGAGGAAGAAACTCCCAACCCTAAAACAAAGCCCTCCACCATTCCATCGATAGAGACTGGACAGTCAACAATGGTTGAGCCTCAAAAAGAGCATACCACAGTAGAAGCTAATTCATCTATTGTGGACCACTCTACAACGGAGACACAAGAGTCTCAGACAGCAGAAGCACAAGGGAGTGAGTAGAAAAAGATGGAGGATGTTGACAACCTCCACACCACTCAAACCCCATATGGAACTTTTCTAGACATTGACATGATTGTTCCGGTAATAACCAATGTAAAAAAATATGAAATTCATCCTACAGTCTAACTACTTATTTGTTTTACAAAATGTTTGCAAAGACTAAGGGAGCAAGGACATGGTTATCGTTCTTGCCCCAAAAGAATTGTGTTCAATGACACTCCTAGAGCTTCCATGGTTGAAGCTCCAAAAGAAGATACTCATTGTAAAGGCTCATTCCTCTCCTATGCTTGGGAAAAGGTAAGGGAATATGATGCCTTCATCTTGTTTGACCCTGGATCTACTCACAACTTCATATCAACGGAGCTGGCCGCCAAGTTGGGCATTCAAGCTTTTGGGATGGAAGATAATGTAGCTATTGACACAGCTTTCAAGGGACAACAAGTCTCCGTTACTCCCTTGTTGGGAAGTTGAGGCTTCATGTCCAAAGCTACGTCGACAAAGAAGACTTTTTTATCTCTCCTCTCCAACATCAGGCTGTTATCCTAGGGGCACCATGGTTCAATCGCAGGGCTGTCAATATGAAGTTCTCTGAAAGGAGAATCTACTTCACCTACAAAGAAAAGAGCATGTACGTAGATGCTAATGAGTCAGAGAACACCATATCCCTGGTAAATATGCTTGCTTTTGATAAGTCAATAAAAAGCTCTATTTTTGTGTATATGATTTTTGTTAGAGAATCTGTAAATGATTCTAATGTTTTCACAAGTAGCAATAAAGGGAATCAAAAGGAATTAGAGTTGTCTATTTTCCTAAATGGATTCCAAGATGTTTTCATTGATGACATCCCTAGTGAGCTACCTCCAAAACGAGGGGATGATGACCATGCAATAGACTACTAATAGAAGCTCACCGCCTAATAAACCTCTTTATTGAGTTTCACAAGCTCAACAAGAGGAGATCATGAGGCAAGTGCATGAATTGGTGGAAAAAGGGATGGTGAGGCCTAGCTCCTCTCCATTGTTCACCAGCACTTTTAGCACAAAAGAAAGATGGCACATATCACATGTGTGTAGACTATAGAGCACTGAATAGGATCACTATTTATAAAAAAAAGATTTCTCGTGCAACGGGTAGAAGATCTATTTAATAAGTTACAAGTTTCGGCGTGGCAAATGCTCCATACACATTCAAACTCACGATGGAAAAAAATCTTCAAGCCACTCAAATTCTCTTGAGAGGTACAAGTGACACCTCCAAGTAATCTTTCAAGTTGTGAGAGAGAGTAAGTTTTTCATTAATCAAAAGAAAAGTGAATTTTTCCTAAAGATTCAATATTTAGGTCACATTATCTCTCAAGATGGTATATGTATGAATCTATCAAAGTTGGAGGTAATAAAAGCATGGACTAATCCAAGGAATCTACATGAGCTAAGAAGCTTTATTGGTATGTGTGCATACTATAGAGACTTCATAGCAAAATTCTCTGAAATAGAAGGACCATTGCATGACTTAACAAGGAAGAACGTTAAGTACTCATGGACTGCTAAAGAACAAAATGCTTTTGACAAGCTCAAAGAGAAGCTTACCTCCCAACTAGTCCTCATGCTTCCGGATCTCTCAAAGCCATTTGAGGTCCAATGTGATGCTTGTGGTGATTGCCTTGGAGCAGTCTTGCTTCAAGAAGGGCATGCCATAGCATATGAGAGTCGAAGGCTCAATGTCGATGAACGGGTCTTGGGCATATACAAAAAAGAGCTTTTAGTTGTTCTAAACGCCCTAGACACATGGAAGCACTATCTCTTGGGGGACTTCATTCATCCTACAAATGGATCACAAAGTCTCAAGTACTTCATGATGCAAACCAAGTTTTCTGACAAACAAATGAGGTGGAAAAATTTTATTTCGCAATTTGAATTTCATATTGCTCACATTGCTGGCAAGCACAATCAAGTGGTCGATGCACTTTCACAATGGCCAAGGGTAAATGTGGTGTCTGTAGCAACTCACAATGATCCATCTTTTATGATAGATGAGTATGATACTGACTAAGACTTTAAGTAGGTAATTATAGCCTTTGCATTAGGGAAGAAAAACGAACCATTCACCTTGAAAGATGGTTATCTTCCAAACGGAAATAGGCTATGTGTTACTCACTAATACAATAAGAAAGTCATGTATGAATCCCATGCTTCTCCTTATGCAAGGCAAAGAGGGATTCCATAATCTACTCTTCGAGGAGTAGAAATGTATTTCTACTGGTCTACCATGAAAAGTAGAGTATGTTTCAAAATGCGTGGTATACCAAAAATTGAAATTTGATCGAGGGAAGCAACTTGGATTGTTTCAGTAGACATGCTTAGCAAGAAAACAAACTCTATGCCTGTCAAAAAGACTATTAAGACACATCAAACGGCATCCCTATTTAGATCTCAAATTTACAAGTGTCATGGCTTGCCAACATCCATAATGTTGGACAAAGATCCTAGAATGACTAGTAATTTCTAGAAAGGTCTCTTCTAGGAAGTAGATTAAATTTCTCTTTCAGCCTATCATCCACAAATGGATGACCAAAGTGAAATAACTAATATGGCAATTCTTGAATCTACTAAAAGCCTATGTCATGGAAGTAGATCAACGTTCTCAATGAGAGAATTACCTACCTCCTATAGAGTATGCGTACAATGATGTTGTACAAACTTCTATGGGGAAAGCACCTTTCGAGGTTAAAGAGGGAAGATCCAAAAGTCCCTTACTACTTAATATATATGGGAAGATCTTCGCTCCTAATGAATATAGCCGAGACTTACAAGAATCTTTTCCAAAGATTCAAAGATTATTTCCATCTCAGAAAAAAGGAAAAAAGGGTTGTTGCTAATAAGCACAAAAGAGCCTTAGCCTTTAAGAAAAATGATTGGGTCTTGCTAAAGTTTCACAAGGCTCATCTAAGGAATACTACGGGCAAGAATCCTACGTGCCACCAAGAGTATTACGGTAAACTAGCAAAAAGATACTATGGTCCTTTCTTTTAAAATTCTTAAGCCAATCAATGAGATGACATTAGTTAAAGATACCCAACCATTGGCTCATTCACAATGCTAACCATGTGAGCCTTCTCAAGCCTTACAAAGGACAGCCACCAAACGAACCAATAATGGAGGACCCGCCAGAGATCAAAGATCAAGAAGAGGCGTTGCAGCCCAAATCTATTCTTCGACACAAAGACAATCGTAGAGTTTTCCATGTCTTTGGGGACTCACCATTGCCAAAAAGGCCAGCCCACCATTGATGAGAAGAATTTTGGAAGTGCATAGCTACATGGTGTAGCTTGGAGGACTCCGTGAAGCCCTCGTCTCCAAAGGCCGCATCAAATTGTTGGATGAGGGACAATATTTTGTCTGTGGCACCAAAGATGCCATCATAGGTGAGAAAAGAGATACTCTTTCCTCCCTCTTTGAACTTCTTGAGCTTTTGTGATCTTCGCCATGCAGGGTATGATTTGTGATGTCCTCCCCTCTTGTATTCTCTAAGAGAATTGTTGTTGCTTTCATCAGAATAAGAGGAAGGTGAAGAAGAAGGAAAAGACGGTGACCTCTTTCTTGCCTTTTCTTCCTTTGTTTCCTCTCTTCTCTTTTGAAACTACGAGGAGAAGGACTATGGGTTGACTCCTCTTGGGAAGAGTTAGCAATAGTCTAGATCGTCGTCTTCGTGGAGCCACATCTTTAGAGGAACTTAGAGATTCGCTTCTTTCTCGTTCTTTGGATTCCTCCTCTCTTATGGGAGAGAGTCTTCTTTTGGGAGTCTTATCAGAGGCCTCCTAAAAACTCTCTCCTCTTGGAGAGGAAGGCAAATCCCATAAGCACAAAGTTGTTGGGTAACTTCGGCTTGCAAAGTAGGGTTGCCCATAACTTGATGCAACCTAGTAACAAGATAGCTAACAAACATGGAGGAATCATCATTAGCACCTTCATGTGAAAAATCAAAGTTATCAATGTTATTATACTCTCTTGGTTATTGTCATCCATGCTAATTATACTTATGTGTTTACTTAGTGTATCCTTTGGCAATTCAAAACCTTAGTTATTACTCATCTTAGCCTTTGAAAATAAGCACTTAAGTATCTACACCCATGGTTCGAATTGGTTAATTATAGAGAGTAGTGGAGTGGTTCTAACATAGTAGAATTTCCTAGGGATAGCTCCTTTCGAACTTCTTATGGCTCAATAATGGTAAAGCCGTAGGCAAGTCTAAAAGGACCCCATTATTAAAACCAAAGGTCCCGAGGTGTTCACCATATCCCACATAGCGCGCTCAACAAAACCAATAATAGATCCGAGTCCCACCACTCATCCTAATATAATTAACAAAATCAACCATTAATAGGCTACTTAAGGACCTCTCTTCTTAAGTAAGAAAAGAGAAACCAAATGCTCTATTACCAATGTAATGGAAATGGCCTATGAACTTTGAGAATAGCGGAATTAAGAGAATTAGAGTGAGCATTTTTGTGAGATTACTTTGAGAACATAGAGTGTGAACTTAATTGATGTAGCAACATGAACATAGTACTTAATTAACTTGGCATGAACAATAATTTTGCAAGAGAGTGTATTAGAGAAAATGACAATAGTTGAGGACTGGATTTACTTGGAGCTGGTCTCCCCTCCAAAAGGCCTTTGTATTATAGATTCTCCCATCAAGAGAGACTTGGTACAATACAATCTTTGTGTTCCTTGTGACCTTGGTGATGCTATGAAGATGGAAAGCTTCATGCATCACGACCATAACATAAACTTTGCAAAAAGCATGAACTATCCCAAGCCTCAGTGCCAATGCCTCAAACACCTTCGAAGGTGGAGAGAGCTAGCGGAGAATAAGGGTAGGGAAGAGAAAGAAGAATCATGCATAAGAGAAAGAAATAGTATCTCACATATCATCACTTTTCTTGCTTAGCATAACATAATAGCAGAGTAATGAAGATGAAGAAGATGGAAAGCTTAAGCATTGAAGCATGGATCTTGGTTGGATTTGCATTCCATAGACAAGAGTGTTGGTGTAGGCTCTCAACTTCTCAACAAGCTTGGAAAAGGAGATGGAGCTCTTGCACTTTGCACTCCATACAAAGAGAGAGTGTGTGTGTGGGGGGGGGGAGTATACCACCCCTCTCAAGCTTGGTCACCTCTCTCTCTCTCTCTCTCTCTCTCTCTCTCTCGTATTATTTAATTATATCATTTGGACATGTGTCCTCTTTTTCCTCTTTGAGAGAAAGAACTTAATTATTTATTTTTATACAATTAAATTCTCATTGGACCCCTTTAAAGCCTATCCAATAGGATTCAAGCATATCATGAGGGCCACATGTGGAGGATTTTGACATTGTCTTTTATGCTTCTTAAATCATTTGATTTGAATTGAACACTTCAATTACTTAGTCATTTAAGCATGGAAACCGTTTATGCCTCTTGAGAGTTTATCTTTGAATTGAACACTTCAAGAACCTTAGTCATTTAAGAATGAGAAGCAGCTCAAGCTTGGGAAAAGTTCCCACAAACACTTTAAGCACTTTAGTTAGCAAGACGACAAGCACCTCATGCTTGGGTAGGATTCCCACCTCAAGGTCAGCCCTAGCTTGGCTAAGTTCAAAGGACTTTTTGATGCTAACTTTTGAACGTCTTTAATGAAGCTAACCCTAAGGTCTTTTAAACTCCATTAAATGCACGTTGTTCTTTGATAGACTACCTCCTTTTGGACCCCTATTGAGATGTAACCATCTCTCCTCTTAGTCCCTTGCTGAGGTAAATCTAGAAGCACTTATTCCACATTGCTCTTTGGTAGACAGTCTCCTTTTGGACCCTTATTGAGATGCAGCCATTTCTCCCTTTGGTCCACTCTTGAGATAAGTCTAGAAGAACATATCTATATTCTAACTCTTGTTCTCCTTTTATCTTCTCATATTAAATGATCAATTTAATATGAGATAATCATTTGGTAAAGTTAGATATTTTAATTGATGACAAATCAATTTCTTTTGTATTTCTTGATTTATTTCAGTTATTTTCTATGTTACGTTGACTTGCTGCTCATTGGACGTGCTTCCTTTTCTCTCTCTTCAATATGACCCTCTAAAAGACCTCCAAAATCTCTTAATGAGTATGTTAAGTTTGTTCTTTTCCATTGGCACGTGGTGCCCGTCCCATCACATTGTTATACGAGCTTCATGCATGTGCTTTTTTGAAAGCATACCGGTCCTACCAAAGAGCAGAAGGAGCAAGATGGCGCCTCCAAAGTTCACTGGAAATTTTGTTTAAATAATCTTTGTGTCTCGACCACGGACTTAGTATCCACTCCCACCCTTACTTCATCACGCATCGGACGCACTCTCGTCTTCATCTCTTTGTCTTGCACAACAAAAGCCATAAAGATCACTTGAAAGAAGGATTTTTTTTTTTTTTCAAGCTACCATTTTTCTCAAAGGAATTGCCATGCAGTGGTGGATGCCTATAGCTACCAAGCCGCACACTCCAAGGACTTGGCAAGCTTTCAAGATTTTTTTTGTCTGAATTTATATGGTTTCTGAAATCTTCTGGCAGAGTGGGATATCCTAAAATGCTTGCCACAAAAACCCTAGCAGATTACAACTTGCAGTCTTTGGGCATCTTTCAACAGGTGTCTCTTCAACAGCTATCATGGGACTAGCACCACCGCCACCGAGACATTGTCTGTCCAAGAGCTTATGGACCATGTTGTGGTTGACTACAACCTTATGGAAGAAACCTAACCCTAATTTTTGGTGCAGGTTTCAAAATGTAAAATCAATCGTCTTTTTGAGCTCGACTAATGTCGAGATTTCTCTTGAAGTTTGAATCTGTTTGAGAACTTGTTTGGTGATTGTATTTGCAATTTATTTGAAATGGATGGTATCTGTTTTAAACATGTCTTGGTGCTGATTTGAGTTGTTTGACTCTTGTTTTGATACAGATTTAAATGATTGGTGATTTTACTTTCGGGTAGAGTAGTGAGAAAGGCTATTTTGGTATTGTCTGAACCTCAAAACAATGCAAACGAGATGTCTGGGGAGTGTTTTGTTGTATGCTTGGAAACCTTAGAATGACGTAGATGGGATTTCTGGGGAGCATTTTGTTGTATGCTAGAAAAACTCCGAACCATGTAGACGGGATGTCTGGGGAGCATTTGGTTGTATGCTTGAACCTCCAAGCGACACATGCTACGGTCTGGGAGGAGTCATTTAAACTCATGGCCCAGACCTTTTTAGGTTATTTACGGGGGGAGTGATAAGATAGTCGATGAGTAGCTTCATACCGTAGACCACTATATATTCCTTAGTCAAAAAGCTGCCTTGATTTTCTGGATAATGCTTGGGATATCCACGATTCTAAGGCATTTTGTGTAGGGTGGACAAACAATCAAACGTGTGCAAGTGTATGATAGCATCACAAAACTTCATAGTTTTCTTCTACTGTAAAAGGTGGCATCACGTAAAAGGTCACTTGGTAGCATGGACCATAACCTGTGTAATGATGCTAATAATCCCTTGAGGGTGATTGAAATAATGTGTAAAAATGAGATGGTGATTTTTGTTAGTGTTAGAAGTAATGTCACCCTAGATAGGCGCGAGAGGATTTGCTTAATGAGATTGACCTCAACATGCTTGCAAAATTTGTTTTCGAGTGCAACATGTGAAAGTTTCTATGTTGCACTTGTGAAAGGTACTATGTTGCACGTCCATCAAAGTTCCAATCTAGAATGAAACTCCTTATTGGATGAGATTCTTTTGGGAAGCCAACGGCCCAAGAAATCAAGAGCTCCAATTTGGAATGAGAAATTTGATTGTCCCTCGGAATGTCCATTAGAATGACCCTTGAAAACTTTTGAGCTAACTTGAGTTGTTTTGCAGATATGTTGTAATCGCAGATGATTACTTTCTTTGATGTCACAAACTACTAACATGTCAAGCCATTGAAGAACATATCCAACTTATAGATCCTGGCTAAGGACCTAAACCCTAGAAGAAGTAGCAAAATAAGTTTTACGAACTTGCAAAGTCTTGCCGATTCGCCTATTTTCAAAGAGAAGTTCCCACCAACTTATGGGACTCCGTCCAATGGGGCCTAAGTGACATAAAGAGATTGAACTTTGCAACACGCACAAAAGAATTGTGTTCCCAGTTGATAACATAGCACTATTATACATATTTTTGAATTTTGAGCTGATTGTTGAGGTGGCAATCTGTACGGATTTCCATATATTTACGTTGACATGCTGAAATTCACATGTACGGATTTTTGCATTTCACACTGATTTTGCTGACGTGGAAGATTGTACAAATTTCCATAGTTTGTGCTGACATCTTTTGGGCAAGATGCTTTCTGGGACTAGATGCTTTTGAGTTTGATGCTTTACATGAGCCAAGGGCCTTTAAATATGTGCAGAGGACTCATTCCCTAGTAGGCTTCAATACAAAGTTGCAAAGGGTGGAGTACCGACATTGTACAGAGTTCAAGCAATATATAGAAATATGCACAGAGGGCTTATTCTCTGGCACGCTTCAATACAAAGTTGCAAAGGGTGGAGTACGGACATTGCATAGAGTTCAAGCAATATATAGAAATACCAAAAGGAGCGCCAAGGTTTGGGGTCAGTGCTCTCTTGGGGTAGAATTCCGCCAGTCCCCGTCTCGTGTTTCTATCTCTTTCGATTTAGTTGTTATTGAAGTGTTAAAAGTCTGTTCTTTTCCGTTGGCACGTGGTGCCCGTCCCGTGACACACATGGCATTCAACTACTCAATCACATGATGACATGCTAGCTAAATATTCCCTTCACCTTACACTCTTTTCTGAATCCAATAGATCCTTTGAGCTACAATTAAATTAATTTCCTTTTTTGAATCCCAGTCATAGCTTTTGGAGCTTCAACGGCTTCCACTTATTCTTGCCTACATTCTCATCAATAGCCACTATGTCCGCCGAAACAACTTTTGGCTCGTTTTCAGCAGTATCACTTTGCATGTTCTCTTAGATGACATGAACAACATACACTTATAGATGTTATCATATACATGTGGTAGTGATGTGTGTGAACACACTAGGATCGCCGAGACATTTTTTGCCTCTTTAGGAGGTTTTTTCCCCGGTGCATTGTATATACGCCCATGACTCTAGGGCTATCTATCTTTCGATTGCACACTAAGTAATACACTCTTTGTTGTGTTCCTTGAGCTTCCTTCATCTTCTCCAAGCTGTGTGCGTTTCTCTGTAACCCTACTTCCAACAATTGGTATCAGAGCAGGTTGCATCCTCTCGGGCTTAGTCGCCAGCAGCTCCAGCACGCGCCTACTCATTTTCTCCAATTTCAGTGAGCTTTTGCAAGCGTTCACAAGTTGACGAAAATTTCAGGTTAGCTCACAGACCTTAGTTTGCTCAAATTTCTGATTTGAGCTCATTTCGGCCTCCATTTCCACTACAGCTAGGTCTGCACAGGCAATTTTGTCATTTTGTGCAAAATTTCTATCAGTGCCAAATACTACATAATAGGTCCCGTACAGTCTATTGCAGGTTGTGGTATATAGCATGTGCCGATCTCACTCAGTTTCTCCTCATTTCATGCAATTTTCACATCAGGTGCATGCATTTTTTCATGGCTGACAACAACACAGATGTGTTCAAGATGTTTGCTGCTGAGGACAGATTGGATGGGGGCAATTACCCTATGTGGGCTTACATGATGCAACATGTTCTTGTGTCAAAGGGCGTCTAGAATATTGTACAAGGCATTGATGTACGTCTTAGTTCTGAGGATGTAGACGATGTTGAGGATGTTGCAGGTCTTGTTGCTATTAGAGTTGTTTTGCATACGACAATAAGCTCGTTGGGTAAAGGATACGTAGGCTCATGCGTTGATTGCGTTGTCTATAAAGCGCACCATTACTCCTCACATTCGTTCAATGAAATCTGCAAAACAGGCTGGGATATTCTAGCAGGTCTTTATGCAAGCCGCAATGAGGCTAAAATTGCTTTAATGCGTAAAGAGCTGGAATCGAAGATTATGCATGAGAAAGATGATATGGACACTTTTCTTGCTGGTGTCAAGGATATCAATGAGCAACTTATTTTTGCAGGTGAAGTCATTTTAGGCAGTTCCCTTATGCAAACTATTCTTGATTCCTTACCAGATTTTTACCATACTTTTGCTAGTACCTCGAGACTTATGACCCAAGGAAATCCTGAAGTTGTCAAGTTTGATGCATTATGAACATTGCTGTTGCAAGAGTCACTTTCCAGAAGAAACAAGACTAGGCAACAACATTTGAACATGCTTTTATTTCTTCTCAAAGAAAGGGTGGTAGCAGCAATGCAGCCACTTCTTATGGTTCTGCTGCGAGTGGCAAAAATTATGTTCCTAATGCTTCTGCTAGCAGCAATTCGTCTGGAAATTCTGGTGATAAGGGAAAAAAGAAGATGCATTGCCAATGATCACTTGATCAAGCAGTGTCCTAAGTTGAAGGCCAAAGAGGATAAGAAGAAAGAGGGTGGTTCCACTGCAAATGCTGGTTCCACTACAAATGCAGCCATTGTTGAGTCTTCTGTGAAAGGAGACTGTGATGCTGATGTTGATGCAAAATGGGCTTTTAGTGCAGAGTGCACTTACAATCCTGTTGTCCATGATGCATGCATGTCAGTTGCTGCAGATTCACATATGTTGTATTTCCACAATGGTGCTACAAAGCACATTACCTCACATCGTGAATTGTTCACCTCTCTCGAGTCTGTCCCTCGTGGGAATTCAGTCAGTTGTGCCAACAATGCCTCTGATCCGGTCTAGTGGGTTGGAAAGATTGTGCTTACTGCTGCAAATAATAGTTCTTTCACACTTGTTGATGCACTTTATGTACCAGGGATCAAGAAGAATCTTTTGTCTGTATCTGCACTTGCTAGACTTGGACTTGTAGTCAAATTTCTGGATGACAGATGTACAGTTCATGATCTCAGTTTTGGTGATGAAATTGTTGCATCTAGCCTTTTGTGTCGTGGGCTGTATAAGCTCACTTTGTATGACAAGTGTGGACAAAATTTTGCAAATGCAGTTGCAGATTCAAGGGCTGTTTCAAATGCAAAATTGTGGCATGCACGTTTTGGGCATCTGAATTTTGCCAGTTTGTTGCGTTTGTAGAAATTTGATATGGTTGCTTCTTTGCCGCCTCTTGAAGCACATGTCAAACATGTTTATGAAGGATGTATTTTGGGTAAGATGCAGCGTTCAAAGTTTCCAAAGGATGGTTCAGTTAGGGCCACATGCAGGTTGCAGCTTGTGCATAGTGATGTTTGTGGGCCCATGCAAACTCCGTCCTTGGGCAATTACCTTTACTTCGTGACTTTTACTAATGATTAGTCTAGGCATGCATGGGTATTTCCGCTTAAAGTGAAGTTCGAAGATTTTATGTGCTTCAAACAATTTCTGGCTATGGTTGAAAATGTCTCAAAATGTACTATGGGCACCCTCCATTCCGATTGAGGGGGGGGAGTATATGTCTCATGAATTTAATGCATTTCTGGCTAGTCGTGGGATAAAGCACCAATGTACAGTGCCTTATACGCCTCAACAAAATGGTGTTGCTGAGAGGAAAAACAAGTCACTTACGGAAATGGCACGATATATGGTCAAAAGTCAAGCTTTGTCGCATTCTTTTTGGCCTGAGGCCATCATGTGTGCCACTTATGTACTTAACAGGTGTCCTACAAAAGCTTTGTAGTCTATTACTCCATATGAAGCATGGCATGATAGAAAGCCTTCTATTGAGCACATGCATGTTTTTGGTTGTTTGGCATATGCTTTGGTGCCACAAATATAACGCAGAAAATTGGATGATAAGGCTGTCAAATGTATTTTTGTTGGTTATAATGCTGAAAGAAAAGATCATAGGTTGTATCATCCGCAAACAAAGCGTATTCTAGTTTCATGGGATGTAGTGTTTGTGGAAGATTCTATTCAGCCCTTGTTGTCATGTACTAGAGATAGTAATGTAAGCTCACATGACATTTATGACACTTTGTTGCCTCTTTTCAGTGGTGGAAGTTCGAATGTAATTCCAATGAGGCAAATGTATAGCCTATGGGGGTTTCCAAAAATATTACAAATCAGCCTATTACTGATGCAAATGTACATGATGTACTTGATGAGGAAAGGACTGAAAATGAGCAGGCTAGACGTATGCCAAAATGGCTGGTGTAAATTGGATGCACCTTTGTCTAGTCATACTCATTCAGGCTCTTGCCATGCATCTTATGCATCAGATTGTTATGCTTTGGCTGTGTCTAGCTTACATGATGTTGAGGAACCTCTATCTTTTGATGAAGCACATAATTCAGAAAATTGGATGGTTGCCATGCAATTAGAATATGATGCACTTATAGAAAATGACACATAGACTTTATGTGATTTGCCTCCTGGCAAAAAGGTCATTGGTACAAAGTGGGTTTACAAGTTGAAACGTAAGCCGAATGGTGACATCGATCGCCATAAGGCTCGACTTGTTGCAAAGGGTTATGCACAACAAAAAGGCATAGATTATGAAGAGACTTTTTCTCCCAATTGTTGTATGACTACTGTGCGTTTTCTATGTGCATTGGCAACTCATTTTGGTTGGGATGTACATCAATCAGACATTGTTACTGCTTTCTTGAATGGTGACATATTTGAGGAAGTTTATGTAACGCAGCCTCGCGGTTTTGTCAAGAAAGGACAAGAGGACAAAGTGTGTAGATGTAAGAAGGCTTTGTTTGGGTTGAACCAATCTCCTCGTGCTTGGTATGATAAATCTAACACTCATTTGGTTAAATAAGGCTTTCATAACAGTCCAACAGAAAGCACATTGCATGTAAAGCGTGAGGGTGATGTACTTCTCATTGTGGTTCTTTATGTAGATGATTTGCTGATTACTGGACCAAATGAGAGACATATTGCTGAATTTAGGGCTGATTTGAATGCTACCTTCAAGATGAAAGATTTGGGGCTGTTGCTATAAGGACATGGGTCCTATGGGCAAGGCCACCGGCACTGCCGGATAGTGTGTACGCTAGGGGGAGGCTATAAGATAGCATAGTTGGGTGGAGACTAGCACACGCATTACCACCGCCCTTTCATTGGTATCCGAGCTATTTTTGGGAGGAGGCAAAAAGCGGGTTGCATGTGCATGCGACATTCTGCTTCTCTCCCACTTCCGCAGACAGCGATGTCTCCGCTGTGCAGCAAAAGAAGACAGGGGAACACTTCTTGTGCGCAGTGTGTGGACAGACAACGATAGCCAACTGCGACCGCCCTCCACAGCGGGCAATGAAGGCGAACGACCAAGGCAAACTCGATCGGCAACTCGACGAACTGAGGCTTCGAAGGCTTCCGTTGGCACCGTTGGTTGCGCACGTAGGAAGGCCCGCTTAACCCTTGCATGAAGGAGGGTTGAACCCATCCCATGAGGGTAAGAGACCAACACTTTACCATCAAGCTATTGACCCTTGTTGTGTATAACAAGGAAAGATACCTACTTGTGTTGAAAGGAACTCCAAAAATTCTTTTTTCCTCAAGGAGGTAGCTTCAAAGTGAACAAAAGCCTTCACAAAAACGACCGGTTTTTGTGAAGAATCAACAAAGGTGTTCTTACAACAAACGACAAGTGAAGCGCTCAAATGCTCGCAAGGCGAGGTTCGCGTGCAACGCAAATCGCAGAGCATACAAAACAAAAAGACTTCAATTTCACAAGGTACAAGTTGTTGTTGTTTTTCTCTCTCTTTGCATTAGTGTGTGTTTACCATGGCCAGTGAGGATATCCCACCTATACACACGTTTGATTTTGAGCGCGTAGATCAAAATCAGGGCACCACGGGTGCGGCTGACACTAATATGCATGATGATGATGATCTAGGAGATTATGGCCTTGTAGATATGGCTGCTTTCAAGACTTTGGAAAATAGCCAAAGCGTACTTGAAGGCAACCTCTTTGCATTTAATGCAAATGTTACCAATCTTACGGAGTTACTTGTGAAATTTATGAATTCACAGATGACTCAAGGAGCCACAAGTGGCACGGTTCAAGGGAACCAAGCTCGCACGACTCAAGGAGTCCAAGAGACAAATGTTGCAGAAGATGCCGAAGGTAGCAATGCATTACTTAAGAATATCACCATTCCTGAATTTCACGGGGAAGAGCGTGATCGCAACAAGGATGCGGTCAATACGTTCTTACACAAATAGAGTGATATTCATCGATTGAGACACACCCCGGATATAAAGATGACTGTGGAAACAAGTCTATCTCTTAAAGGCAAGGCCTATAAGTGGTGGATGAAATTTCCAATAGATGGTCGTTCTCCGTCTTGGGCTGCGTTTCAAGCTTCTTTCTCCAAAGAGTTTTTGGACTCCAGTGAAGAAGATAAGAATTGGTTAGCATGGGATGCATTCTGCATGTCTGGCCTCTCTCTCACATAGTACCTTTCAAAGTATCTTGAAATCATATTAAAACTAGAAGGTCTAGATGGATTCCAAAAGATATGGGGTTTTAATAGGGGCCTTGACAAAGACTATCGTCTTCATGTCAAGACCCAACATCCAAAAACTTTGGAAGAAGCCATCAGTCATGCCCAAAGATATGATGATGACCAAGAGAGGAAAGGAAATGTTCCTACACTAAGAATAATTTTGCTAAGAGCAATGTGGCTAAGAGCCAACTGCGAGGTAGATCTCCCACACGTTCCAAGAGGAATAAGAGACAATCTATCTCTCCACTCCCACAAGAGGCTAAGAAGCCTAAGCACTCACGAGATACTCCATGTGGGTCTCTCAGCACTGCCAATTTTGAGCGTGAAAAGAAACACAATTTGTGTTTTAGATGTCTTTCGGACCAACATAACAAGAATGATTGTCCTCTTTTGCAAGGCAAAGAAAAGGCCATGCACACGGTGCAACGCCTCACATTAGATTCATCTCCTAAATATTGTGCTGTAGAGGTTCTTCATATGGAGGGAAAGCACAGGTTTTGTGTGCCTGCTTCAATGTGGCAGCCCACCTTTGGTCCCATGAATTGATCCGCATGCATGGCATTATTAACGGACAACGTGTTCGTATTTTAGTGGATGATGGTGCAACTCATAACTTCATGAACTATAAGCTAGTCAAGAAATTGAAGCTTACACAGACTCCCTGCTCTCACAAGTATGTGGTGGTGTAGATGTCTGGGAATGATAAAGAAGTATGGGACACAGTAGTTCAAGGGGTTGAGCTTATTGTTCAAGATCATACAATGACCCTTGACTTCCAAGTTATGAACATGGACTGTGCTGATGTAGTTTTAGGATGGGAGTGGCTGCATGGTTTAGGAAACACATTGCACACTAGTTATGAACACAACTCCTTATCCTTTATGGCCAATGGTAAACATGTGCTTTTGCTTGGTGAGAAAAATATACCATCTGCACCTCTTATATGTACAACCGAGATTTCTACTTTGCAGAAAGCAGATTTAATAGATGAAGTCTTTTTGTGTTACTGCTTGTCTCCAAGTCTTGTGAATTCTCAAGAGAAAAGTGCGGTGAATTCTAGTACTGGTATGCAAAGTGCAATGAATTCTAATGGTATGCAAAGTGAAATGAATTCTACTCATAAACAAAGTGTTAAAAAATATAACGAGCAAAGTTCTCTCAATTTTAATACTATAGAGCAACATGCAGCTGTTGTAAAACAAACATTACAGGAAGTACAAGATTCTCCATCCCAACATAACTCTAGTTTACTTTCTCCTTCTGCACGGCAAAAGTTGACTCACTTACTCACGGAGTATAATGATGTGTTCTCAAGTGATTTACCACCGGGTTTACCTCCTATACGTGATGTGCAGCATGGCATAGATGTCTTGCCAGGCACTAAACCAGTGAGTAAACCACCTTATCATATGAGTGCTAAAGAAGCCAAGGAGCTTGAGAGTCAATTGGCTGACTACCTCGCCCATGGTTTCATTAGACCTAGCACTTTGCCTTGAGCATCACCAATTCTATTGGTAAAAAAGAAAGATGGTACTATGCGCATGTGCGTAGATTATAGCGGATTAAACGCCATAACCATCAAGAACAAGTATCCTCTGCCAAGAGTAGATGAGTTGTTTGATCAACTCCATGGGGCAAGATACTATACAAAGATAGATCTTCGTTCAGGATACCACCAGGTGCGTATCCTTTTACAAGATATCTCCAAAACTTCCTTTAGAACATGGTTCGAGCATTTTGAATTTTTGGTTATGCCTTTTGGTCTAACCAATGCTCCAGCTACATTTATGACACTCATGGATAGTGTCTTACGTCCCTATCTTGGAAAATTTGTTGTGGTTTTCCTTAGGTGTGACATTCTCATTTACAATAAGACTGAAGATAAGCACATAGAACACTTACGATTAGTGTTCGAACACTTACGATTAGTGTTTGAACACTTGCGACTAGTGTTCGAACACTTACAATTAGTGTTTGAACACTTGCGACTAGTGTTCGAACACTTACGATTAGTGTTTGAACACTTGCGACTAGTGTTCGAACACTTATGATTAGTGTTCGAACAACGACGAGCTCATGCGTTGTATGCTAAGCAAAGCAAGCGCGATTTCTTTAAAATAGAGATACATTACCTCGGTCGTGTGATCTATTATTCTGTCATCAAGATGGACACTGACAAGGTCACTGCCATTCTTCGATGGCCAGATCCCAACACGGTTGAGGAGCTTCAAATATTTTTAGGCATGGCTGGATTTTATCGACAGTATATCCGTGACTATGCCAAATCACTGTTCCTACGAAGGATCAAATTAAAGCAAAAGGTAAGACCTTTTCTTGGGAAGAAGCCCAAAAATGCAGTTTTGAACAGCTCAAGGTAGCTATAGCCACTGCTCCCATCCTAGCAATCGTCGACCCACTTAAGCCGTTTGTGGTAGAGACTCATGCTAGTGATAAAGCCATTGGTGCGGTACTTCTCCAGGAGGGAAGACCTATTGCCTTTGAAAGTAAAAAGTTAGATAGAGCTCAACATAATTATTTTGTTTATGAGAGAGCTCTATGCCATAATTCACGTTTTACAAAAGTGGCGACACTCTTTATATGGGGCCGAGTTTGAAGTAGTTTTTGACCATGAGAGTATCAAATGGTTTACTACTCAAACAGACTTGAAGGGCCGTAAATCTAGATGGGCAAAAATCCTTCAATGTTATGATTGTAAGCTACGATATCGCAAGGGACGATATAATGTAGTAGCACATGCACTAAGTCGGATGCCTCAAATTGATTCACTTGCTTTCACGGAACTAAAGAGTGGACTTTTGGAGTCAGTACGTGGCAAGTGTGCACAAGATCAATCATATGATAAAGTGTGGAGTATAGTTTCAAAAAGGGATCCCTCACACTCACATGTCTCTAAACAGCCAGATCAACATGTCTCTGCACACGTAGATAGAAACTCCAACACACAGAGCTCCACCCCTACTTAGGAAGAGCTTAAGCGATGGAAGAATTTTTCCATTGATGATGGCTACTTACTCCACAAAGATAGAGTATGTGTGCCAAAGGACTCAGACACTAGGTGCCAAATATTATTTGAGTGTCACGATAGTCCAAGTGCTGGTCATCCAGGTATTTGTAAGACGTATGCCTTAGTTTGACAGCAATTTTATTGGCGGGGCTTACATCATAATGTTTAAGAGTACGTACTAAACTGCCAACAGTGCCAAGTTAATAAGGCAGAGCGCCTCAAGGTAGGTGGCCTTTTACATCATTTAGAGACTCCACAAGGTAAGTGGGAGAGTATCTCTATGGATTTTGTAGTAGGACTACCTACTAAAGATCCTGGCCATGATGCCATTTGGGTAATTGTAGACCGTCTCAGAAAGATGGGTCGATTCATTCCCACTAAGACTATTATTAAGACACCGAAATTAGCACGTCTATTTGTAGAGAATATATATAAACTCTACGGTCTTCCAACTAGTATCATTAGTGACAGAGATCGAAAGTTTGATAATCACTTCTGGAGAGCTGTGTTCCAAAAGTTGGAAACTAGACTTAATCTAAGTACGGCTGATCATCCAGAATGAATGGTCAAACAAAAAGAGTTAATCAAGTGCTAGAGGATATGCTACGAGCGTACGTTAGCAAGAAGCAAACCAATTGGCAAGACTACTTACCTATATTGGAATTTTCTTATAATAGTTCAAAGCATGTAACTACAAGGTTTTGTCCATTTATACTTTTATATGGATTTCAACCTAGATCACCCATTACGGTGAGGTTGGCTAAGGAGAAGATACAACAAGCGAAGGATTTTCTCCAAGACCATTTTGACATGCTTCGAGTTGCTCTACAGAATGTTAAGCAAGCTCAAGATCGATATAAGAAGTACGTAGACGAGCATCATCATCTTGCTACTTTCAAAGAAGGAGACAAGGTTTTCCTCAAAGTTCCGGAGCATTCAGAAAGTCTGAAGACAGGAAAAGTTGCTAAACTTTCACCACGCTATTGTGGACCATTTACCATTCTCAAACATACATGTCAAGTGGCCTATAAGTTAGCTCTCCCAAAGCACTCACGAGTTCATTTTGTTTTTCATGTTAGCCGTTTACGAAAACAACTAGGACAGAATGATAACGTCATTGACATAGGTGTGTTGGTTGACCTTATCGAACTGCCAAGCATTCCTCATGAGCCCGAAAAGATTTTGGATTCTCATGAGCTTCGCACCAGACATCATGTCAGACGACAGGTGTTGGTAAAATGGCTAGATAGACCTGAAGAAGGCTCTACATGGGAGAATGTCTCCGCACTTAAGAAACATTTTCTTACGTTCGTTTTCAAGGACGAAAACGATTCTCCAAGGGGGGGGGTAATGTAAGGACATGGGTCCTATGGGCAAGGCCACTTGCATGGCCGGACAGTGTGTACACTAGGGGGAGGCTATAAAATAGCACGGTTGGTTGAAGACTAGCACACACATTACCACTGCCCTTTCAACTACATCATTACTTGGGTATACAATTTAAGCAGTGTGATGGTGGTATTTCCTTGTGTCAGAAAAGTTACATAGAGACATTGTTGTGTAAGTTTGGACTTGAGGATTGCAAACCTATTGCCACTCCCATGGAAAAAAGTTTGAAATTGAGTCTACATGATGTTGGTGATCCTGTTGATGTCACTCTTTACTATCAAACTGCTATTGGCTGCCTCATTTATGTATGCAACACGAGGCCGGATATTCAGTTTGCAGTCTCACAAGTCAACAGATTTATGCATAGCCCCTGGTCTAAGCATTGGCAGGCTGTCAAGAGGATTTTTCACTACCTTAGTGGCACTTTACATCTTGGCTTGTTTTATCCCAAGGGGGATCATTGTCGCCAGACTTACATGTTTTTTCAGACTCAGATTGGGCTGGTTGTTTTGACATGCGAGTGTCCACAAGTGGTTTTTGTTTCATGCTTGGAAGTTCATGTATATCATGGTTGAGCAAGAAGAAACCTACTGTGGCCACTTCTAGTTGTGAGGCTGAGTACATGGCAGTGTTCACAGCTACGGTTGAGTGTGTATGGCTCAGATGCCTTATGGTTGATTTGGGTGTTGGACAGGACACTACCAACACTATCTACACTGACAGTCAGAGTGCATTGGCAGTTGCGAGGAACCCAGTTTTTCATGCTCGCACAAAGCACATTGAGGTGCATTACCACTATGTCAGGGAGAAGCTCTCAGCAGGAGAGATCAGCTTGGCTTATGTGCCAACAAAGGACAACCTTGCAGATCTTTTCACAAAGGCATTGTCTCGTGAGAAGCTCGAAGCTTTCTGCAAAGCTTTGGGCTTACTCCCCTTTGTGGACTGATCATGTCCTTAGGGCATGGCACTTCCCTTTACTCATGTGCCAGCTCTTGTTTGCCGCAGCACTCTAGGGGGGATTTGTTACCATATAGATGTGGTAGTGATGTGTGTGAACACACTAGGACCACCGGTTTTTCCCTCTTTAGGAGGTTTTTTCCCCCGTGTATTGTATATACGCCCATCACTCTAGGGCTATCTATCTTTCCATTGCACACTAAGTAATACACTCTTTGTTGTGTGCCTTGAGCTTCCTTCGTATTCTCCAAGCTGTGTGCATTTCTCTGCAACCCTAATTCCAACAATAGAATGACTTAGAGATTATGGTTTCTAACAATTCTCATCATTAGAATTGCAATCAAATCAAAACTAATATTTGGCTATCATAAATCTTGCACTACCCTTCTCGCTTGCAACAGGTTGTGTGAAGGCTCGAATTCCAAATATCCCTTACAGAATTGAGGTGTCAAGCTCATCTATCATAGTTTTTAACACGCTCCAAGAAACAACATCCTAAAGAGAATGCCAATCACACACTTATGCAAGCCCGTTGTATATAGGAGAAAATTATTTGAGTAAAAATGGTGCAAAAATACTAGCAAAAGAGATACGAATGAGCCCCAAGCTTTACCACATCTAAGTTCCTTACCAAAAGCATCCTCTTCCTGCTTTGTCGTGTCATACATAGACACTCCTACACCATAGCATTCTACTCTCCTGTGTCGTTGCTTCATACCTCTCTTTGGTTCACGTTTGAAAACAACCACCTTTGTCCAACAACAGATTGGTGAGTGTGTATGCTAATACCATCAGGGGGAGGCCTCACACCAAATAAAATCACGTCCAAAACATGGCTGTGATGATAAAGTTTTGGGCTGCTTTAAGGGAATGCATATCTCCAAACATTTCGATATGCATGCCAAATGTGGTGCCCTCATATAACCATGTGGCACAGTCATGGCTTCGTCACTGCTTTACACCTCTCTCAAATCACGTCTTTAAGAAAAGGCTCTAACTCGGACTACTTGAGACTATAGAAACAAATTACTCTAATGTGGTCTGCATTTCATGCTACTTTCCTGACACCCAACTGTGCAGACGTGCAAACCTACTAACCATCTATCTGATATAACATGTCGTTCCTACATTTGTTATCGCATTACAAAGCTCAAACACTTTCATCAATATGTATTGTTTCAATCTCATCTGCACCAAAGTTATGTCCATTGTATAGTAAAATATCCATTGCCTACTACATTTCAAGGTCTTCCAAATTCGCTCTTGCTTAGTTCTGTTCTTGATTCATCGACGTTCTTTTCAGAGGTTCTCTAAATCAAACGGTCATCAAACCCACCCCATGCGGCTACTGTAGTGTTTGATTTACACTACAAAAACACTACAAACTCAAACTGGGATATGTGAGGAGAAGAAGAAGAAGAGAATTTTAACGTCGAAGGAGAGAGAGAGAAGAAGAAGAAGAAGAAGAAGATAGTTTTAACGTCGTTGGAGAGAGAGAGAGAGAGAGACGCCATCTTGAAAACTATGCAGCCTCAACGCACGTCTTCGCGGACTTATGTCAAAACACGAAATGGGTTGCAAGCGCTCATCATGATTCATGAAGGTAAGAACACAGTCTGCGAATCCAGCATCAGAGCAGCTTCACATTGTTGCTGCTGGGCTTCAGATTCCAGAAAGAGCACCCCTTTCCATGTACGCAAACCCTACCCGTCTTGATACATCTTAGCAGAAGCCAACAACGCGGACTATGTTTGGATGGTTGGTCTGCCAAGAAATTCTTGGATTGGCCTCCAGCATCTTCATTTCTTCCATCACATCACCGGCCCTGAAAGCTTGCTCAAGAGGAGGCAGCACATGCTTCGATGACCTCTGGCTGCATCTCCTCAATCGAAACTGATCTCACCTTTGCCCCCCTTGCAAAGTTCAGAGGCCATGCATCCAGGGTCCACAACCGCATGCCAAACACTTGTTTTTAGCACCTCTGGTCCCACCCTTGTTTAGCGCAGGCTATGGATTCTGGAAGGGGCACATTGCACACAGCAATCCACCCCGAGATAAAGTATGTCACAAAGATAAGGGAGACATGCCGAGGGCCAAGGCACATCATATGCGATTTTGCAACCAGCACCTAAGAGGAAACCCGGAAGCAGGAGAGAGAGAGAGAGAGATCAGATTCGTGCACCAGGGTACACTCTTGCAAAGCACAAAATACTCAGAAAATCCTGCCCGTCCATGCCAACAAGAGTGCACCTTTGCTACTTTGCCTCGTTTAGAAGACCCATGAGAAGTCCCATATAGAGCTGAGAGTTAGAACCTGGATTCAGCGAGCAATGGCATTCGGGCTTCGTGGAGGAAGGAACTAAATAGCCCAAAGAGTTTGCGTGCCCTGCAAGGAGAAAAGACGAGGGAAGTACCTTCTGCTCGCTATGGTGACCTTCAAGACGACACCTCTGTTGTTGCCCTACTCACTGCATGCGCTAAACAGAAGAATTTTCATGAAGGCAGTAAACTTCATGATGATGTTCTGCAAAAGGGTTTGCTTAAGAAGAACGTTATCATTGGCAATGCCATTGTTAATATGTATGCAAAATGTGGTGCTCTTGGACATGCGAAACGAGTCTTTGATGAGCTTCATTTGAAGGATGTCGTTTCGTGGAATGCGCTCATTGCAGGGTATGCCCAACAGGGGTATGCTGAGAAAGCAATCAAGTCCTTTCATCAGATGCAACAGGAGGGCCTGTTCCCTGATGAGGTGACCTTTGCTTGCGCGTTGAAAGCATGCGCCAGTTTAAGAGCAGCAAAAAGGGGCAAAGAAATACACGCTTGGATCATCACCAATGAATTATTTCTGAATAACATTGTGCTTGGAAATGCATTATTGGACATGTATGCCAAATGTGGGGCAATTCAGAAGGCTCGACAGATATTTGATGAGATTCCTGCTAGAGATGTAGTTTCTTGGAACGCTTTGATTGCAGGACATTGCCAACATGAGCACAATGAAGAAGCATTAAAGTGCTTTGAACGTATGAAAGGGGAAGGTCTTTCCCCTGATGTGATGACCTTCGGCTGCATATTGAAGGCTTGCGGCAGTTTAGGGGAAACAGCGAAGGGGGAAAAGATTCATGCTGAAATTTGCACCAAGGGATTTCTGGGAAGAAGTGAGGTGCTTGGAAATGCACTGGTTGACATGTATGCCAAATGTGGTGCACTTAACAAGGCAGAACAAGTGTTACACAAGCTTCCAGTTCGCAATGTAGTTTCTTGGAATACATTGATTGCAGGATACTGCTTACATGGTCCGGTAGAAGAAGCACTAGCTTGTTTCGAACGCATGAAAGAAGAAGGTCTCTCTCCTGACGAAGTAACATTTGGTTCCGTTGTCAAAGCATGTAGCAGTGTAGGATCATGTGAGAGGGGCATGGAAATACATGCAGAGATTGCCAGAAAGCAATATGTAGGAAGGGCTACTGTACCTGGAAATGCATTAGTGGATATGTATGCGAAATGTAATGAACTTTTAAAAGCCCGAGAAGTGTTTGATGAGCTTCCTTTCCGTGATGTAGTCTCATGGACTGCATTAATTGCAGGATATAGTCAACGTGGGCATGGAGAGGAAGCACTTAAGTGTTTTGATCAGATGCGATGTGAGGGCATCTCACCTGACCGTGTAACGTTTGCTTGCATTTTGAAAGCCTGCAGCATTACAGGAGCAATAGACAAGGGCAAAGATTTACATTCTGAGATTGCGAGAAAGGATTTATTATTAAGAAAAGATGCACTGTTAGGGGGTGCATTGGTAGACATGTATGCCAATTGTGGTGCGCTTGAGATGGCAAGGGAAGTGTTCATTGATGAGCTTCCCATTGGTGATGTAGTTTCTTACAGCTCACTAATTGCTGGGTTTTGTGAGCATGGGTATGGTGAAGAAGCACTGTATTACTTTGAGGAAATGTTAGGCGAGGGTCTCCTTCCTGATGTGGTAACTTTTGGTTGTGTTTTGAAAGCCTGTGGAAGCATAGGAGCCACAGAACAAGGCCAGAAGTACTTTGAAGCTATGACCACACGCTATGGAATTATTCCGAGTTTAGAGCATTACACATGCATGGTCGATGTTTTTGGTCGTGCAGGGCATCTAGAAAAGGCTTTGGCAGTGATAAAGAAAATGCCATCTTCTGATCATCTTCCAGCATGGTTAGCTTTACTGGGTGCTTGTCGAAAATGGGGAGATGTGAATTTTGGTAGAGAGGCTTTTGACAATGCGACAAAAGTAGATGAAAAATCTGCTGTTGCTTATCTCTTCATGCGGGATATATATGCAGCTGCTGGCATGCACGAGGATGCTGAAATGATTGAATCTATGAGGCTTGAGAAAAGCATGTACAATGCTACAATGCCATGAGGGAAGTGATGCTAGTGCGTCCTGTACTTTGAGATTGTTTTTTCCAGAGTGATTGTTCATAGCAAACAGGCTTTATTGATTTAACAAAAGACTACTAAATGTGCATTATGACGCGAAATCCATGCTGAATAGTGCTCTGAAGGATTGCCGAAGACAAAAATAGTGATATTGCTATTTAGGAGAACCCTTCAAAGAGGTCCAAGAGAGTTGATGTCGGATGCACTCAATTCGTTACCTCCAGGATTCGTGTCCACTCTCAGTTTATAACAAAGCTGAAATTCTTTGGTTTGCATTTCAATTATGCTGTGGTTAACTTCTAGTGTGTGTGTATGGATGAGTGCATAAAACATGCCACGCTTGGATGTGGTGAGGCTTACATTGGGCTATGTGAGTGCTACATTGGATTATGCACTCTTTCATGAGGTCACGCTCCTAAAGACATGATTTTGATCACTAACATTTACCTAGTTGATATGCCACATTTTGGCTAGAATTGATAGATGAGGTGAGGTGCGTGGATCATATATATGTAAATGTTTTACTCGGGGATTCCGTCTGCACTAGTTAATTACTAAGGCAAGGCAAATATCGTTCATATACATTTCTGATAGTTAAGGTATTGATTCAAAGCAAGTTGTTGCAAACATGAGATGGTTCCAGACGAGAGTCAACATCGTTGTATATAGTCCCAATTTTTCATGTACTCTTATCACATCACTTAGCAAATGAGGGCTACATTTTTGGCATGTTAAAACATGCCTTAGGAGAAAAGTGAACAAAATTTTGAATCCAATTTTTTAGTCCCTGCAATGAAGAGGCTCATGACTTTGTTTTTAACTTTTTGTTTTAGAAAGACTTATTTTAGTCTATAAATGGTCCTTCATTTAAGGACTAGGGCTTCCTTTTCAACTTTTTGTTTTAAAATGCCAATTTAGCTTTTGAGAAGGACCTTTTTGTATGCATTACACTTGGTAATATCAAGCCTACGGAGTTTAGTTTTACAGCCTATGAACTCTTCCTGAAGTCCTTTGATCAAACCATCTTTGTTTGCAGTACATTTTGATGCCTCCCGTTATTGCGTCCCTACTAATGTCGATGAAGCAATGCCTGGAGGTGTGGCTGGTGAGATCTCCTCTCTGTCCGACAGTTGTCCGGCCGCTGACGTCTGTGGAGCTCCAAGAGGAAGTATGCCAAACATCTTTGGTACCCAAGCTATATGACCCTGCTGGTGGAAAGATGGCGAACTGGCAGAGATGGAACTGGCACACCGGCAGAGCTGGAAGTGGCTCACTAGGAGAGCTGGAAACAGGCGAACTGATGGAGCTTCAAAAAGCTAGCGCTGATGGCCGAGTTGATCAGATGTCTGCATTGGCAGAATTTGCAAACGCCTTGAGTCACAAGGGTTACTAAGGTGGCTTCACCGCGGACATGCTGTCCATGGACATTTGTTGTCCAGTTACAAAAGAGACATTTTAAAGGGTTGGCCATTTGGTCTTTGCACACAATGTCCGCGGACAAAATTGGCGTGCTCATTGCTTATTGGTTGGATTTTGAGCAGCGTCAACTTTTTGGTAGTTGTCCGCAAGCTTCGCAGCTTGTGCGAGGGGGACTGCCGCCCAAATGCAAGGTCGTTTGGGCACCAATCACTCGCCACCTCATGGCCAAGCTGCGCATGTGTGTAATGCCATTTCAGTTGTCCGTTGATGTGGTGGTTGATCATTTGTAGGCACAACAAAGCTTCATGACGTCCGCGGACGTTTGTGAAGCCACCCTAGAGAATATACTTTTTATCTTCTATACTATATATAATCTATCTATACTATATATAATGGAGCTTAATAATGTCAAGGAAGGAGAGGACATCCACGTGTCACACACATAAGTTGATTACAAATTTAATTTGAAATGAAAAAATGAAAAGTAAGTAGTACGATTGTAGAAAGTCAAAAGATTTCTAAGTTCTAGCAGTGAAAGTCAAAAATCTTTGTATTGTATCCATATTTAAATTATTTATATTTATACTATATCTATACGACTTCTTATAAAAAAAATTAAGTCAAACTAAAACTATAAAGTTCTAAACTACACCTACATGTGTTACTTCTATATTTTTCTTAAAAATTCCTTGAGGAGAGAGCAATTTCACACGTCGTCATGTTGAGGTTGGAGGAGAAAACGGGAAGTTCGTGACTCTGTGGAGGGGGGGATGAAGGTGCCGCGGGAAGCGTGTGCGAGTGCAAGTGCGAGAGCAGACAGAGAGAGAGACCTGCTTTGGGTGGAGCGCACAACAACATTATCCTGTTACAACTCCTTATTCTGTTGTATTAAAGAATAAGTGTATAATGGGTTAAGTTAGTAGATGGGTTAGTGGTAAGTAGGATGTCCGGCCAGTTGGCCTGAATCTCAACAAACTCCCACTCGAAGGCCAATGTAGCCCAAGTGACCTGGTATATACAACCGTGAAGCAATTTAGTGGCTTCAACCTATACCCATAGACTCACTGCAATGTGTAAACCGCTGCAAAGCTAAGCCTTTCGTCAAAGCATCTGCTGGGTTGTCGTCAGTGTGTACCTTGACCAAATCAATGAGCTTTTTAGGCAAGAAATCTCTCACGAGATGATACCTGACTTCAATGTGTTTCGATTTGGAGTGAAACACGGGATTCCTTGCCAATGCAAGAGCACTCTGACTATCACAATATATCACTGGAGTCTCATCAATGCCAAGATTTCTGACCAAGCGAGATAACCATACAGCCTCTTTACTTGCATCCGATAATGCAACGTACTCTGCTTCCATAGTGGAAGACGACGTACAATCTTGAAGACATGACCTCCAAGATACTACTGCTCCAGCAAATATGAAAACATAGCCAGATGTCGATCTCCTATTGTCGACACAACCCGCATAGTTTATATCCTCATAACCCACGACGGATGCATCACCGTTCCCGAAGCGTAAACACCTGCCGACCGTACCTTTGAGGTACCTAAGGATGTGCTTCACTACTCCCCAATGCTTGCTGCCACGATTTGCCATATATCGGCTCACCACTCCCACTGCAAAAGCAATGTCTGGCCTTGTGGCTACCATAGCATACATATTTTTCGGCAGTGGGCAGTCTCATGGTACCTTAGCCATTTCAGCTCGCTCAGCATCAGATTTAGGTGCATCTTCCTTGTTGAGTTTCAAGAATGCCTGCATTGGGGTACTCAATGCTTTCCCCTCCTGCATATTGAAACGCTGCAAAACTTTCTCAATGTATGTTTCCTGAGATCTCAAGAATACTTTGTGATCTCTTTTGATTCGCATGCCAAGAAAGTGTGTAGCATCCCCCAAATCTTTCATAGAAAAATTATTGCTAAGTGTTTTCTTCAAGTTGGCAATTTCCACAATGGATTTTCCCAGCTATAAGCATGTCATCAACGTACAAAACTAGAATGATCATCAAGACATCATCTAACTTTCTTGTGTACAAGCAGTGATCCTCTTCACTCCTTTTATATCCTTGAAACCTCATACATGCATCAAATTTATGATACCACTGCCGTGAACCCTGCTTTAAGCCATAAAGTGCCTTTTTGAGCTTACATACTAGCTCCTTTAGCCTGCTGCATGTAAACATCCTCATTGAGATCACCGTGAAGAAATGATGTCTTCACATCCATGTGGACAAGTTCCATGTCCTCAATCGCTACAAGACCAAGTACGGTTCTAAGAGTTGTCATCTTGACCACAGGCGAGAAGATTTCATCAAAATCAACTCCCTTTTGCTGCTTGAACCCTTTGGCTATAAGTCTAGCCTTGTACTTTGGATTTGGATAACTTGAGGTAAATTTCTTCTTGTAAACCCATTTGCACGTTAAAGCTTTCGCATCATTTGGTAGTTCTACCAAGTCCCAAGTGTCATTAGCCAGAATCGAGTTATACTCAGATTCATAGCCTGCTCCCACTTCACCATATCATCCATCAGCATGGCTTCTTGGTAGCAGCTTGGATCACCGCAATCGGTCAACATGATGTAATCAAGACCTGGCTCGAAACGCGCAGGTGGACGAGAGACTCTAGTAAACCGTCTCACTCCTTGACCATTGCTATCCCCTCCCTCTGGAGCATTGCTAGTGGAAGGTACCTCACTAGCCCACTGGGTTGATTTCATTGTCTCTGAGGCAACATCCTCAAAAGTGACTCTTCGAATCTCTATTTTCTTGATAGGTTGTTTATGCATCTTCGACTCATTGAAGATCACATCTGAACTACGGATGACTCGACGAGATTCCGGGTGCCAGAAACGATATCCCATCTCTCCATCTGCACCATATCCGATGAAAATACATTTGTGTGACTTTGGCTCTAACTTCAATCGAAGTTGTTTACGCACGTGAGCATATGCTTCACAACCAAAAATACGTAGATGGTCATAGTGGGGCTTACGTTTAGACCATAACTCTTTTGGAATCTCATAATTCAATGGCGTACTAGGCAAAACGATTTATAATGTGCACTGCGGTCAAGATGGCTTCTGTCCAAAAGCCTTGTATGAGATTTGCCCTAGAGAGCATGTCTGTGACTCTTTCCTGAATCGTACGATTCATGCACTCAACAACTCCATTTTAAGATGGTGTGTATGGTGCAATAAACTGCCTTTTAATCCTCCTTTTAGCACAGAAATTGTCAAACTCCTTGGAGACATACTCTCCACCGTTGTCAGCCCGTAACCTCTTGAGTTTCTTCCCAGACTGATTCTCAATGAGTGCCAAAAAAATTTGGAACACAGGAAGAACTTGATCCTTATGTTTCAAAGGATATGCCCACACCTTTCGAGTAGAGTCATCTATGAATGTCACAAAATAGTTGCCCCCCCCCCTAGAGATTTGGTTGACATAGGACCACAAACATCACTATGTACTAAATCTAGAGGTTCAGCTCGCTTTTGACCCAATGGTAAGTGCACGGACCTAGTCTGTTTGCCATAGATACAGTGCTCAGAAACATGAAAGTCAACATAAGACAAGGCATGTAAGTAGCCAAAACGAGTCAGAGTTCTCATTCCTTTTTGTCTAATATGACCTAGCCGGCAATGCCACAACTCAGTAGATGGCAGCTCGGCTATAGATATGTAATCGTGACCAACATATGACATATGCATGGAATACAAGGTACCATGCTTCTGACCTCTGAGTACAACAAAATTACTTTTGCATACTATCCACGAACCATTGCCAAATGTGGTGTTGTAGCCCAAATCATCAAGCTGACCAATAGAAATCAAGCTTTTAGTCAACTTGGGCACATGTCTGACATTACATAAAGTAAAGTGCATGCCATTCCTTAGATGCAATTTGACGTTTCCGACACCCTCAATGTCTAGTTCATAAGCATTACCAAGTCTCACTTTGCCACAAGAGTGAGAATAAGTAGAGAACCACTCTCTATGTGGTGTCACATGGAAACTCACACCAGAATCTACTATCCAATTCTATGCATACTGCGCATCTTCTATAACAAGAGCCTCGATAGGTAGATCTGCTGTGAAGACCAATACGTCAGAGGTAAGTGGCATAACAACCGCCGAAAGAGTCTCTACAATAGGAGCATTTGAAGACTCTAGCACATTTCAAGCTCCTCTAACTTTGCTTTGCCCTTGTTTGAATCATCAAACTCAGAAGTTTCACCGGATTGTTTATCCTTCTTACTTTGCTACCATTTTTTGTAATCCTTCTTCACATGCCCTTTTTTATGGCAGTGATAGCACTCGACATTACACATAGAACCCCGACACTTACTGCGTGAGACCCCACGTTCCTTGCTTTTGGCACGACTTTGAGTGCGACCCCTCTGTCTATCACTAGCAACATACGCATCACCATCCTTCTTGCCTTCAAGAGATTTCCTGCGAATCTCCTCTGTAAACAGACTCCCAAGGACATCATTGTACACTAGACCGGTACCAGGTACTGAGTTGTTAATCGCAGTACAGAACGTATCCCAAGACGAGGGTAAACTATATAGCAAGAAGATACATTTGATTTCCTCATCGAAGACCAAACCCTGAGTGGTCAACTGAGTGAAAATGATATTGAACTCATTAATGTGAGTAGAAATAGTGCCTTCTTTCTTCATACAAAGGTCAAACAGCTTCTTCATCAATAAAACCTTATTAGTGGCACTTTTGTTCTCATAACTGGAACACAACTTATCCCATACATCTCTAGCAATCCTTTCTCCAACTATAGTAAAGTACACAGATTCGGCCAAATGCAAACGAAGGGTTGATTTGGCCTTAGCATCAAGTCTCTCCCACTCAACATATGTATACTCGCCCTCTGGGCGCTCCATGATAGGATCCAGCTAGCCTTTTTGTATAAGAACTCTTGAATCTGCTCTTTCCAGATAGCAAAATTTGTCCCATCAAAGTTCTGGATATTGTAAATATCGTTTTCATCGCTAGATGACATGGCTGTAAGCTAAAGATAATACGGCAATAAACACTCGTAGTTCTGGGAAAAATTCGGCAGAGTTTCCCCAAAAAAATTGACAGAATATCAATCCAAAACTGTCACAAGAGATTAGTAACGCATCAAAAGTAATGCTCTCAGAGCATAAGACAGGCGCATCAACCACTAACTGTGCATAAAAAGTCAAAAAGCTGACCCAAGACTACCAACACGGCGTCAAATGCATCTAGCCCTCTCTATACATGTCCTATGGCAAGGCCACGAAAAAGGGGTACTCCAGCAACCTGTATCACCGAAAGGATCTCAACATTCGAGAATCCCCTAGCTCAAGAAAACCTCACGCTATCGACCCTCACAAAAGGTTATGCAGACAAGAAACCAACCCAGTCTCAGAAGGGCCTCCGAACCGAGTCTCAGAAACGGTCGGGACTGCTAGAAACAAACCAGATCGGCTCCACAAAAGGTACATATGGAAATTTTTGCAACTCAACGTACATCCACTGTCAACAATACTGCAAGCTGCAGTATACGCGCTCAAACAGGCGCCAAACAAAATGTGCAAGCAGTAAACAAATCCCTGCGAGGAGTAAAACCACTCTCAAAAGAGCTCAAGCACTATCAAAAGTGCCAAAAAAATGCATATGCGCATCAAGTACTCCTACTGAAATGTGTGCCGATGCTAAACACTGCAATCTGTAAGAAACCTGGATGTCCTTTATGTATGCAAGAACCTATGAGGAGATGGATGCCTGAAAAACCCGAGACAAGGTCGATGCCGAAAAGTGCTCCTAATCAGTCCATAAACACCATCTCAATAACACATAATAGCCATAAAACGGCTATATACCATCCCAAAATAGTCTCTGAACAACCTGCACCTGTGTCATGTACCTGTACCTATACCTCTAGCAAAAGTGGATTTGAAAAATACAACTCCTAAAGCGTAGCTCGGATGAAGCTTTCGACTGCATGAACAGCTTTGAAAGGGGGGTAAAACTGTAGGACACCTAGGACACCTGCTGGAAACGCTCTCGGAACACTGAATTTATCGATGCCGAAATCGAAAACCTGTTTGCACTTTTGAAAGTACATGTGCGTGCGAACGCAAAAACGGCAAGCACAAACCTTGCTCTGATACCAATTGAAGGTGCCGTGGGAAGCGTGTGCGAGTGCAAGAGAGAGAGAGAGAGAGAGAGAGAGAGAGAGAGAGAGAGAGAGAGAGAGAGAGAGAGAGAGAGAGAGAGAGAGAGAGAGACCTGCTTTGGATGGAGCGCACAACAACGTTATCCTGTTGCAGCTCCTTATGGGTTAAGTTAGTAGATGGGTTAGTAGTAAGTGGGATGTCCGGCTAGTTGGCCTGAATCCCAACAGGGGAGAGAGAGGGGGGGGGGGGGGGATGACATCTATATCTCAAGCATCCTACCTCACATATGGCAAACCAGTGCATAGTACAAGCTCTTGGAGGTGCGGATAGCACACTCACGTGTAGTCCTATAGAATGTGTGTGTGTGTGTGTGTGTGTGTGTGTGTGTGTGTGTGTGTGTGTGTGTGTGAGAGAGAGAGAGAGAGAGAGAGAGAGAGAGAGAGAGAGAGAGAGAGAGAGAGAGAAGTCCTTGTATCAATTTTTGTAAGAAAAAAAGGGCAATCCCTAATGTTAATAGATATCTAGAGGAGATAGAAAGAAGAAGAAGAAGAAGAAGAAGCGACAAAAGTAATAGATGTTCCATGCAAGCTGTAGTGAAGGAAAAACTCCCTACGGCTCCTTAGTTATCTGCTCCAAGGTTTCCCATTTCATCATAACCAACCTTACAGATTACTCACAGTTCCTCCTTGAAGGAATCTCTCTCTCTCTCTCTCTCTCTCTCTCTCTCTCTCTCTCTCTCTCTCTCTCTCTCTCCAAGATGTCGTTCATGCCTTTTTTTCCAGCTAGCAAAGCAAGATTGACTCACAAAAGGAAGGACGACTCACTCCCAGTTGATGGGGTGTGTACCATGGAGAATGTGGTGCAAGTGTGCCTGGCGAGCCATCAATGGAGTTGCTTGCTGCTTTAGCAAGCGTGAGGAACCAATAGCCCAAGTTCTTCTATCTTTCAATGCCATGCAAAGTTATGCTTAGGAATTTTTCATACAACGGGCTTAGGAGAAATAGAAGGGGACGAAGAGAAAATGAAGAAAATTGGGAAGAAGAATCCCTACCTAATAGTCAAAGAGAGGGAGAAGATTATGAACCAAGTGATCTGTGTGGAAAAGAATACATATTCATGCATCGATGGATTACATCACTCATCACTAAGACCCCCACGTCGTGGAAAATTCTTCACATATGACGAGCATTCTAGAATGTGGGAATCAACCAAGTTAGAATTACAAGAGATGGAGTAATAGAGGAAGACATGGTTGGAGATTTTAACCAAACAAGTGAGAATAGAAAACGATGAAGAGATGGAGCATGAGATGAAGATGGAATTTTTGTAGGAGCTCTGGTTTAGAAGCCAATTGTGTAGATTTGTGATGTGAACACTATCTGCTTCTATTTTTCTACCTTATGTTGAACACTTGGTGTTGACAGAGAGAAGCAACAAGTGTGTGTGTGTGTGTGTGTGTGTGTGTGTGTGTGTGTGTGTGTGTGTGTGAGAGAGAGAGAGAGAGAGAGAGAGAGAGAGAGAGAGAGAGAGACGGTGTGCGGGCATCTAGGTATTAATGGGGTTATGTTCACATTTTCAAAACTATGCACTCACTTAATATAGATTCCAAAGTTGGTAATAAACTCCCTCTCTCTTTTACTCCTTCACTTGGAATCTTGCATGTGTTTTTTCTGCATGGTTTGCAAGCGATATTGCAGGGGTGACAAAAGCTATGAAAACAAAAATAAAAAAGTAAAAGCTTGCAAATTAGGATAATTGCTCTATCAAGAAAGAAAAAGCATTTTAAGACACTAATTTCTAATGAAATTGAGTCCAAAATAAAGGAGCAAGTAGAACAACTTTGTTTCTTGGTCTATTTTGGCAAATGAGATAAATTTACAGAAGTTTTATTGATGATGTTTATTTGCTTTCTATTTTCAATATCATGAAGGAGGGATTATCCAACAAGATGGAATTAAGAAATCATCATGATAGAGATGTAACGAGATGCTCTTAGGATGCTCCATTGGACCCAACTCATTCAAAGAAGAATCAAAATATAATCTACTCCCTTATTGAGCTCAAAAAAATAATGCAAGCTCCAAGTAACCCCATGTCAATCAGTCCTAGCTCTCCCTCTCGATTGTGTATGATGAAATCTCCTCACCACCTTGAATCCTCCCTGTGAATGTTGTTGCTCACTAGCCCTTCCATGCGTTGCCATGCTGGGGGCTACTTGCCACCATCAATCACATATGAGAGGGAGAGGGTTGATGACCTGAGTTTAGACCTAGCCATAATTTCTTTTTTGTAGCTTGAGGCATCTCTCAAGCCCATAGATCCACATTTTTGGCCTCTCTCTCTCTCTCTCTCTCTCTCTCTCTCTCTCTCTCTCTCTCTCTCTCTCTCTCTCTCCCCATATTAGAGCCTTGCAAGATGCATAACTACTCTCCCAGTCCAATGTCACCTGCAGCAAGCACAAAAAATGGAATTATCATTCATAGTACTCTCTCTCTCTCTCTCTCTCTCTCTCTCTCTCTCTCTCTGACACTCAACTCACCTGCTATAGTTCACTTGCGTTGTATGTTGAGCTGATCAATAACTCACAATGCCCGAAGACTATGGATATGACTGTGGTAACTAAGAGTTTATCGAGTAGCTAAGAGAGACACGTTTGTCTAGAGGGATGCACAGTCACAATGTGAGGAAATCAAGCTTGAATGTGATCAATAGATGAGCACTCAAGAAGACAATGATGCTTAGACTCTTGAAATTGCAAGGTGCATATTGTGCATACATGAAGGGACTTTTCCCCAAAGCTCCAATGTCATGTGTCACATAAAATAAAGTGGAAGCTAAGCCGAGTTGCTATTATGTTATGGATTGCAGATGAGGGAATGCATTGGTTGAAATTTGTAATTGTACAAACGTTTTTGTCTCTCTCAAAGAGCATGCTTTTGTAATTGGGATATAGTATAATTGGGGTGTCATGTAATGCAAAAAGTACGAGCCTCAAAATTTTCCCCATCACACAATGCCATTGGCATTGTCAGAAAGCCTTGATCACTATAGCGTCCAGTGATGCGTAATGAAGCAAGTGTGTTTCCTCTCATATTCCAAACCATGTAGGCACATCTTGCATCCATCATGAGCTCAATATATTTCTTCTAAGAGTCTTTTGGGCTTTGTTACTTCCCTTGCATGGAATTTTAGAAACTCTGTGTGACAAGCTTTGATTTAGCTTTACCATGTAATCCACAAGCCTCTCCATGGCCATAACCTCAATGAGAAGTGACCCCAACTCAAACATCAAGAGTATGTAAGGTGTTTTCACGTGGAGACTCTTGAACTCAAACCCTAATATGTGTGTAAGAGAGAGAGGAAAAGCGGAAGAGGGGGGGGGGGGGGCATTACACAAAGCTTTGGCAATGGTTTCTATATGGTGCAAATAATTGCATCGTATGGTCCATAGCACATTTCTTGGTGGGCCATCCATCCTTATGTTAATGGTTTATAGTGCCTCCTCCTTTGCCATTTCGGTCCTTGTATCATTGATCACATGGATAAACTAATTGATGCATAGGAGAAACATCATATACATAGTGGAACACACCATAGTAGGAACATCAAAAAAACACATTTGAAACTTCTCCACTTTGAAGAGGAGGATCATGCCACGACTCACAAGGGTAGTGGGCATGCTTTATAATTATCCGCGGCAACCCGCGGGTCACATACTACTGATTGTGTAAGAGAGATTTTTGAAATGCTGCAAGAAGAGTTGCAGCACTTGGCAGAAACCGATCATATTCTATAAAAAGAAAAAAAATAAACTTGGTAAAAAAAGCAACGCACTCAACAGGTAAAATTAATGCCACCGATTGGCATGCACCGAAGCAGCACATAATAAGGGGCGGGCGGGTGTGTGTGTGTGTGTTGGGGGGGGGGGGGGGGGGGAGAGAGAGAGAGAGAGAGAGAGAGAGAGAGAGAGAGAGAGAGAGAGAGAGAGAGAGAGGCGGTCCGGGGCGGGCAACAAGAAGAGCGGCCTCTAAACACCATTCGAGGCTCCCGTGCTCCTCAATTGGGGTTGGGGCAAGCGCAATGAGAGACAACAACAACCCACAGCCAGAAACCAAACAAGAAAAGCGGCACCACCTAGTTGTAGATGCGAACTAGGACACACGTGAAATCTCCTTGTACTCAAATGCACAAAGAGAGGGGAATGCAAGATAGCCACACACACACCAAACACAAACATTCACCACGCCAGAGAGAGGTAAAAAGCACAAATCAACTTGAGCAACTCAGTCTTAACCTGAAAGACTAGATGTACACAAAGCTTGATGAGAAACAGAGAGACAACACAAAACTTGACCTTGTTGCCAATACACAAATTGTCTTAGGGTCACGGGAGCCCTCTCACCGAGCACCCTCTTACAATTGACCTTTTAGGCAAACAATTCAACAAGCCCTCAAACCACCAAGCATGAAATGGCACAACAAACTTCAAGGACAATATACCTTCAACCACCTGATGAGCCAACTTATCAAGTCAAATTGGAGAGAAGAGTCGTAGTTGCAGCATACAATTGCACCCAAAACTATAAATCTTATTTATGCACAAGAGTAGGCTACAAGTGTGGTGAAGAGTATGGCATACACTCCACTCCTCTAGATGGCATAACTAACTTCAAGCTTCTCCATGCACCTATGTGTAATGATGGAATAGAGCACTCACAATGCACACACTCTACACAACTAGGCTTGAAGAGTGGTGTGTTATGTGTTGAGAATGGTGTGGTGTAGTGTGATCATGTGGTGATTTACAAGGGAGAGAAGGGCTCTATTTATAGGTTTTAGAAGCCACGATTTGGATTAGGCATAATCAAGTTTATTTGAAGGAATAAAAGATTATGCACTTTTCTTTTTTTTAATGAGGGTGGGTCTCTCTTGTCCTTTGAGTCACATGGATGTGGTCTCAACGGAAGAGAATTATAGAGGATGAAAGGAGAGAGGATTGAGTGAATAATTTGGGAGTGCCTACTCTAGTAGAGGGTGCATTTTACAATAAGGTTAGTGGTTAGTAGTTAGTAATTATCACTAAAAAATATTTACAAAATCATTCACGAAATGGTGAGATATATGATGAGAAAAGTTAGAGAAGGGATAAACTTGTAAAGCAAGGTTGAAGCTTGGAGAAGTTGACATTCACCTCTTTACAGCACCGGTAGAAGAAGCGGTCAGCATGGCGAAGTAGCGCGTGTCGATGAAGCTATGTTATCTTCAAACCTTGGAAAATTCATGATAAAGCCTTCATTTGCAGAGGTTATCCTTGGATTTTTGTTGATTTTTTGAAGTTCTTTACAAAGTTGAAGAGAGTATGGTAATATAGACATATATGTAGAGAGAAAGGGGGACACATAGGGTGTAGAAATAGAGGATGAAGGCTATGGAGGTGTGAGAGATGTGGCAATGGTGAAGAGGGTGAATTAGGACATGGGAGTTTCAGGTTTGGGAGTGGGAAGGAGAGGGAGGAGTGTGTGTGAAAGAGGAAAATGATAAAGTGGAAGAGGGAGTGTGGCTGCATAGCATGGGCAAACTGGGGTCCACCAATAAAATCATAGCTCACAGCTCGTAGCTCAAAAAAATATGAAAAAATTTGAGGTGAAATTTCAGCTGACGAGCTACAACTTTTGTTTGTATCACCTTTCCAAATACGGGGAGCATGTGATCTTTAAAAATTCAGCAAAGCCGACTGTTTTTTCCACTGCACAAGGTCCTTCTTTCGATGATTCTTTTGAATACCTCCAAGAGTGAGCTCCCCATGGTGCATGCATGCCACATACCCTTGACCTTATTTGGTAGGTCTATAATTGAAGATATTGTTGAGATCATGATATAAATGAATAGTACAACTAAGAAAATCAAATATTGAGGGGTCTAAAAAATATGTACATGTCAAATATAAATAATATAGGTGGAAAAAATATAAAGGGGTAAAAGTAAATCTCTTTCATTATAAGTCTACCATAAAAAGATGAATATTTTTGGTGGTCTAATTTATGAGAGTAATAAAGAATAGATGTAGCAAGGAAAAAATCACAATAGTGAAAAAATATACACATAAATAGAACTAGTTTTTTTGTATTTTTGTTAGGATGGAGTTACACCAAAAATAAGAGAAGCTTGCATGAAATTATTTTTATATGGAATAAAGAGTATGCAAAATGGTACGAAAAAATATGGTAATGGTGAGTCAATGTACATAGCATAACTAACACACCATAGGTAGAAATATTTAAATAAATATCAAAATAATTATGAAAAATCCTTTTATTTAGGCCCTATATACAATGAAATATTTACACACAAATGGGCCATAATATATTTTATTTTTTTGATTTTATTTAGTTTTTTGGCTCAACTAGCCCAGTGACTAGCTAATTGAGGGTTTTTTAAGAAAATATGGAGAAAGTCCCCTAACTCACACACGCCTATGTACAGTGAAATGGTAGGGATAACCAGAATGTTTGAGTGATTTGATAGGGTGAGGTAGCTTACTATGGCAATTATGGAAAGCCGAAAAACGGCTATCATTAGCCCCCCCCTTAGATAATGGTACATTCATGTACCATTTATCAGACCATACAACATGTAGATTGTGTAACGTCTGTTTTTGTCTGCTCTCATCTTTGAAGAACCTTTGTTGTATGATTAAAAAACCTTGTGTGATATGAAAGGTTCTCAGAGCCAATAGCAAGATGTAATGAAGTGACGGAGTAAACCTCCTCCATTGCGAAAGTTTCCATAAGCATCCCCCAGAATCAAAGATCTTGAAATATCTTTCCCAAAGAGAGATGTATGGTATGGAATCACTTACTGATTTCGGTTGAAGAAACTTGTAGATTTTATTGTTGTCCATCATTTCATCTATCACTATGAATGTGATGTAAAAGATTGGTCGCTCTTCCTCCTGTGTAAAGTTGATGTATCTGCTACGATCATCAAGAGCTTGTATGAGCAAATTCCTGAACTATAGCTCATAAAATTCATTCAACCTGGGTAGGCTCATCAAGTCAAAAATTCTATGACCTTCATGATTTATGAAAGCTTGATCCATGCTTTCAACCGCTATTGGAAGATATTGCAAATAGTTTACCACATACGCAGATAATAGACGAAGGTTTCTATTGCTTCCAACACATTGGAAGAGAATAGATTTTGGTACTGATTGATGAAATATCCACATGTAGCAATCAACAAGTTTTTCATCTATGGTGAAGACCATAAGCATCACAATGTGTAACCTCCATATACCAAAGAACCAAATGAAGAAGGTTTGGAAACATCCGTTCATCACTAAGTATTCATGTCCTCTTCCACTTAAGAAGGTATGGTACCCCCGATGAAAGGTATATGTGAAGAGAGGAGAAGTTGACTTTGAAGAGGTGAAACCCAATGTGAAGATGATTGGGGCTTCAAAAGTTTGGATTTTCTTGCTAAGAGATTGTCCCATGAATGAAGAGCCACCCACTAAAACACCATTAGAGAGAATGATACCCTTCTAACAGTTTCCTTTTATAAATTTATTTTTTACTACTCTCCCATGTTCTTCATCCCCTTCTAAGCCCCCCCTTTGGCAAGGTTGTAACTCCTCACATTGTACCACCTCAAAGGTTGATGGATTACTGTTTGATTTTGTGAAAACTTTGGCTTCTTGCATGATAGGTTCCTCCATGCTTAACATACATGGATCATTCCAATGCTTTTCAACATCCTCAAACACTTCTTGAAGATTATCCTCACATGGATTCAACTCACACTCTTCTATTTTGTTTTGGAGTTGGCATTCCATGTACACAATCATCTCTTTATGATCAATGTGGTCTATGATCTCCCCACCTATGATTTCATCTTCTTCTTCGCTCTCTTCTTTTAGACAAGATACACTCTCAGAACATTCCATACGATCAAGTTTACCTTCAAGGTCTTCATTCTCCATAGAGTCATGTTGCACAAAAGCTTCGTCTGCTCGGACTAGAAATTGATCCTCCGCCAAAAGGTTGGATGTATCCATTATTGAATCATCAATGCCATTTGAGATATCTTGTGTCGATTTTTGCATGCTTGTGATAAAGGTAGAAGAAAAAGATTCCACATTTGAATCTTGGCCACACAGTTTAGCACTTGAAAAATCAGTTGGCATGTAAGTAGAAGGAGACAATTATGGCAAAGGAGATGACTCCTTGATAGAAACACTTTCATGATGGTTGGTTCTTCCAGCATGATGGAAACCATTTTTGATGTAGAAGTACTTGTGAAACTTCCTTCGGGCAATAGTGACCGCTTCTTCAAAGGTAGAGGGTCCACTACAAGTAACCTTAGTCTTTAGGAAAGGAGACAAACCCGAAATAAATTGCTCCATTTTTACATAATCTGGAAATGTAGAACTAAACCCACATCTTCCCCATTGACGAGAAAAAATATCCTCATCAGCATAGTAGTTTTCACCATGTTGTTGAAGTCTCCCTAATGAAGCCCATGCTTTCTCCGTTGTTGGAAATTTAGAGAATCTGGTCTTCAAAGCTTTGGAAATTTGGGTATACCCATCTTCAATCTGAGAAGACATACTCCAAAACCATTGCTCAACGTTGCCTCTAAGGCATAGAAATACAAAATCCCCTTTTTCAATGTCATCCCTTTTACCAAGGATACGACAAACCATTCTAAAATCAACAAGAAAATCATCAACATCTTCTTCTAGATTTCCGAAGAAGATTGGGATATCATCAAAGGTATAGCGTGTCATAGTCTCTCAATGCTAGAACCACACAAAGATTAGTTCCAAACAATCATTTTCTCTCATGACATCAACTAACTACACAAAGTTTTGAAAGGTCTTTCAACATGAATTCTAGATTCTTATGTCAAAATGTTTTTTCCTTTCTTCCGTTATGCTAATCCAAACCATATTCTAGATCAATTTTTGTTGCCTTGAAATTAAACTCGGTCATACAAGTTTTCATGATTCATATAATCTACTTGATTATCCTAAAATACAAGCATTCATGCAATACAACAACAATAAGCACAAAGTCAGTTCCTCAGTGGGGACACCAATTTGAGGCGGTCCGGGGCGGGCAACAAGAAGAGCGGCCTCTAAACACCCTTCGAGGCTCCCGTGCTACTCAATTGGGGCTGGGGCAAGCACAATGAGAGACAACAACAACCCACAGCCAGAAACCAAACAAGAAAAGGGGCACCACCTAGTTGTAGATGCGAACTAGGACGCACGTGAAATCTCCTTGTACTCAAATGCACAAAGAGAGGGGAATGCAAGATAGCCACACACACACCAAACACAAACATTCACCACGCCAGAGAGAGGTAAAAAGCACAAATCAACTTGAGCAACTCAGTCTTAGCATGAAAGACTAGATGTACACAAAGCTTGATGAGAAACAAAGATACAACACAAAACTTGACCTTGTTGCCAATACACAAATTGTCTTAGGGTCACGGGAGCCCTCTCACCGAGCACCCTCTTACAATTGACCTTTTAGGCAAACAATTCAACAAGCCCTCAAACCACCAAGCATGAAATGGCACAACAAACTTCAAGGACAATATACCTTCAACCACCTGATGAGCCAACTTATCAAGTCAAATTGGAGAGAAGAGTCGTAGTTGCAGCATACAATTGCACCCAAAACTATAAATCTTATTTATGCACAAGAGTAAGCTACAAGTGTGGTGAAGAGTATGGCATACACTCCACTCCTCTAGATGGCATAACTAACTTCAAGCTTCTCCATGCACCTATGTGTAATGATGGAATAGAGCACTCACAATGCACACACTCTACACAACTAGGCTTGAAGAGTGGTGTGTTATGTGTTGAGAATGGTGTGATGTAGTGTGATCATGTGGTGATTTACAAGGGAGAGAAGGGTTCTATTTATAGGTTTTAGAAGCCACGATTTGGATTAGGCATAATCAAGTTTATTTGAAGGAATAAAAGATTATGCACTTTTTTTTTTTTTTAATGAGGGTGGGTCTCTCTTGTCCTTTGAGTCACATGGATGTGGGCTCAAGGGAAGAGAATTATTGAGGATGAAAGGAGAGAGGATTGAGTGAATAATTTGGGAGTGCCTACTCTAGTAGAGGGTGCATTTTACAATAAGGTTAGTGGTTAGTAGTTAGTAATTATCACTAAAAAATATTTACAAAATCATTCACGAAATGGTGAAATATATGATGAGAAAAGTTAGAGAAGGGATAAGCTTGTAAAGCAAGGTTGAAGCTTGGAGAAGTTGACATTCACCTCTTTACAGCACCGGTAGAAGAAGCGGTCAGCATGGCGAAGTAGCGCGTGTCGATGAAGCTATGTTATCTTCAAACCTTGGAAAATTCATGATAAAGCCTTCATTTGTAGAGGTTATCCTTGGATTTTTGTTGATTTTTTGAAGTTCTTTACAAAGCTGAAGAGAGTATGGTAATATAGACATATATGTAGAGAGAAAGGGGGACACATAGGGTGTAGAAATGGAGGATGAAGGCTACGGAGGTGTGAGAGATGTGGAAATGGTGAAGAGGGTGAATTAGGACATAGGAGCTTCAGGTTTGGGAGTGGGAAGGAGAGGGAGGAGTGTGTGTGAAAGGAAAATGATAAAGTGGAAGAGGGAGTGTGGCTGCATAGCATGGGAAAACTGGGGTCCACCAATAAAATCATAGCTCACAGCTCGTAGCTCAAAAAAATATGAAAAAATTTGAGGTGAAAGTTCAGCTCACGAGCTACAACTTTTGTTTGTATGACCTTTCTAATGAGGGCGAGCTTTTTGAAATAGGGCCTCTAAACCCAAACCAATGGGCCTACCCTCACAAAATGTTCATAAAGAGGTACGCACACTACTTGGGGCACCACCTTCTTTTGGGAGTGGAGAAGGAAACCAATCAAAATAACACTTGCACTCACCCACTCAAGCAACACACTTTGAAAACCCCCTTACTCTGTATACACTTTGGACACTTGAACACCATCAACGATTATGCAACCCAATGTCGTGCATCAAAATGAAATATGCAATTTGTGGAATAGCATTCACCTTCTCCCCATAAGAATACCCATAATACATCCAAACTCTTTCTCTCTCAAGCACTCATCAAAACATCATGCGCACAAGACTTGCCTCTCAAACACACAAGAGAATCACTTACATCAAACTAACACACTTTGCATAGAGAGCTCATCTCAATCTATGCAATGCTGTGACACAAATAAAATCACCATGAGAGGTAGCCACATGCATATGTAATGAAGCAAAAGAGAGTTGGATTGAGAAATTTCTTTAGACCAATTGAATAAGTGTGGAGAAACAAACCAATGGTAAACTGAGAATAGAACACTTACTTGATTTCTCGCACACCTTTTAAGGGGAGGACAGACGCTGGCTAACCATCACGAATTGTGACACTTGAAAGCTTTGAAGATGATTTCATGATCATTAACATAACCATGAGAGAGATCATGATGTATTTACAAGTTATTGAGGTGCTACAAATGATTTATTGGGTTGATGGAGTAAGAGATTGTAGAATGGAAAGAGTGGAGAATAGAGTTGCACTTCCTCCAAAGAGGAGGGTTAGGAGGGAGGATGTGAGAGAGGGAGAGTTGGGTTTTTCTCTACTATTGATCAAGAAAACAACATGAAGTTGAAAATATAAGTGTGTGTCCTTGAGTCTCTCCAAGGGGGGCTATTTATAGTTGTGTAGGAGTGGGATTATGCTACACTTAATTAGAGTAAGTGATTAGACCTAATTAAGTGTCCTTTGACCACTCATTGAATATTGGACATAAAAGGGACTATTTATTCACCAAAAATATCATTTTAGACCGTGAAGGCTCCATAGGGGTGCATAATGTAAGTGGGCCCCACCATGAGGCCCTACGGGTGGCTCCTGCGGGGTATCTCAACTTGTCTGTCTTGGCATTTAGAAAGCATCTTTAGGTTGGTCCCATCACATGCAAGTGACCTTGAACACTCATTGCTCTTCCAGAAGATGAGTAGGGGAAAAATAAGATCTCACCCTCTTGATTTACTTGATTTACAGTTCCCTTTTGCTGCGAATCTGACAGATTTACACTATTTTGACCATAACGTTTTACCTGTAGCTCGGAATGACATGCTTCAAAAGGCAAAATTGACCTTCTCAACATGTTTGATATGAATTTGGACTATTCTTCACGCCCATGTACCAAGGAATTCGGTTTGGAAGGTCCACACTAGGCTAGGGAACCTTTTGCTTCCAAGTCTTCTTGTATGGGCCCTTTGCTTGTATGCATCCAAGGGGAATCATGCTTTTTCAAAAGGCTATGATGCTTAAACAAATAGAGGAGGGCCCAATATTATTTGCTCGTGAAAAGAATATACAATTGGAGTCTTTTTGAAAGGAGAGAAATTATATGTATATTCTTAAGAGATATTGGGCCACCTATGTAGGGGGCATAGAAGACTTGTAGAGAGGGACCATAATCTTTGGTAAAGACAAGTGGAGAGTTGATTTCCATGGGAATTTATCTATATGGGGTGGAAGATGGATATATTATTTTTCTACTACTAATTCACAAGAGGTAAGAAAGTTTGGGGGTATATAGTTGGTTATTGTATGCTTATTCTATTTACAAAGCAAAAAAGAAAAGGGTGGTAATATAAATATATGACTAAGGTGACATTTTTTGGGAAGAGTATAATGTATGTGTCGCCACAAAGGTTAAACGAAGAGGGGGAATTTACTCTAGATAACTTAATAGCGTAGAAAAATATATACACATATGAGGAAGAGGACGTTGAGTAGGCTGACAAATGTTGCAAAAAGATGGTTACCATTTTATGCCACTCATATTAGCCCTCCCCCAAGCCTAGAGATATTCATATCTTTAGGAGGACGGTGTTGCTTCTTTTTTTTTCCTCTTTTTTTCTTTTCCACTTTTTTTTTTTTCAATAGGAGGAGTGTCATGCACTCTTTTACTCCATTAGACCTGCTTTTCATTACCTCAATCCCATAAATCGGAGATGGGAGGGTTGCCTTGGGTATGTTCAAATTCCAAGGCTGGTTCTTCTTTGCACATCAAAGCTTTAAAATAGGTGGAGCATTTGCCAAGCCGAAGGGAGCCATGTCAATTTGGAGCTTAGACGATGTAGGCAAATGACTGCCTATCAACGGATTGATACGTTGAAAGTAGGGCTTTAATCTCCATCCATTGACTCTGGTCTTGTGGAGTTTTCCTGATAAATCTGCTAATCTGTAACTACCATTCCCAAACTTTGTTTTTATCATGAAAGGTCTCTCCCATCTTTGCAAAAACTTTTTGTCAAGTCGAGTATCAAGTCGGTTATCATAGCGAAGAACCAACGTACCTTCCTTCAATCCTTTCCCCTTGAGCTTCTTGTTGATTTTATCCCTTTGGCTTGTCGCTTTGGTGATGTAGTGATCAATGGACTCTTCTCTATCTATCTCAAGTCGTTGGAGATTTAAGATCCTTTCATGTAGAACCTCTTTTGGTTTTTTTGCCACTCTTGCAAGAACGCGCAAGCTTGAGAGCTCTACCTCAATGGGGAGAAGTGCCTCCTGTCCATAAACTAGATGAAAAGGGGTGAATTGGGTAGATACCTTGAAAGATGTCCTATACGCCCAAAGAGCAGCCGTCAAATGGCGATCCCAATCATTAGGCCGGTCCACAACCTGCTTAGAAATGATCTTACATATCATTCCATTCACGTTTTCCACCAATCCATTGCATTGAGGATAGTAGGGTGTGGAATGCAGGTGTTTCACTTTTAACCTCCTCAAGAGATCATTCAGAAGGTCAGCCCTAAAACCCGGGCCTCGATCTGATAAGATTTCTAGGGGTGTTCCAAACCTACTACAAATATGATCAAAAATAAACTTTGATACCTCTTCAGCTGTGATTCGGGTTGTGCTTGTTGCTTCTGCCCATCGTGTCATGTAGTCAACACCATGATGATGAAAACCTTCCCTGTAGAAGTACGAGGTAGGGGACCTATTGCATCCACACCCCACTTTTCAAAAGGGCCATAAGATATTATTGGGACTCGAGGCTCATATGTTAGTTGTCTATCCCCAGCAATTTGGCATGGCTTACATGCCTTACACCAATATTGGACATCACGATGTAAGCTCGGCCAAATAAACCCTGCTTGTAAAATCTTCCTACTTGTAATATCTTGAGAAAAGTGACCACCACAGACATCATCATGACATGAAAGAAGAATTTTCTCTATCTCTTGCACACCTGGTACTCTCCTCAAGACCAAATCTTTCCCTTTGTGATATAAATCATCCCCGATCAACTGGTAAGGTGTGGCCTTCTTAACTAGTCTATGTCTTTGCACCTTGTCTAAGTGTTTGGGACACTCACCTGCTTGTAGAAAGAAGATAATGTCTTTTAGCTCCTCTTGACCTTGATATTTGGGTTCATATAGTTTCACACCTCCTACCACCATTTGAAGCTCTTCATTTGCGAGTAAGTCTGCTTCCTTGTTATGAGTTCTCACAATGTGTTGTACCTGTGTTGCTTTAAAACCCTTCATCAAAGTTCTTACACTACTAAGCCACTCAAACAATGTACGATTCTTGCACCTCCAAGTCCCTTGGATTTGCCTGACCACTAGCAAAGAATCACCTTTTATAATAAGTCTTTGTATGCCTAATTCTTTGCATTCTACTAACCCAAGGGTTAGAGCAGCATACTCAGCCTCATTGTTAGAGTGAACACTGGGTAGAGTGATACCTTTTCTAACCATTACCTCCTTTTGTGGGTTCAAAATGATGATTCCCCCTGCTGCTTTGTCTTGTTGGCGTTGATAAGCTCCGTCAAAGCATAAAGTATGGGCATTATCAATCTCCTTCACTTTGAACTGTTTTGAGCCTTCCTCTCTTTGTAGTCGTGATCCTTCCCTTTCTCTCACTTTGTAGGTGAGAATGTCTGCAAGTCCTGCTCTTGTGCTATCTTCTACAAGGAAAGTGTATTCAAATTCTTGGAGTTCAAGCACCCACTTTGCTATTCTAGATGAGAGGCTCATGTGTTGTACTACATATGGTAGATTGTGCTCTAAGGTGAGAAAAACAAATGGCACAAGGAGAAGATACGATCGAAACTTCCTTACCGCAAACAAGATTGCAAAGACCACTTTCTCCATTTCAGTGTATCCCTTCTCGACCGGAGTCATCACCTTGCTTGCAAAATAGATCGGCCTCATGTATGATGTTTTAGGATCTTTTTGCATCAAAACAACACCAATTGCTTCGAAACCTACACTTGGAGTGATATAGTAGGTCTCCTTTGGATCTGGTGGCATTAGGATTGGGAGAGAGCTAGCTAAGAATGCCCTTCACTTCCTCAAAACATTTTGCATGTTCCCTCCCCCATTCAAATGTAGATTGGCTTGCCAACCTATGAAAAGGGGCGATGGCTTCTGCTAGGAGATGGATGAAGCGGGACATGTACCTCACTTTGTGGTTGAAGGTCATTAGCTCCTTAGTTGTTGTTGGTGGAGGTAATGACAAAAGGGCCTCTACTTTAGAGGGATCCACTTGAATTCCTTGTGAAGAAACCACATGGCCTAGCAAAAACACCTGAGATGCACCGATATGACACTTCTCTGGGTTGAGTTGTCCCCCAAATTGATGGAGCCTCTTAAGCCCCTCTTCAACCTTTTGGCAATGAAGTGATCTACAACTATAAATACAGAAATCATCCATAAAGACTCTTATAGATTTTCCAAAGAATGGCTGAAATACAAATATTGTGAATCTCATGAAGGTGCTAGGAGCATTGGTGAGCCCAAAAGGCATTACTTTGAATGCAAAACATCCCCAAGGTGTGATGAAGGTGGTTTTTGGTTGGTCCTCTTCTGCTATTCTAATTTGAAAGTATCCTAAATACCCATCACACACAGTGTAGCATTCGTGACCTGCTACTTCGTTCAAAATTTCATCTTGGAAAGGGAGAGGGAAGTTGTCCCTCTTTGTCGCAGCGTTGAGGGGTTTGTAATCCACGCAGACCCTCCACTTACCATTCTTCTTGGGAGTGACTACAATAGGTGATACCCATTCGGAGTTGGATACTGGATAGATGAAGCCATCCTTCAAGAGTCGATTCACTTCTTGTAGGAGAGCCTTTTGTTGCACAGATCCTAGTCGCCTTACCTTTTGAGCCACGGGTTTGGTCCCTGGTTTCAATTCAATTCGATGCTCTATTACATCTACACCTCTTATTTGTGAGTAGTCAGTGATAAACAAATTGGGATACCTCCTTAACATATTGATGTAGGACCTCTTCTCCTCACAAGTAAGATCTTTTTCAAGCATCTTCTCAAATCCTTCTTCAAGGTGGTGGCATCTTTCATCCCCTCGTGTGTGATTGTCTGTTGGCTTTTCTTCTACAGGAACATCTTGAGTGTTGGCGTTGAATACAATTCCCATCACCTCCAAAGAAGACTCCTCTTCACTGGTTGATGCACTGGTTGATGCTTCCTCATCACTTGAGTAAGGACTCTCCTCCTCGCTCTCTTCATCTGCCGTGGTTTCATAGTTGATATCTAGTTGCTTTCCTTCTCGCCAATCATACACCACCGGTTGACCCTTCTTAAGAATCAAACGGCCACTTCCCCATTTTTGATCTGCATTCACAGCAATGATCCAAGGCCTCCCTAGGATGATGGGATAGCCCTCCCCCTTAGCTGGCATGACATACATATCCACTCGTGCATCTATGTTACATACAAAGACTTTTACATTTTCAATGATCCCCAAACACTTCACACTTGAGTTGTTGGCTAGCCTAGCTTGACAATTAGAGGACTTTGCAATTTCAAGCCCTTACGTGTTCATTGATTTTTCCGTGATCACACACATTTGAGCTCCACCATCAACATATACATTAGACACCTTTTTACCCCTTATGTAAGCATCCACAATGGGTTCCACATCTTTTTGTAGCTTTGAGGCCACAACCTTAATGGAAAGATTTGCTTTCTTTTTTGGAATTTTTTTACTTACCAACTTTGGCCATTGCCTTCTTACTTTGGCTGATAGGTGTAGAAGTTGAGGCCATGAAATGTTTGGCTTTTGGGTTTGTAAATCCTCCAGGATGTTGTAGGGCTCTAGCTCCTTCTCAATGGGAAGTCGTTGATACCAATTTCCCTTCGCCTTGATCTTTTATTCCTGCTACTTTCAGCTTCTTCCATCTTTGACTTCTTCTTCTTGTCCCTTCTGGCTGAATTTGTTCCTTCACTTCTCACGTCTTCATCCTTATCATGTGCTCTTGTGCGTTTTTCTGCCGGCATAACATCAAAGTTTAGAGTATGCTCATCTATTACCTCTTCTAGCTTGATGATGTTGACTCCTCTTTCTTCCTCCTCATGTGGGACGGGAGGTATATTTGCTGGTGGTGGTGGTCGACGAAGGATTTGTGGGCCTTGAGCTAGTTCTTGCTGCACAGTGAGAGGAGGCGGTCTGGGGGGATATATGTCTCCCGGAAGTCGCCTTGGATGTGGACAATTGTACATGCCATGGCCCATTTCATTGCAATTCCAACATCGCAACTCTTGAGCTTGTCTTCGTTGATTGCGATTCCCTTCTCTTGGTTGTCGTTGTTGAGGTAGGCCTTGTACTAGATTCAGAGTGAGTTTCTCAAGCTGTTGAGTTAGCCTTTGTAAAACCTCTTGTTGAGAGTTATCTCCTATTTGTGAAGATTGTGCAAGAGGGGCCCTAATTGGTGCTTCCATGGTTTGTGAAGACTCCCTCTCACTCACTTCATTCAAACCCCTTGCTCTATGTGCTTGAAAGTGTAGTTTTCTAAACTTGATGATGGCTACCTCACGTGCTTCTTCGAAGGTGGATGGGAATTTTAGCTCTAATTTAGCCTTTAAAAGTGGATACAAGCCAATCATGAATCTTTGTTTTTTTAGAAAGTTAGGTGCACCACCATGATTTTCTAATGTAGCCTCCCACCTACCCCATAGATTGATAAAGGTTACTTCATAAGAGGGATAGTCTTCAAGTGATACCTGCTTATGTCCAATAAGACATTTCCATAGTCCTTCAGAAGTATCACCTTGCCCGAACTTGGAGAGGAAGCTTTCTCGCAGTCTCTCCCAATTGGACTTGATTTGGGGTTGCAAGGTCTCATACCATGCTTTAGCTTCTGCTTTTAGAAGGCTTGTAGCTTTACTTCCTCTTCATCTCTCCCGGATATGAGATGTGCCATCTCCAAGTTGTCAAGAAACTCTTGCGCATCTTCCCCACTTCTTGCATAGAACGTGGAAAAAGAACTTGACATTTTGTTTAGACTTTTTGAAATTTATTTTTTAAAAAGAAACTTTTCTCTTACGGGCCGCACAAGATTGTTGACACTATAAATCTGATTACATTAAAATGAAGATGTACAGATCCATTGTTAATTCGTACTTTATCATAGGTAGAATAAATGGATTAATTGAAGCATTGATTTCATTGAGGCGAGTGGATCCAAATATCCTCCTTATGATAGATTGAAACCTAAACTTAGTTGCAATGATCATATGAATGGATTGCCGAGCAATAGGCCTAAAAGGTTCATTGTTTTGATCGTGATTCATGTGCTACTCCTCGTTGTTGGTTTGAAGACCTCGTTCCTTCATATGGCCCTTGAGCACCCCTTCACCACTCCTTGTTTTCCTGCCTTAAAAACAAAGAAAACGTGAACATCAAAAGAAGTTTCATAATTGATGATTGGAAGTATAATTGGATTGGGTGATGCCAGTATTTCTCTAAGTCTTTCTGCACCAAACATAAAAACAATGCGTTGCTGGAAAAAGACTTTTCTATCTATGTGAACATTTACTCTAATGTGTTGTGCAAAATGAAATGGATAGATGGGAACTCCATTGTTCATCACTAAAATATTTGAAGGTAACTTGGAAATATATTCCTCAATGGGGGCGCCACTTTATGAGGGCGAGCTTTTTGAAATGGGGCCTCTAAACCCAAACCAATGGGCCTACCCTCACAAAATGTTCGTAAAGAGGTACGCACACTACTTGGGGCACCACCTTCTTTTGGGAGTGGAGAAGGAAACCAATCAAAATAACACTTGTACTCACCCACTCAAGAAACACACTTTGAAAACCCCCTTACTCTATATACACTTTGGACACTTGAACACCATCAACGCTTATGCAACCCAATGCCGTGCATCAAAATGAAATATGCAATTTGTGGAATAGCATTCACCTTCTCCCCATAAGAATACCCATAATACATCCAAACTCTTTCTCTCTCAAGCACTCATCAAAAAATCATGCGCACAAGACTTGCCTCTCAAACACACACAAGAGAATCACTTACATCAAACTAACACACTTTGCATAGAGAGCTCATCTCCATCTATGCAATGCCGTGACACAAATAAAATCACCATGAGAGGTAGCCACATGCATATGTAATGAAGCAAAAGAGAGTTGGAGTGAGAAATTTCTTTAGACCAATTGAATAAGTGTGGAGAAACAAACCAATGGTAAATTGAGAATAGAACACTTACTTGATTTCTCGCACACCTTTTAAGGGAGGACAGACGCTGGCTAACCATCACGAATTGCGACACTTGAAAGTTTTGAAGATGATTTCATGATCATTAACATAACCATGAGAGAGATCATGATGTATTTACAAGTTATTGAGGTGCTACAAATGATTTATTGGGTTGATGGAGTAAGAGATTGTAGAATGGAAAGAGTGGAGAATAGAGTTGCACTTCCTCCAAAGAGGAGGGTTAGGAGGGAGGATGTGAAAGAGGGAGAGTTGGGGTTTTCTCTACTATTGATCAAGAAAAACACATGAAGTTGAAAATATAGGTGTGTGTCCTTGAGTCTCTCCAAGGGGGGCTATTTATAGTTGTGTAGGAGTGGGATTATGCTACACTTAATTAGAGTAAGTGATTAGACCTAATTAAGTGTCCTTTGACCACTCATTGAATATTGGACATAAAAGGGACTATTTATTCACCAAAAATATCATTTTAGACCGTGAAGGCTCCATAGGGGTGCATAATGTAAGTGGGGCCCCACCATGAGGCCCTACGGGTGGCTCCTGCGGGGTATCTCAACTTGTCTGTCTTGGCATTTAGAAAGCATCTTTAGGTTGGTCCCATCACATGCAAGTGACCTTGAACACTCATTGCTCTTCTAGAAGATGAGTAGGGGAAAAATAAGATCTCACCCTCTTGATTTACTTGATTTACAGTTCCCTTTGCTGCGAATCTGACAGATTTACACTATTTTGACCATAACGTTTTACCTGTAGCTCGGAATGACATGCTTCAAAAGGCAAAATTGACCTTCTCAACATGTTTGATATGAATTTGGACTATTCTTCACGCCCATGCACCAAGGAATTCGGTTTGGAAGGTCCACACTAGGCTAGGGAACCTTTTGCTTCCAAGTCTTCTTGTATGGGCCCTTTGCTTGTATGCATCCAAGGGGAATCATGCTTTTCAAAAGGCTATGATGCTTAAACAAATAGAGGAGGGCCCAATATTATTTGCTTGTGAAAAGAATATACAATTGGAGTCTTTTTGAAAGGAGAGAAAATATATGTATATTCTTAAGAGATATTGGGCCACTTATGTAGGGGGCATAGAAGACTTGTAGAGAGGGACCATAATCTTTGGTAAAGACAAGTGGAGAGTTGATTTCCATGGGAATTTATCTATATGGGGTGGAAGATGGATATATTATTTTTCTACTACTAATTCACAAGAGGTAAAAAGTTTGGGGGTATATAGTTGGTTATTGTATGCTTATTCTATTTACAAAGCAAAAAAGGAAAAGGGTGGGTAATATAAATATATGACTAAGGTGACATTTTTTGGGAAGAGTATAATGTATGTGTCGCCACAAAGGTTAAACGAAGAGGGGGAATTTACTCTAGATAACTTAATAGCGTAGAAAAATATATACACATATGAGGAAGAGGACGTTGAGTAGGCTGACAAATGTTGCAAAAAGATGGTTACCATTTTATGCCACTCACCAAATTCGGGGAGCATGTGATCTTTAAAAATTCAGCAAAACCGACTGTTTTTTCCACTGCACAAGGTCCTTGTGAGGTCCTTCTTTGGATGATTCTTTTGAATACCTCCAAGAGTAAGCTCCCCATGGTGCATGTATGCATGCCACATACCCTTGACCTTATGTGGTAGGTATATAATTGAAGATATTGTTGAGATCATGATATAAATGAATAGTACAACTAAGAAAATCAAATATTGAGGGGTCTAAAAAATATGTACATGTCAAATATGAATAATATAGGTGGAAAAAATATAAAGGGATAAAAATAAATCTCTCTCATTATAAGTCTACCATAAAAAGATGAATATTTTTGGTGGTCTAATTTATGAGAGTAATGAAGAATAGATGTAGCAAGGAAAAAATCAGAATAGTGAAAAAATATACACATAAATAGAACTAGTTTTTTTGGATTTTTGTTAGGATGGAGTTACACCAAAAATAAGAGAAGCTTGCATGAAATTATTTTTATATGGAATAAAGAGTATGCAAAATGGTACGAAAAAATATGGTAATGATGAGTCAATGTACATAGCATAAATAACACACCATAGGTAGAAATATTTAAATAAATACCAAAATAATTATGAAAAATCCTTTTATTTAGGCCCTATATACAATGAAATATTTACACACAAATGGGCCATAATATTTTTTATTTTTTTTAGTTTTTTGGCTCAACTAGCCCAGTGACTAGCTAATTGAGGGTTTTTTAAGAAAATATGGAAAAAGTCCCCTAACTCACACACGCTGTGAGTGGGATGAAAACACACACACAGCGCCTCTATAACGACCCGACACACACTCTTGGGAAGATACACACACACACTATGGGGCACCATTCGGCTTACACAACACACCTGGTCGAGACAGGGAACACACCTCTGGAGTGAGAGGAGAGAGACTATCCACTTGCCCACTCCACACAGACATACACACACACACACACACACACACCCAAAAAACTCAGCTCAAAAGAGGAGAATTTCTGATGTTTAGATACAAATGAGCTTGGGCCAACACCAATGGGGCAAACAACTCACACAATATGGGTAAAAGATACCAGATACAATCACAAACTGGAGCAGAAACTTCGCTCATAGGAGAAACTTACACAGCCAAAATAGCAAAAAAAGAGGGAGGAATTTGGCAAAATGGACACTACCATCACGTCCGGAACGGCCCATAACCCCAGTCTACAATGTCAAAGTGCTCAAATCCGACCTCGGATGAACAGTTTACGGCCAAAACAGGCTTCAAAATGAGCAAAAACACACCTGCGGCTGTTCCTCCTCTCTTCTCCACGTTTTTTCAGGTTTTCTCTCTATTTTTTCAGTTCCCACACTTAGCTTTATTAGTTGGGCACCCTTGGCCTTTTAGATGACCTCAAATGGATCCCGAACAGGCCTAAAACTGACCTCGCAGTGCATAGTTGTCACCTTTTTGCATCATTCGCACACCTGGCACTCAGCTTTTTTCCAATAATGCATCTCGCCACCACGTGAAGTGGCCCCAAAAAAAGGTCCTCATGATGACCTTTCTGCATAATTCTCACAAGCAAACACCCACGTTGTGTCTGTACTCATCCACGTGCAAATATTGACCCCATTCGGCCTCCTGACGCCACTAGATGCCATCTGACGCACTCGCTTACCTCATGTCATCGGCCCGCAGATAGCTTCCTCGAGAATTTTTACGCGCTACCAACTCCTCCTTATTGTAGAAAAAACACACTGGTACTGGTAATAGTGAAAATCGATGCACTATGTACACCCTGTCCTACCTCTACACATGTGGGCCCCACGTAACCACCTGGCTCTGAAAAATGGGCAATTCTTTATTTGATGAACCATGCATGTATATGTACATATGCGCAATATCTTGCTCCAAAAAACTCCTGACATAATTTGCCCATCCCCTAGCCTGCTAGATCATTCATGATCAGCAGCAGCAAAGAGAGATATGAGACTCGCCGCATCACAGGTCTCCTCATCCCTCACCAACACTGCTTGATCCACAGACAACTCGTCTTGCTCCACCATCATCAATCTAGCGTGATACAATTTAAGACGCAATCCATTTACCCTTGACTTATGTAGAACACCATCCAAGTTAGCCAACTGATATGTGCCATTTGGAAAACACTCCACTACCTTGAAAGGGCCTTCCCACTTAATTTGAAACTTCTTTTGGAAAGTATTGTCCAGCTTACTGTTGTAGCGCAAAACCAAGTCATGTTTCTTGATACCCTTACTTTTGACCTTTTTATTTATCTTTGCCAAAGCCTTATCCTGCATCTGCCCATAATGCTCCAATGCGCTCATCCTATCCAACTCGACCTCTTGTAACTGCAAGAGCCTCTCTTTGAATGCATTACTAGATGGCCCAAGTAGCTTCTCTAGCATCTTTACTGCAGGCAACTCTACTTCCACAGGCAATAGTGCTTCCTTTCCATATACCAAATGAAATGGAGTAAACCATGTACCTGTCTTCACCGAAGTACGGTAAGCCCATAATGCACTAGGCAATTCCAAATCCCAATTCTTTCCTTGGTGCTCTGTCACTTTCGAAAGAATCTGTACCAACTCACCATTGAATCTTTTATTTAAGCCATTACACTGCGGGTAATAAGGAGTGGTATGCTGGTGCCTAATCTTCATCTTTGCACATAAAAAATCTAGCAGTTTAGATCTAAATCCTGGCCCCTTATCTGAAAGTAGCTCTAATGGCACCCCATGCCCCTGCTTGTGATAGGTAACGGGCCTATTGCATCAATCCCCCACTTTTCAAACACATCAAACGCCATAATGGTTTTTCGTAGCTCTGGCTTCAACACTCTCTTCCCAAATGCTTGACACCTATTCCAAGACCTACACCAATGGTGAACATCCTTGTGCAAACTAGGTCATACATACCCCCCTTGCAAAATCTTATGCAAGGTGATCTTTAGAGCAAAATGGCCACCACATGCGCCTTCATGATTCTCTTCCAACACTTTGTAAAGCTCCTCCCACCAAGGTACACGTCTCAACACGAGATCAGCCCCTTTCATGTATAAGACATCACCAATCCATTTGTACCTGTATGCTCTACGCACAAAGCCATACTTCTTAGACTTCTGAATCTCCTTTGGAATGATTCCTGTTAGCAAAAACTCCTCTTCTTGAGCCAAACTTTTCCGGCCATGATAAAGAGGTAAAGTGGTCCTCAACACAAATAGCTCCCCAATCATGCCTTGAGCTGCTTCATGTGCTTCTCCATTTAGAGCACGTTCAATGTGTCTGATGCTCCATGCTTCCAACTTTTTTAACAGGCCTTTGATTCTGAAGCACATTTCCTTCAATGAGGTGTTCTTGCTCTTCCACACACCCAACACTTGCTTCACAACTAACAAGGCATCACCTTTTATGCTCAACCTTCTAACCCCATGCTTCAAACAAATGTGTAATCCGGCTTCCAGAGTAGCATATTCAGCCTCATTGTTACTATGAGCATCCAATTTGAACCCTCTCTTGCATACTAGCTTCCCCTCTGGATCATAAAGTGCTATACCCCCGGAAGCTGCATCATGGCTCTTTCTGTATGAACCATCAAAGAACAACACATGTGCATTGTTGATCTGTGGAACTTCTTCAACTACCTTTCTCACCACCTCTTCCTTAACAATAAGGGGATTCTCCTTATAGGTCAACAAATCAGCTAGGGTAGCCCTTGTACTATCTTCCACTAGAAAAGAGAACTCAAACTCTTGCATCTCAATTACCCATTTCTTCACCACATTTGACATGTTAGTGCCATTAATTAACTGTGGCAAAAAGGCATAACTCGTCAAGAAAACAAAAGGTCGTGGTAGCAAGTAATGACGAAATCGTCGACAAGCAAATATTACACTAGCCATCACTAGCTCTACTTCCGAGAACTTTCTCTCCGCTACCAACTTCACTCGGCTTGCACAATACACTGGCCTCATATAATGGCTACCCTTCCCCTTTTAAAATAGCATGGCTCCAATGGCATCATCCCCTACTGAGGGATTTACATAAAAAACTTTCTCCCAATCAGGAGCCTGCATAGCTGACAACCCCCCTAACACCTCTTTCACCTCTTGAAACACTTCTTCACACTTGTCATTCAATTGCAATGGATCATGCTTTGCCACTTGTTGTAATGGATAAAGAATCTGAGAAGACAATGGAATAAACCTTTCCATGTACTTCACTTTGTGTATAAAGGTTGCCAATTGCTTCGTACTTGTCGGTGATGGAAGAAGAATAATAGACTTAACCTTGTCTGTATCAGCCTCAATGCCATTTTCTGACACAATGTAGCCCAATAACTTCACCCTTGGCTGTGCTAGATGACATTTCTTTGGATTTGGTTGTCCTCCACATTCATCATATCGAGACAATACCATCTGCAGCTTCTCATGATGTTCAGCCCTACTGCTATAAACACAGAAGTCATCCATAAAAGCTTTAACACAACTACCAATGAATGGTTCCAACACCCAATTTTCTCTCTCTTGATAGAAGGAAGGTCTATTTGACAACCCAAATGGCAATACTGTGTAGCAATAGCAGCCCCATGGCGTAATAAAAGTGGTCTTTGTACGGTCTTTAAGAGCAATCTTCAATTGAAAATAGCCTGAAAAACCATCACACACACTGTACCTCTCATAACCTGCCACTGAATCCAAGATCTGATCGATGAATGGAAGAGGATATGGGTTCTTCTTAGTGGCTGCGTTTAAGGGTTTAAAATCTACACAAATTCTCCACTTCCCATCCTTCTTTGGACTGACCACTACTTGACTCACCCATTCTGTGGTCTCTACTGGAACTATGAACCCTGCCTTCAATAACTTGTCCACCTCTACCCGCAAGGCTTCCATTTTCTCTTGACCCATCCTTCTTAGCCTTTGCCGCACTGGCTTAGCACCTTCTTTCAGCTCTATATGCATCTCTTCACCCTTGAACCCTCTGATCTCTTCATATGAAGTAATGAACAAATCAGGAAAACTAGCCAGCATATGCAAATATATATCCTTCTCCATAGCTGAGAGGTCTTCACTGATCATTTGTGTCATCAATTCCTTCTTCTTTGACAGCTCAACCTTGGTTTGGATCAGCCCTTCAATCACTTCATTAGGCCCTTCACTTTCATCTTCAACCTCATTCGCAAATGCAACTAAACCAAACTCATGTATTTCTTTGTCCATCAAAAGAAATGCAACATCAGCATCCTCATCACTGCTGGTAGTGCTATCATTGTCCTCATCTATCACCGTGGAAGAGTCTTCATCACTAGACTCATCCTCATCTTCATAAAGCTCCTCTAATCGTTTCCTTGTGTCCATATTATAAAGCTTCTTGGTACCTATCTTTCCATAGAGGCTAATCGTACCATGTCGCCAATCTTGAACAGCTCCCACTGCACGTAACCATGGTCTGCCCAGTATAATAGGATATGCTCCCAACCCTGCTGGCATCACATGAAAATCAACCACTGCCTTTGCATCATATGCCTCCACTTCTAAGGTCTTTACAACACCCAAGCATTTTAATTTTTGATGGTTTGCCAATCTGATCCGAAACCCTGACACCCCAGCCACTGTGAGACCCATCTTCTCAACGCATGAGTGTGTTATGACGCATATTTGGGCTCCGCCATCCACATAACCTTGTCCCAAATTTTTCCTTTTATGCCACACATCTACTATTGGACAAATGTCTGGTAGCTCATCCATTGCCAACACCTTTACTGAACCTCTCTCTGGCTCTTTCTCCATTGGGTTAACCATCCTCTTCCACTGTCGCTTTAGCTTAGGCACCATCTCTATAAGCTGCCCAAAAGTAACATCTGCCTTCCTGCTCGTCAGATCCTCCTTCAAGTCATAGCTTAATTGCCCATCCCCTAGTGAAAAATCTGAAACATGAAACTTTCGACGAGCTCTCCTTTTCCTCTTGGCCTTGACATCCTCGCCTTCATGGCTCTTTCCTTTCTTCTTACTAGGACCTGAGGCACTTCTTCCTTCCTTATCCTCTGTGGTCCTCTTCCCAATAGGCATCACTAATGTATCCTCTAGCTTTGATGTCTTCTCCAAGGTGACTACACTTAGCACTTTTGTCTTTCCCTTTTCCTCGTGGGTTAATCCACTGGTTCTTTCATCTCCCTTAATTTCGATGCCATAATCATGCGACCTAGTTAGCACCTGTCTTGGCAATGGATACATGTCTCCCCCCATCCTTGGTGGCTTATCACATTGCGGGCTGATGTAACCCAACTCTCCACAATTGTAACATGTGGGCGTCTGCCTCCAAAACCTACCATTGCTTTGTCCAACACCATTCCTAGGCCTTTCTTCACCTCCTGGCTAATTTGCAAACCTCCCTCGACCTCGATTATTTCCCACTTGACCTAGCATGTTTAGGCTGAGATTCTTCATCAAATCTTTCACTTGCCTCATGTCTTGCCTTAGCCCATCATCTTGCACCGATGTAGTGACCACTGCTGGCATATCCTGAGTAGTAACAGGAACCACCGGTTCATGATGAACCCCTAACATGCAACCTTGTAAAGACTCTATAGGCTGGAATTCAGACCTCATGGTCAAAGACTCCACCCCTAACTGGCTCATTTTCCTCAACTTCCACTCTTTGTTCCTTGCTACCTCTAGTGCATCTTCATATGTCCTAAGATTCTTTAGCTCCACTCTCCAACGTATATTCTCCCAAAGACCATCCAAGAACCTGTCCTTCTTCATCATGTCAGGCGGGGGTACCTGTAGTGCTAAGACCTTGCACATTCGCTCCCATGCCAATGAGAACTTATGTATGTACGCATCTACTGGCTCACCTTCCTTTTGCACCAAAGCCTGTACTTCTTGCCACACTTTGTCAGGATCTTCTATCTTTACAAACTCCACTTCCAACCCATGTCGTAGATTGTCCCAACTCAGCCTTACAGGTGGATCAGCCACACGCAACTCCTCTTCAAATGCTTTAGACCAAAATCGTGCATCACTCTTCAAACAAATTTGGAGAAGGCGTAACATCTGCGCAGGGTCATGAATCTGGTTGCTAATGCACGCAACCTCCATCTTTTTCAAAAAATCTTCCACATCTTCATTACTTCTTCCATGAAACTCCGGATAAGAGAAATCCATGGCTACCCAAGTTACAATGCTTTGAGAACCCCTTTGAACACACGTGCTAGAAACCAAAACTTTTGACTACCCAATCCCCAGAAACTTCAATGGAGCTCAACTTCAGATAAGGACAAAGACATGCACATCAAATGAGTTTTCATAGTTGATCATCGGAATTACAACAGGCAAAGGACATTCCAAGATCTGTTGTAATCTTCTTGGCCCGAACATAAAGACTATGCGCTGCTGGAAAAAAAACTTCCTGGACACATGGACATTTATCTGGATTCTTTGAGTTAAATGAAATGGAGTGAATTGAGGGCCGTTTTGATCATCCATTAAAGCCAACCATGAAGCTCCCAAGAAGGCACACCTGACTTAACCTCTGATTTTGCCAAAATTTCAGCAGCATAACAGCATAAATGGCTCAAAAGACCAAAAAACCAGCCATCATAACTTGGGAAAATTTCGACAGAGTTTCCCCAGAAGTAGAGCAGTAGGAACCCAAAATATAGACTGTCTATGTATGCATAAACTGTCAACAATAGAACCCGAGCATCAAGTAGGACTCACTAGTACATAGCCTATGGCGAGGTCACAAAAAGGGTGCTCCAGCTACCTGTATCACCGAAAGGATCTCTACATTTGAGAATCCCCCAGCTCAATAAAAACCTCACGCTATCGACCCTCACACGAAGGCTAATGCAAATTGCGTATAGTCAAGTCTCAGAAATGACTATCTTCCAGACCAAGTCTCAGAAATGGCTGGGACTTCCAAATACAATCAAGTATGGCTCCACAAATGCGTACAATGGCAGTTTCCACAAGTAACGTACAATCCAACAGACAATGCGCTCAAATAGGCGCCAAGTGATGCATATCCACAACAACTGTAAGTGATATCACTGCTAGTATATCATTTTACTCCAGCTACCTGTACCTGTGTGAATCACTTGTACCTATACCTGTCCCTGTAACCTGTAACCTGTAACCTATAACCTGTAACCTGTAATCCCGAATCTCGAAGCTTGAAGCTCGAAGCAGAAGGTACTCGAAGAAGATCCTCCGTGGGGGCGCCAAAAGAATGTGAGTGGGATGAAAACACACACAGCGCCTCTATAACGACCCAACACACACTCTTGGGAAGATACACACACACACTATGGGGCACCACTCGGCTTACACAACACACCTGGCCGAGACAGGGAACACACCTCTGGAGTGAGAGGAGAGAGACTATCCACTTGCCCACTCCACACAGACATACACACACACACACACACACCCAAAAAACTCAGCTCAAAAGAGGAGAATTTCTGATTTTTAGATACAAATGAGCTTGGGCCAACACCAATGGGGCAAACAACTCACACAATATGGGTAAAAGATACCAGATACAATCACAAACTGGAGCAGAAACTTCGCTCATAGGAGAAACTTACACAGCCAAAATAGTAGAAAAAGAGGGAGGAATTTGGAAAAATGGACAGCTCCATCACGTCCGGAACGGCCCAAAACCCCAGTCTACAATGTCAAAGTGTTCAAATCCGACCTCGGATGAACAGTTTACGGCCAAAACAGGCTCCAAAATGAGCAAAAACACACCTGCGACTGTTCCTCCTCTCTTCTCCACGTTTTTTCAGGTCTTCTCTCTGTTTTTTCAGTTCCCACACTTAGCTTTATTAGTTGGGCACCCTTGGACTTTTAGATGACCTCAAATGGATCCCGAACAGGCCAAAAACTGACCTCGCAGTGCATAGTTGTCACCTTTTTGCATCATTCGCACACCTGGCACTCAGCTTTTTTCCAATAATGCATCTCGCCACCACATGAAGTGGCCCCAAAAAAAGGTCCTCATGATGACCTTTCTGCATAATTCTCACAAGCAAACACCCACGTTGTGTCTGTACTCATCCACGTGCAAATATTGACCCCATTCGGCCTCCTGACGCCACTAGATGCCATCAGACGCACTCGCTTACCTCATGTCGTCAGCCCGCGGATAGCTTCCTCGAGAATTTTTACGCGCTACCAACTCCTCCTTATTGTAGAAAAAACACACTGGTACTGATAATAGTGAAAATCGATGCACTATGTACACCCTGTCCTACCTGTACACATGTGGGCCCCACGTAACCACCTGGCTCTGAAATATGGGCAATTCTTTATTTGATGCACCATGCATGTATATGTACATATGCGCAATCACTTGCTCCAAAAAACTCCTGACAATGCCTATGTACAGTGAAATGGTAGGGATAACCAAAATGTTTGAGTGATTTGATAGGGTGAGGTAGCTTACTATGGCAATTATGGAAAGCCGAAAAACGGCTATCAATAGATAGATAGATAGAGAGAGAGAGAGAGAGAGAGAGAGAGAGAGAGAGAGAGAGAGAGAGAGAGAGCTACACTGTGTGTGTGTGTGTGTGTGTGTGTGTGTGTGTGTGTGTGTGTGTGTGTGTGTGTGTGTGTGTGTGTGTGTGTGTGTGTGTGTGTGTGTGTGTGAGAGAGAGAGAGAGAGAGAGAGAGAGAGACATAGACTCAAAGTAACTAAATAATTCAATCTTGGATGTCATATGAGCTAATCAAGTTTAGATACCGAAGGTCAAATCATAAGATGACATAGAGTTTTCACAAAGCAGACTTCAAATAACACATTCAGACTAGACCAATGACTGAACTGAAATGAATAGAAAGCTAAGATTACGAGACACTGAATGAGACAACTCAAAATGTGGTTCAGACTCAGTTTGAGATAAAAATTTACATGACACTGGAATGATTGACCGGAATCTTGAAATCAGATTCTGGATGGAAAAGTACAAATGATACAAAGGACCAACATTGAGTGCTCCTAAACTCTCCTAAGCTCTCCTGAATGATATGGTGCAAGTGTCAAGAGTAAAGAGTTACAAGAGTCCAATAGACTAAAATGATTTATGGGTCCTATTTAAAGATGTCGGCATTGGGTTCTGACTATGTGGCACAATGGTACATTATGGAATTGCTCTACTTTGCCTCCACGTGGCATCTGCTGGGTAACTTTGAAAAGCCTCAACTTGCAAGCTTCAAAGAGGAAGTCATATCGTATGGAACTACTCTACTCTGCCTCTATGTGGAATCTATCGTTGGTGGTAAATTTGGAAAACCTCAACTGGAAGCTTCTAAGAGGACCTGTGCGAGGCATCTCTCTAAAGAGACTGGTCTCACCATCTACAATCCTCCTCCCCTGTCTTGAATTTTCCCCCCTTGAGAATGAGAGCTAGAACATAGAGTATAGGAAAGTGCCATACCCTGAGGACATGATCAATATTTACGATCATAAGGCTTTATTTTTGCATTTACCCTTCATTTTTTCAGGTTCCATCTTCACAATAGAATTTTGAATTGCACTAGGTGGCATCTAAGCAAATAGAGTTGATGGCCACAACTTTGTTGACTAGTTCTAGATTTGTTGGTAACCATCTAATGTTGAGGAACATTGGAGGCTGCATTATCCTTCATGATTAGTCTATAAATGGCTTCTTGCTCTAGTTGCTCCCTTCGGGTAATCATCGTCTGGACTTCATAGGGTGTGAGTTGGTACCATTTCTTCATGTCAGGATCATACATTGTTTCCTTTCTCTTTGTCGGTTTTCTATCTCTGGAAAACTTCTGGCATATGGAGTCACATTCAATCATTCTAGATTCATGTAACTTTGTATCTAAATTTGAGAAGACCATATTAGGTATTTTGATAGCACATTATGGGAATCTCCAAATCGATCAAATTTGTGTAATTTGGGAATTTTCCACTTAAAGTGGGAAAAAATGAGATAATTTGTTGATGTATGGTTGGTAAAAAGAGTGAAAATCTTACAGGATTGTGGTGTTGATAAACACCAGAAGTCAAGAGTACGCACAACACATGAATTTGAAGAAATACTATTTGATTAAATAAAACAAAGAAAGGTACAACTAAAGATCTTGTTTTCAAAATTGACTATTATAGTCACAATACTGAGTTGCACATAATCTTTTGAAAATTTGATACCATATCCAAACTTTGATCCAAGCGTGATTGATGTGCACGATTGAGGCGTGCTTTGGATTTTAGAGCATGCCTTTCTGGGATCTTAAGGATAGAAAATGTTCCTTCTTTGCTAGGTCTCCAAGACCAAACAATTGCATCTACAATTTCCCACACTTGTGGGTCCTTATAGTTGACAACCCAAAAACCTTTCCAACAATTAGTGTAAGCTTGAGCATCTGTCATCTCACTCCTTCTCCCGCAAGGTGCCCAATATTGAATCAAATTTTTTTTGTAGTTTGGTGATGTAGGCTCATTATCAATGTTGGATAAAGCCATTGCAAGCCAAACCGGATAGATTTCTGTGTCACTTGGAACTAGCATAACAAAGTCACCTTGGTGCACATCAATCATAGGGTCAAACTCTTCCCTTGGTCTATCTCATTGAGGACCACAAAAATGATCATTCAAGGCCAAGGAATCTTTCTGCTTCCTGTTGTAAATTCATTGTAGTGCTTTGTAGGAGACAAGATTCTTGAGTTTTTGGCCAAAAATTTCCATACAAGCCTCCCTCTGATATAATTGCTTTTCCAATCTCATCAATTAATTTACTCCAATAATCAATCATAGGTCTATAATATCGTGGCACACTTGAACCATTTCGTAAATTTTTCCAAAACCTTATATAATTCTTCAGTCCTGAAATCACTCCTTCATGAGCATGGACATACTCCACCATTTGTACCAAAGGTGGATCTCCATGTGGTAACATTGGTTTTACATCTGTATCTTTTTTCCAAAGACAAATACTTACACTCCAACTTGACACACCTACATGTCATTTATATTGCATCACTGGTGTCTCATCTTGTATAAAAAACCTAAATTGAAGTGGTTTGGAATGGCCAACAAGTATGTCTTGTCCATCACAAAGATAACCATCACAATATTGCTTGAAATCAGGGACCTTTGTAAGCAAAAATGGAGCTAGAGATGAAGATGAGCTATTTTTTATTGTATCCATCAAATATGGCAAAGTATATATTTGGGTTACTCTCAACTTCTCTGCAAACCTATTGAACATGGCATCTATGTCCTCATGTGTATGCCCGACCATCAAAAATCCTAGCTGGATGGTTTTGAAAACCCCTCTTGCAACAAACATTGACAAATAGACAAATAGATATCGATTTTTGTTTTCCCCTGCACAATTATCTAGTTGTAGTAGCAAGTTCTTTGGTAGCTTTTGCAATGTTGACCTTAATTCCTCTTCTGTAGTTTTTGATGGTTGCAAAATGGGCTCTTTTCCATCACACAAGTTGTGGTAGTCCAAAGCATCCCTTGAGTTCAAAGCATGTAGTAGTGAAACACTCCTCCTTGGAAGTCCATTTGTTACTAGATCACCAAGAGGATGCTTATCTATCCTCTTTAGGTTAGGCAAACAATTAGAAATCGAGTCAATTTAAGATTTGAATCAGCCGGCCACAAACCATTCAATACAAAGTGTCCGTAATGACCTTCTCCATGTCCATGAGTTATCATATTTATCAATGCCACTTGCAAATTGTATCCCGAATCCACACCCTTAGAAACAATAGGTAATTGAGAAATGGTAGTCTTATTTTGATCCATTTTATCATGAATTATACACACATATTTTTGTGATTGAGTTTCAGAATATGTGCGCCATGCATAATATAAGATCCTACAGTTCTTCTATTGTGCCATGTGAATTTCTCTCTCTCTAAAGAGAAGAGATCTCTCTTCAAGAGAAGGTTTAACTTCTAACCTTGCTTTGATTGCCCTACAAATATTGCACTTAGAGAACTCACTCATCTTTGTTAAAGTGGTGTGTGGGTATTATTTGTTCCACATTCTACCTAAAGAAGACTGGGATAACTTCCTTTCAGAGCCCATTTGGTCAAGTGTCATGTTGATTTTGCTTAAAATATCTGCTTGTTTGTACGTTGATGGAATCACTAATTGCATCTCAAGACATCTAGAAGTGTTCTACTTCTATGTGGCATCTTCTTGGAGTTTTTATCCACAAATTCGTTTAGCAATGCTCTTGCTAAACTAGTATGTTAAAGTTCTCTTCACAATGTACATGTGTTCCCATGCACATATTGGTGCACACCATTTTCAAAATTTTCCTTGTAGCGGTAAAATGATGTCTTTGTTATTCCATGAACCTCATACCATGCTCTACAATAAAGAATAGAGCCATTTAGCATGAATTGATATCACACCTTCTCATCTTTCTGATCGCAAATAAGAAGAACATCATAAACGTAGTTAGTGTGTGCTTTCTGAGATTGTCCCCAAAATTCTTTGTGTAACCCTATCACCATATCACGATTTGCAAATTGACAACAGTTTTGTCCACAACAATCAATGCATGAAGCCTTTTGAATTGACTCGATTGATAGATAAAAGGCATTGATAGCCGACTTTCGAAAATCAAAGAAAAAAACTTATTCCCCCCCCCCCCCCCCCTCCCAACTCTCATTACCCCCTCCGTAGCTTATTCCCCCCCCCCCCCCCCCCCGCCCAACGGGCATTGGATAAAATAACACCCTCTCTCTCTCTCTCTCTCTCTCTCTCTCTCTCTCTCTCTCTCTCTCTCTCTCTCTCTCTCTCTCTCTCTCTCTCTCTCTCTCATTTTTCCCTACATACCCCTCTCTAATATCCTCTCGCCCTCTCTCCCAATTTACCCCCACTCTCATTACCGCCCCCCTCCCCCGGCCAGGCGAAAGCTTTGAGCACTCACCCCCCCCCCCCCCCCCCCCCCCCTCTTGGCCCGCTAATATTTTTTCCCCAACCCCTCCCCCCTCTTCCCCACCCACTCGCCTCACCCTCCCCTCGGCCTCATTCCCTCCCCCTTGGCCCGCTGATATATTCCCTCACTCCCACCCATTAACTTGCTTCCCTCATCTCATCCTTAAGCTCCCATGCAAGACAGTAGAACCTTCCCCCCTCTCTCTCTCACCCACACATCTCCCCTACCCCACTCCATTGCCAAACACCCCCCCCCCCCCTTCCTTCACTCTCTTGTCCGGCGGCCCACAAGGCGCGGCCCTCCTCCCTCTATTCCCTCTCTCTCTCTCTCTCTCTCTCTCTCTCTCTCTCTCTCTCTCATCCACACACCTCATCCCTCCCTCTCCCTCACAATCTCTCTCTCTCAGCCCAACGCTCCCCCCGCTCTCTCTCTCTCCCTCTCGGGCGCTCACATTCCGCGCAGTCCAATCTCCCTCTCTCTCCTTCTCACGGACTGCGGCAGTAGAACCTCCCCCCCCCCGCCTCCCCCCCCCCCCCCCCCCCTCTCTCTCTGTCCACACACACACACACCATCACACACCATCGCTCTCCCTTTTGGCGCTGTGCACGAGCCCACATCAGCACGCTCTCTTTCTCCCACTCGGGCGCTCAGGCCGCAGCATATACACACACACACCGCACGCACACACACGCGCTCTCTCTACCCCATCTTCCCCCCCCCCCCCCCCCCCCCCCCCATCCGCCTCGCGCAGTTTTAGCAGGCAGCCGGCCGTCAGCCATCAATGAAAATATATATATATATATATATATATATATATATATATATATATATATATACATATTGTATATATATAAAGCCCCTTCCCACGCACGTTTTCGCGCACACACATACATATACATACACACACCCGCCCTCATGCACAAATACATACACACACACGCATATACGCACCGCACCACAAATACAAAAAATAAAACAAAGGTTACGACTACAACATCAACAAATAAATAAGAAGGATCCAAAGCACGCACCGCCAACAACAAAAAGAGAAAATGCGTCGAAGGCATGCCCCGACCGACTCCGAAAAGAAGTACGCTCGACATCGACGCACCGGCAGCACACCATTCGCCAGCAACATGCAACCACGACGCCATTCCAATAATTATAGGTTATTTTCATCATTATCTTCCGTTTTCACCCGAGCCATTGTAAATTTCCATTTTTTGTAAATATCCTCTCTCTAGGTGATGGTCACAAAGGCCCACTTAGAGATTCCCATCTTTTAATAACCTCCCAAAACAAAGCAAGGGTCAACCACACCGGGCCCACCACTTGCTTTGTCTCCCCGATTAAGCTTACCCTAACCACACTGGGATTACCATAATCCAAGCAGCCAACACCTATAAATTGGCACTGAGAGGTCACTATCGGGGGGGGGCAATTCATGAGGAGCCAAGCATTTGGTAGAGTGTAGTGGGAAGGATTGACACCATCACTATCACGGGAAGGGGGGGGTTTTGTGTTGGGTTTGCCTTGGGAATTGCACCATGCGAAGGGAACCACATCCATCTCTCGACTCCAATGGTCGATGCACACACGTATACACGCTCTTGGCAGTAAGTATTCACAATCATTGAGTCGTCTTAGAGAACGCACCAAGTAGGTTGCACCACCTCCTCTCCCTATCTCTCTACCACCACGGCATGCCACTTTGTAAATGTTGCAGAAATAATTCACCCTCACACCCCCGAGGGTTTTCATCATTTGTAAATCTCTCTCTCTCTCTCTCTCTCTCTCTCTCTCTCTCTCTCTCTCTCTCTCTCTCTTTCTCCCTCTCTCTCTCTCTTGGTGTGTAAGTTTGCAGTGTTCATATCATCGTGGTTTGCGTCCTAGCCGCTCAAATCTAGGTGGTGTCCCCTGTTCACTTTACCGTGGCATGCTCGAGGCGCGCCATTCGATCTCCGTCGTTTTAGAGACCGTCGGGGTTCGGGGTCCGCTTTGCGTCCGTCATTTGGTGCCCCCACTGAGGAGGGATTTTCTAAGACCCTTCAACTTACAATGATGAAAGTGACGCCCACTATCAATCATGGACAAATGGCTGAAGGAATTTTCCAACTAGAGGACGGAAGAAGAGGAGACGAAGGAGGCACTAGCCGCCTTCATTGAGGTGCTACTGCCAGGCTTCAGTGTCGTCAGCATTTAAGAGGTAAATTCTCCATCTCGTGTCGCTCGTTCTAACTATAAATCGAAAGCATCAGGTGGGAGGTTGGTGAAGTGCCATCACTGTTGTCAACCAAGGCACACTGTCAATGAGTGCCAACAAACGAAGGCAGCGAAAGGGCTGAAGTCATCTACATCGACATTCATCGCGAAGAAATCATTCACGTCAAGGAAGGGAAGCAAACGGTGAGACCTCTTTTCCCTAAAGAAACTGCAGTCAAGGATAACTCCAAAGTGGCCTAAAGGGGCTGCTCGAGCCAAAGGCAAGGAGAAGATAAGCCAGTCTGGAAACACATGACCCCGAAGGGAGAAGCATCTGGCCCAGCAAGTGCTTCAAGCTCAGAAAGCCGGGTTGTACCCACTTTGTCAAGGAAGAAGTCATCCGAAGCTAAGTGACGAAAGGTCGCCTACCGATTTGCACGACGCATGCGAGTTCTACCAATCCACTTCTACAATCCGGAAGAAGAAGTGGTAAGAAGATTCCCATGTCCTAGAGAAGAGTGGTTCGGCTACTGCTCTCGCTGTTTTGGGAAGCGAGTGGAGGACCTTCCTCCTCTCCCTGTACAACTTATCTTGAAGAAGCTCTCTACCACCGGAGAAAACCAGTGGGCTGGGGACGAGTTGCAACTAAATGGAGTAGAATTCATGCAACACGCCAATTACGAAAATTACCTGCAATTGCTGTTAGCCAAAAGTTTGGGAGTGGTCAGACGTGTCGTCATCACCCCGTACGTGCTGAGCAACGAAGGAAAGGTAGAGCCCATGAAAGGCGACGACCTCTTGTGGATGTGCCGACTCATCAACACTAAGACGGTAAGAGTATAAGTAAGTATTCCACCCTCTGTGCATGATGAAAAACGGGCCGACGGCATTCCCGTTCAGACTCCTACAGCATATGCATGTGAATATCTATGTAGATAGGAAAGTCTTCTACCAACAAAAGATCGTATATCTATTCGGTGCGGCGGTACTAGGAGAAATCCTCAATTCCCTAAACCCTATCATTCTTCCCATATTAGATTACCATCATTCCTTTAATGTCTCTATTTTTATCCTGTTTTAACCTATCCACCCACCCCTGTAAAAAGCCGCGATGAGCCGCTACTATTAATGTAAAAGAAGAAAAAAAAAGGGTTTTTAATTTCCTGAGTCACCACCATGGCAAGCGTTCTTTCCCCACGTTCAGTGGAAAGAAGGGAGAGGATCTCACCACCGACTTTTTGGATGATTCGACATTGCTTGTGTCGTCTCCAACAAAGATGACGACGTTTCACAACTTAGAATTTTTCCTCTACTGATGAAAGTAGAGGCCAAGTCCTGGTATAATGCATTGCCCTAGGCTACCAAGAATGCATGGGATGTGTTAAGGGCTGCTTTTGTAAAGAGGTTTGGTGGAGGCACAACCTCGAAGAAGCTATGGCAGCTACTGACAGAATTAAAGCAGGGAGGCTTGCTGGAGTATGCCACCTACGAGTCAAAATTTGTGGACTTATGGGAGAGATGGGTTGCCTCACTAGAGGAAGGTGAAGGAGCGCCTAATTTCCTAAAGAAGGACCGTTTCATTGTTGGTCTATGGTCGCCTCTTAGAGAGAAGGTGAAGGGAAGGTTTCGTGCAACATATGAGTTGGCAGAGTCGAAGTAGCTTGCCTTAAAGACAAGAAGCTGTGCATGCAAGCAAGAGTAAACGAGTCAGAGGAAACAATCTCGGCCCGACCAACCCCAGTGGCTGCGACAGCCAATCATAGAGTCCAACCGCAGGAGGCATCAGAAGAACAGCAAGACCTGCTGAGTCGCATCACCACCCAACTAGAGAGTTTATATGTGCATCTGGTGTAGCAAGGGCATGCATCTGGCAGAAACCCAGAACAAGGAAGGGGACAACAAAGGCAGAACCCAAAGTACCACTGTTACAACTGTGGGGAAGATGGCCATGGAATGTACTGCTGCCCACACCCGAGGAGGCAGAATTTCAATAGAGGGGGGAGACGGAATCAGATCTCTCCGCCAAGAGCAAGACCACCACCACCTAGGCAGCCAGGACCAATTCCACCATTCCAAATCCTTTGACCACCTGTACAACAACAACCACCACCCCAACCTCTCATTCCGCCACTACCCCCACCACCTACTGTGAACCAAGCGGTGAGTGTTATTAGCTTAGAGGCTAAAGGGAAGGCGAAGGAAGAAGAATCAGCTCGAGAGAAGCACAAAGGAAAAGCGAAGGTAGAAGAAGTGGATGCTATGGGAGTGAAGCGTGCGAGGCACGAGGAGGCATCTCAAAGAGAAGAGAAGATGAAAGGAAAGACCGAGTCTAGCAAGCAAGCAACTAAACTGCGGCGGAAGATAGACATCGTGGACTTCTCATTAGGTGAGTATGAAAAACCCTATGACTTATTTCAGGATGTGTTAATGCAGGGCCCGAAGATAACTTGGCCCCAATTACTCCACCTTGCACCCAGAATGAGGAGGCAATGGACGAAAATGGTAAGTACCAAGAAATCAAGACCCAAGATAGTTGGGGCTATCTCTGGGAGGGATCTCGAAGACATCCTGCCAACCATGGACGCTCACATCAAGGGGCAACGGATCTCAAACGTCTACATAGATGGTGGCGCGCAAATATGCGTCATGAGTGAAAAAATGATGCACCATCTAGGTCTAGAGGTAAGTAGGCCGGCACCCTGCCGAGCCAAGATGGCAAACAATGAAAGAGTGAAATGCGTAGGCATTGTAAATGTGGTCAAAGTAAAAGCATTCAATACAGAGGTGGAGGTAGACATCTTCGTCATGCCACACAAAGGGGAGGGCTACCCCATCATTCTTGGGAGGCCTTGGATTATGTCTATGGAAGCTAAACAAGACTGGAGCACCGGGATGATCCAGATGAAGGATGCTGAAGGGAAGTCCATATTCTACGACATGAGGACTGGAAAGCAGCGCAACATGATCTTGGAGGCTTCAGAAGATGAGTCCACCAGCGACTACTCATCTACCTCAGGAGAAGAGACAACCACCACCGACGGAAGTGACAGTAGCATCGAAGTAATGGGAGTCATTCTAAAAGACCCAAACAGATTAACACAATCTGAAACAACCTAGACAAACCAAGAGGGATCATCAGGTATGCAGTCCTTGGAGAATGCAGGTAAGCTACAAAAAATGCTCTCAAATGAGTTAACCAATGAAGAAAGGAAGGAGTATGTCTCCATGTTAGGTAACTTCACTACTTTGTTCATTGATGGCTATGATAAGATCACAGGAATTACAGTAGTACAACACCACATAAAGCTCAAGGAAGGTAGTAAACCCGTAGTACAAAAGCTCAAAAGACTTGGAGTAATCCAACAAGAGGTATTGCTTAAAGAAGTGAGAAGTTTGCTACAAGCACGTTTCATCTATCCTGTCGAAGACTCAGAATGGGTCTCCCCAGTAGTAGTCACACCAAAAAAAAATGGTAAGTGGAGAGTCTGTGTGGATTATAAACCTCTCAATGCAGCCACAAAGAGGGACCACTTTCCCCTCCCATTCCAGGATGAAATACTCAATGAAGTGGCAGGTCACGAACGCTACACAGTATGCGATGGCTACTCAGGATGCTTCCAGATTAGCATTGCGGAGGAGGATCAGAAGAAGAAAACCTTCATCACACCTTGGGGATTTTTTGCCTACAGAGTGATGCCGTTTGGCCTCACTAACGCCCCAGCCACGTTTCAATGCTATGTGACTTTTGTTTTCCAACCCTACTTTGGAACATCAATACGGGTTTTCATAGATGATTTTTGCATTTATAGCTCACGAGCCCTTCATTTAAGCAAAGTCTATGATGGCTTAACCAGGCTACAAACCTTGGGTGGCCAACTCAATGTGGACAAGTGTCACATTGGTGAGAGCAAAGTCACTCTCCTTGGTCATGTAATTTCAACAAAAGGAATCGAGGCTGACCCGAGAAAGATTTAGGCTCTGGTATCTTTATCATCACCCACCACCGCCAAGCAGCTGGTTTCTTTCCTTCAGAAGGTAAGATACTTAAGCAGGTTCATTCACGTGCTATCTCAAGTGGTCCTTCCCCTACAACAACTCACCTAAAGGGATGTCTTCTCATGGAGTGAAGAGAACGAGCAGCAGTTTACTGAGGTGAAGCAAATCCTAGCTAGGCTTCCCACTATTTCATGTTTCAATAAAAGTTAGATTTGAGAAGCGGTGGAGCTTTTTGTTATCAATGTTTCAAAAAAATTCTAGCTTGGATGATGGTGGATCTTAGCTGCTCTCCATTCTTCAATGGAGCCTTGCTTAGACAAGTGGTGGACCTTGGAACCAAAATCCCATGTAGAATAAAACCATCATGAGGTTTTTACGTTTTAATTGAGCTTGGCTTGGACAAATGGCTAAACTTGCTTCTCTTTGTCTTTCAATGGAGATTGGCTTAGACAAGTGGTGGACCTTTTCTTATCCCCATGTTCCAATGGAGATAAGTTAAAAAAAATAAAATCCTTGATATTGAAAACAACTAGGATTTTCCATGGTTCAATGGAGCTCCAATTTGGACATTTTCTGGAGCTTGCTTCTCTCCATGTTTCACTTGATCCAAGCTTGGACAAGTGGTGGAGCTTATCTTCTCTCCATGTCTCAATGATTCTTGAAACCAAAAATCCCCATTCCTACCTTAGATAACTAGCTTTCCTTCCACCTCTCTCTAGAGGTTCGAAAAGTGTTTGATCTTTTAATTAAATGAACCACTATCTATGAATCTTAGGTTGGACAAGTTGTGGATCTTTTCTTCACACCATGTTTCGATAGAGATTAGCTTAGACAAGTGATGGATCTTTAAACAAAACTCCCCACGTATAACATATCTCATTTTTCCATGTTTCAATAGATCCTAGCTTGGACAACGGGTGGACCTTGAAACAAACTCCCTATGTACAACATATATCTGGTTTCTCCATGTTTCAATAGAGCTTAGCTTGGACAAGTGGTGGACCTTGAAACAAACTCCCCATGTACAACATATCTCTGGTTTCTCCATGTTCCAATAGAGCTTAGCTTGGACAAGAGGTGGACCTTGAAACAAAGCTCCCTATGTACAACATATATATATGTATATATATATACATGTATGTATATATATATATATGTATGAATATATATATATATATATATATATATATATATATATATACACACACACACACACATGGGTTTTCCATGTTTCAAATAAAACTTAGATTTGAGAAGTGGTGGAGCTTTTTTTTGTCAATGTTTCAACAAATTCTAGCTTAGACAAGTGGTGGATCTCAGCTGCTCTCCATTCTTCAATGGAGCCTAGCTTAGACAAGTGGTGGACCTTGGAGCCAAAATCCCATGTAGAATAAAACCATCGTGGGGTTTTCACGTCTAATGGAGCTTGGCTTGGAAAAATGGTTGAACTTGCTTCTCTTCGTCTTTCAATGGAGCTTGGCATAGACAAGTGGTGTAACTTTTCTTATCCCCATGTTCCTCTCTCTAGAGGTTAGAAAAGTGTTGGATCTTTTAGCTAAACAAACTACTATCTATGAAGCTTAGGTTGGACAAGTGGTGGAGCTTTTCTTCACACCATGTTTCAATAGAGATTAGCTTATACAAGTGGTGGATCTTTAAACAAATTTCCACACGTACAACATATCTCATTTTTCCATGTTTCAATAGATTATAGCTTGGAAAAGTGATGGACCTTGACACAAAACTCCCCATGTAGAACATATAGCTGGTTTTTCAATGCTTCAATAGAGCCTAGCTTGGACTAGTGGTGGACCTTGAAACAAAACTCCCCATGTAAGACATATATACAATTTTTGCATGTTTCAATAAAACTTAGATTTGAGAAGTGGTGCTTTTTGTTGCCAGTGTTTCAACAGATCCTATCTTGGATGAGTGGTGGATCTTAGCTGCTCTCCATGCTTCAATGAAGCATAGCTTGGACAAGTGGTGGACCTTGGAACCAAAATCCCATTTAGAATAAAACCATCATGGGGTTTCCATGTTTTAATGGATATTAGCTTGGACAAATGTTTAAACTTGCTTCTCTTTGTCTTTCAATGGATCTTGTCTTAGACAAGTGGTGGAGCTTTTATTCTCCCATGTTCCAACATGGTTCAATGGAGCCTAGTTTGGACAACTGGTGGAGCTTTCTTCTCTCCATGTTTCAATTGGCCCAAACTTGGAACTTATCTTATTTTTATGTCTCAATGATTCTTGAGACCACAAATTCCCATTCCTAGATTAGATAGCTAGCTTCCCTTTCACCTCTCTCTAGAGGTTAGGCAAGTGTTAGATCCTTGAACTAAACAAACTACTATTTATGAATCTTAGGTTGGACAAGTGGTGGATATTTTCTTCACACCATGTTTCAATAGATCTTAGCGTAGACAAGTGGTGGATCTTTAAACAGAACTCCCCATGTACAACATATATCTAGTTTAGGATTGATTCAATAGATCTTAGCTTGAACAAGTAGTGGACCTTGACACAAAACTCCTCATGTACAACATATATCTAGTTTAGGGTTGTTTCAATAGAGCTTAGCTTGGACAAGTGGTGGACCTTGAAACAAAACTCTCCATGTACAACATATACATGGTTTTTCCATGTTTCAATAGAGCTTAACTTTGAGAAGTGGTATAGATTTTTGTTGTCATTGTTTCAATGGATCCTAGCTTGGATGAGCGGTGGATTTGAGCTTCTCTCCATGCTTTAATTTATCCTAGCTTGGACACTTGGTGGAGCTTGGAACCACAATCTCATGTGGAATAAAACCATCGTGGGGTTTTCATGTTTTACTGGAGCTTAGCTTGGACACATGTTTAAACTTGCTTCTCTCCATTCTTCAATGGAGCTTGGCTTAGACAAGTGGTGAAGATTTGCTTCTCCCCATGTTCCAATAGAGCTAAGTTGACGAAAAGAAAATCCTTGATGTTGAAAATAGCTGGGTTTTCCATGGTTTAATGGAACCTAGCTTAGACAACTAGTTGAGCTTGCTTCTCTCCAAGTCTCAATTGATCCAAGCTTGGACAAATGGTAGATATTATCTTCTCTCTATTCCCAATGATTCTTGAGACCAAAAATCCCCATTCCTAGCTTAGATAACTAGCTTTCCTTCCACCTCTCTCTAGAGGTTACACAAGTGTTGGATCTTTGACCTAAACAAACTACTACCTATGAAGCTTAGGTTGGACAAGTGATGGAGCTTTTCTTCACACCATGTTTCCATAGAGCTGAGCTTAGACAAGTGGTGGATCTTTGAACAAAAATCCCCATGTAAAACATATATCTGGTTTTTCCATGTTTTAATAGATCCTAGCTTGGACAAGTGGTTGACCTTGCCACAAAATTCCCCATGTAAAACATCTATCTGGTTTTTCCATGTTTTGATAGAGTGTATCTTGGACAAGTGGTGGACCTTGAAACAAACTTCCCATGTAAACATATATATGGTTTTTCCATGTTTCAATGGAGATTATCTTTGAGAAGTGGTAGAGATTTTTTTTTTCATTGTTACAATGGATCCTAGCTTGGATGAGTGGTGGATATTATCTGCTCTCCATGCTTCAATGGAGCCTATCTTGGACAACTAGTGGAGCTTGGGACCAAAACCCCATGTGGAATAAAACCATCATGGGGTTTTCATGTTTTGATGTAGCTTAGCGTGGAAAAATGGTTAAACTTGCTTCTCTTTGTCTTTCAATGGAGCTTGGCTTAGACAATTGGTGGAGCTTTGTTTTTCACAATATTCCAACATGGTTCAATGGAGCCTAGTTTACACAACTGGTGGAGCTTTTTTTTATCCATGTTTCAATTGGTCCAAGCTTGAACAAGTGGTGGAACTTATCTTATTTTTATGTCTCAATGATTCTTGAGACCAAAAATTCCCATTCCTAGATTAGACAGCTCTCTTTCCTTCCACCTCTCTCTAGAGGTTAGACAAGTGTTATATCTTTGGAATAAAAAAACTACTATTTATGAATTTTAGGTTGGACAAGTGGTGGAGATTTTCTTTACACCATGTTTCAATAGAGCTTAGCGTAGACAAGTGGTGGATCTTTAAACAGAACTCCCCATGTACAACATATATCTAGTTTAGGATTGATTCAATAGATCTTAGCTTGAACAAGTAGTGGACCTTAACACAAAACTCCTCATGTACAACATATATCTAGTTTAGGGTTATTTCAATAGATCCTAGCTTGGACAAGTGGTAGACCTTGAAACAAAACTCTCCATGTACAACATATACATGGTTTTTCCATGTTTCAATAGAGCTTAGCTTTGAGAAGTGGTATAGATTTTTGTTGTCATTGTTTCAATGGATCCTAGCTTGGATGAGCGGTGGATTTTAGCTGCTCTCCATGCTTTAATTGATCCTAGCTTGGACAACTGGTGGAGCTTGGAACCACAATCTCATGTAGAATAAAACCATCGTGGGGTTTTCATGTTTTACTGGAGCTTAGCTTGGACACATGTTTAAACTTGCTTCTCTCCATTCTTCAATGGAGCTTGGATTAGACAAGTGGTGAAGATTTGCTTCTCCCCATGTTCCAATAGAGCTAAGTTGACGAAAAGAAAATCCTTGATGTTGAAAATAGCTGGGGTTTTCCATGGTTTAATGGAGCCTAGCTTAGACAACTAGTTGAGCTTGCTTCTCTCCAAGTCTCAATTGATCCAAGCTTGGACAAATGGTAGATATTATCTTCTCTCTATTCCCAATGATTCTTGAGACCAAAAATCCCCATTCCTAGCTTAGATAACTAGCTTTCCTTCCACCTCTCTCTAGAGGTTACACAAGTGTTGGATCTTTGACCTAAACAAACTACTATCTATGAAGCCTAGGTTGGACAAGTGATGGAGCTTTTCTTCACACCATGTTTCCATAGAGCTGAGCTTAGACAAGTGGTGGATCTTTGAACAAAAATCCCCCTGTAAAACATATATCTGGTTTTTCCATGTTTTAATAGATCCTAGCTTGGACAAGTGGTTGACCTTGCCACAAAATTCCCCATGTAAAACATCTATCTGGTTTTTCCATGTTTTGATAGAGTGTATCTTGGACAAGTGGTGGACCTTGAAACAAACTTCCCATGTAAACATATATATGGTTTTTCCATGTTTCAATGGAGATTATCTTTGAGAAGTGGTAGAGATTTTTTTTTTCATTGTTACAATGGATCCTAGCTTGGATGAGTGGTGGATATTAGCTGCTCTCCATGCTTAAATGGAGCCTATCTTGGACAACTAGTGGAGCTTGGGACCAAAACCCCATGTGGAATAAAACCATCATGGGGTTTTCATGTTTTGATGTAGCTTAGCGTGGACAAATGGTTAAACTTGCTTCTCTTTCAATGGAGCTTGGCTTAGACAATTGGTGGAGCTTTGTTTTTCCCCATGTTCCAATGGAGCTAAGCTGACAAAAATAAAATCCTTGATGTTGAAAAAAGCTGGGGTTTTGCATGGTTTAATGGAGCCTATCTTGGACAACTGGTGGAGCTTGCTTCTCTCCATATCTCAATTGATCCAAGCTTGGAAAAGTGGTGAAACTTATCTTCTCTCCATGTCCCAATGATTCTTGAGACAAAAAATCCACATTCCTAGCTTAGATAACAAGTGGTTAATATTCCTTCTCTTCATGTTTCAATCCTAGTCTGGAAAAATGAATTTTTATCATACAATGATGCATAGGTTAGACACATGGCTAATTGTAAGGCCAATTGTTTTGTTTTCCTAAAAAAGATAGGTTGGAGAAGTGGTCAATCTTCTATGATTTCCGCATGCCTACATTAGACAACCATTGTCCTCCCAACTCTCTATGTCGTTTAGAGTTGAGTATGGACAAGTGGTGGACCTTGCTTCTCTCTTTCCCCTTAGTTAACTAGTTTACGGACTTACTATATGTACTTTCTTAGATCATCTAGCTTGAAGTAGTGGTGGAATATGTGTTATAATAAGAATTGAATTTTTTTTGTTTCAGGAAGAGATGGCTCCAAAAAGAAATGTTACAAGGGTTGTTGTCTCAATCGACTATACTTGCAATGATCTTAGAAATTGGTATTTGGAGATACATGGTCTAGAGGGTGCACAATTTCATAAGGTGCATCTTTTTATTGCAAAAAAGGAGAATGATAGTCTGTTTGAATATGTTGGACAAGTAGTGGAAGCATCCATCCTTGCAGTTGATAGTCATCTAGAGGTGGAGTGCATTGACATTGTAGTTCCAATGAATCAATAATTTCAACTATCTCCAAAAGCACATGCATTTGCATACATGTCTCAAAATAAAGAAGAGACCATGTACTCTTGAGGATGGAAGATTGAAGAATCAAATGAAGATCTCACAACAGATCAACTCCAAAGCTCCATCATTGCCACACTACAAGGAAAAAAGGTGAAAGCTTCACGACCACCTGCAAAAAAGCAATTCAAAGTGCAAAAAGTGGCACCTAATGGAACCAGTTCCATTTTGGATGTAGACAATGCATCTTTGATATCCTCAAACATGGTTCAACATCAAAGACAAAAATTGTGGATCCACATGTTTTAGAAGTTGAGTCCATGAAAGGACAAGAAAAAGACACAAATGGAATGAACAAGTACATAAACTGTTTTCCTTTCCAATATAAGGAGTTTGATGTCCCTAGGTTGCTCTGGATCACTATAATGCACATATTCTGGATATAAAAACATGTTGAAAGCATGTTATTTGGATTTTCATGCAATACACCTAAGCATGTAGCATGTGCATACTTGATGCCCGTGCGGAATGCAAAGACAAAGGAGGATACTCCTTTGGCAGTGGAAGAGGTAGAAGAGAGAAAGTTAAAAGATTATCATTATTGGATTCTTAGTGGGAAACATTCAATCTATGCTGCAAAAGTATTGCTCCACAATCAACAAAAAAATAAAGAGATATTTCAAAGGTTGATTGACGTATATAAATTTAGAAAGGCTCGCATTATTGTGAATGCTCCTCCGTTTGTTGCAACTACTATATCTGCCATTGCAAACATCAATGAGGCTAAAGCATTGTATGTCAAGAAACCTTATAGTCAAATGTTGAGACACTTGCGAAGTGAATGGATCTTCTAAGGACAACCACCAAGGGCAGCAAGTGGAGTTGCAGAGGGACATGTATCTCGTGTTGGATGGGATGTAAGTCACTTTTTTCCTTCCTGGTAGTCTTTATATAAAAAAGATGTTCAATCTTTTAATTATGGCTATATTTCTTTTTAGGGTTTTCTTTGATTGGCCAAAATGAGTGCAAGAGCAAGTTGGATTGTTAAACAAGCACACATGGTGACATATTCTGATGAATTTTATGATTCTTGGTTAGAAATCATTGAAAGACTAGAGAAGGAGAATGTGAAACCCCCAAAAACTATATTTAGATTCCTTTATAGTCTTGATAAATCAAAGGTAAAGACTATTTAGCAAGAATCAAGGATGAGAAGATTCTATTTTCAAAGAGTGCAAAAGATGGTGATGTAACTGATATGTATGATCAAATCAAGCAACTCAAGCAAGACAAATTGATTCAAGATGCACTTCTTGAGGGCTTCAATGCTTTGAATGTGGCATCACCATGTACAAATTGGGAAGAATTTTCCGACATGTGTAACATCAATGATGCAGTTTATAAAACAATTTTGACGCTATGCGAGGAATGGCTCAAATCTAGCTTGAAGCATGGAATAAAGAAAACGGCTTTTCCAAATGAGCAGTAAAATATATTCAGTAGGCAGTTTAACTTTAAAAGAAAAAAAAATTTGTCTAGAGATTTTCCATGGTCTATATATGTGGTGAGCCTACAAATGGAAGGAACTCTCTACTTGAAGTGCCACTTCAACAACGAAATGCATATTGGCTTATATGTTTTAAACTTGGCAAAACACTATGGGGGTAGTTTGCAGTGGAGCGAGGAGACATTTAAGAATGCTTTGGATGGGATATTGATTATTGATAGAGGGTCAATAGATCCTACATTTTTCTTTCTTGCATTTGTGATTTCACTAAATTCAAAAATTTGCAATGTGCATTCCAAAGATTGGGAGATAATCTGAGCTACCATTGTTGTGATGCCTGCATCACATTCCATTATCCCCTTGTAAAGGAGCAATTTAGTTCCTAGCAATTGTTGCCTTCTTGGGACAAGGTAATGTGTTTGAAGAATTAAGAATAAGATCAAAGGAGCATCTAATGCCGATTGATTGTTATTTCTTTAAGTATCAAAAAAAGGCAAGTCAGATTTACAATATTTGGAAGCCAAAAAAAATGCTTTGGAGCAGTACATTTATACATATTGTTTTGAAGGCTGAAAGCTTGTTGATCTCTTTGGTGATGGCTCCTTGGTTGCAGAAGGACTACAACAAAAAAGAAGAAGTCATATGCTTGGTTGAGAGAGTGGAGGAGAAAAAAACCTTAGCAATCAAGCTTCTAGACTTTGCTAAGGCCCATGGTGATATAGAAGAGTGGGCTGTTCTTCAAACCCAACAATCCACGTTGCAACCAAATGACAATGTGCCTAGTGAAAAGGATATTTCTCCACAAGAAGAGGAAGAAGAAGAGTGTCAATGGAGAAACATATGTTTTGAACTTCTTGTATATGTTAATGTTTTCTTTTTGGCAATTTGATACTCTTAGTGTTAGATTTTGTTTTATATAGTATTGCTTGACTATATCTTTTTCATGTCAAGTACTTAATGTTTGAATGGTGAATCATTAGATTAAAAATATGCTTAATGGCTTAAGAGCTTGATTTTTGTAAGTTTTAGACCTCGTATTAATACCCCCTTCATATGCTACATTAGAGCCTAGCTTGGACAAGTGGTGGACCTACCATGGAGTCTAATTCAGACAATTGTGGTAGACTTTAAAACAACACCAATTTGTCACATTATCTTGGACAACTGGTGGACCTTGCTTCTATTTGTGTCTTGATGGAGCATATATTGGCCATGTGGTAGAACTTCTTTATCTCCGTGCTTCAATGAAGTGCACCTTAGACAAGTGAAGTACCTTGAAACCAAACTACCCACGTATAGATTGGACAAGTGGTGAACCTTTCTTCTCTCATGTTTCAATGGATCCTATCTTGGACTAATGTATATCTTCTCTCCATGCTTAAATGGATTTCATCTTGAACATAGAGTGTACCTCCAAATAAAACTCCACATGTTGCAGCATAGGATATGTTGACAAATAATGGGCTTTGTGGAGGTTCCCCCATGCATATTTAGGAAAGCTAGTGTTTCTTATCTTCAAAGGATCCTAGCTTAGATTGGTGGTGGACCTTGCTTTTTGCCATGCTTCAATGGAGCTGAGGTTAGACAAGTGGAGGTGGATAATTGTTCACAACCTTGAAATGAAACCTCTCTTGTTACAACGATCATAGATTGTACACATGGTGGACCTTGCAATTACTTTATATACCTATCTTGGAGAAATGGTGGAACCTTGATTATCTCCATACATCAAGCCAAGGTTGGTGAAGCTTGCTTCTCTTCATTTTTTGGTGGAGCCTAACTCGGACAAGTGGTGAATCTTGCTTCTCTCCATGTTTTAAAGGAGACTAACTTGGACAAGTGGTAGAGCTTAACCTCTCTAAATGTCAAAGTATCCTAGATTAATCAAGTGGTGCACCTTGAAAGAAAACCATACATGTACAACATCTCATGGGTTTTTCATGTTTCGATGGAGCCTAGCTCGGACGAGTGGTAGAGCTCGCTCTCTCCATGTTTCAATGGAGCCTAGCTTATACAAGTGGCGGATATTCGTTTGTTTCAATGTTTCAATGGAGCACCTACCTTGGACAAGTGGTGGAACTTCAAACAAAAACCCCATGAACAACATATCATGGATTTTTGAAATGGTGGAAGAAGGTACTAGATTGGGTGGTGGACCTTTCTCTCTCCATGCTTCAATGGAACCTTAGTAGTGGAGAGGAGATGGTAGACCTTGAAGTAGACCTTGCATGTTATAGCCCCTCATATGTTTTGCACGTGGTGGACCTTGAAATTGTGCTATAAGTCTAGCTTGGAGAACTGGCGGACCTTTGATAATCTCCATACATCAACAAGCCAAGTTTGGACAAGTGGTGGACCTACAAACCAAAATATTATGTGGTGAAATTTGAGATCAAAACACCCATGTAACTAGAGATGATAAGTTGAAAATGTGGTGAAGCATTGTATCAATGTCCTATGCCTAATTTTGACTAGTGATGACTTTGAAACTATCCCTCTAGTCTACAAGAAAACATATATGGACCAAGAGGTTAGGCTACCTTTGTTGCATCAATGCATCCCATGTTACTAGATGAAGGAGTACGAGCGGAAGTGCGACGCGAGAGAGAGTGCGAGAAGAAGAGCACGACGATATGGTGAACTCACTCTACTGTAATGTGTAGAGCATAGTGAGTTCTTATTAGGTTTTTACAAAAGAATATGTGTACATACCTGGCGGCCCGCCCACTTACCTGGGCGACCACATTGGGCTTTATACCCCAACAACCTCCCACTTAAATTCCAATGTGGTACTTTAAGTGTGAGAGAAGCTACTATACAAGCTAATATACAAGAGATGTAGAGAAGTGGTGTACTACCCTACACCTAACTGCTTGCGAAAATGCGCAAAGCTCTCTGAGGGAAGTCCTTTTGTAAGTAGATCAGCAGGATTTTCTGTGGTGTGAACTTTGACAAGCTGAAGTTGCTTCTCCTCGAGCATTTCCCTGATAAAATGAAACTTCACATCCACATGCTTTGTCTTTGAGTGATAAACTGGATTGCGAGCCAATTGTATAGCACTTTGACTATCACAATATAACACAGGCATCTCTTCTTTGATTCCCAAATCTGTTACTAGTCGATTAAGCCAAATTGATTCTTTGCATGTCTCTGATGCTGCAACATATTCAGCCTCTGTAGTAGACTGAGTAACACAATCTTGTAATCTAGAACGCCATGATACTGCTCCACCAGCCACTTCGGTTGTCTAAGTCACCTACATAATCTGAGTCTGTAAAACCCTTTACATTTAGCTCCTGACTCCCATATCATATACGCATACTCTTTGTAGCTTTCAGGTATCTCAATATTCCTTTCACTGCCTCCCAATGTTTCTTGCCTGGGTTTGACATGTATCGACTTACTACTCCCACAGCAAATGCAATGTCTGGGCGAGTAGCAATCATTGCATACATCAAACTACCCACTGCAGACGCATATGGAATCTTATCCATTTCAGCCTGTTCTTCCTCAGACACAGGACAATCTTGTTTGCTAAGTTTCACATATGGTGGCAATGGAACACTCAATGCCTTTCCCTTCTTCATATTGAAACGTTGCAAAACCTTGTCAATATACTATGTTTGAGATAACCAAATCAACTTCTTTGATCTGTCTCTCTCAATGCGCATACCAAGTATATGACTGGCCTCACCCATGTCTTTCATGTCAAACGATTTTGCCATCTTTGACTTCAAAGCTGAAATTTCTTCCAAGTGCTTGCCAGCAATCAACATGTCATCCACATACAAAATAAGGATCAACCAACTACCATCCTTAGCCTTCTTTGTATATAGACAGTGATCGAACTCACTACGTTTGTAGCCTTGAGAAAGCATAAACTTGTGGAATTTATGGTACCATGCCCTCGGTGATTGTTTTAAGCCATAAAGACTCTTTAACAGCTGGCATACCCAATCTTCCTTGCCTTTCTCAACAAACCCTTCTGGCTGCTACATGTAAATTTCCACATCTAAATCACCATGCAAGAACGTTGTCTTGACATCCATTTGGTGCAACACCAAATCTAATATGGCAACCAATGCAAGAAAGCATCTCAATGTAGTCATCTTGACCACCGGAGAGAAGAGTTCATCAAAGTCAATGCCTTGTTCTTGCTTAAAGCCCTTGGCAACAAGCCTTGCTTTGTACTTTGGCTAACTATCATGAGTGGTGATCTTATACCTGTAAACCCATTTACAAGTTAGAGCCTTTTTGCCCTGTGGTAATTTAACTAGCTTCCATGTCTGGTTTTTATGCAGAGCTGTCATCTCTGACTGCATGGTCAATTGCCAATTCCCGGAGTCCTTCATTTGCACTGCTTCCTTGTAACATGAAGGCTCATTGCAATCAGTCAACATGACATAGTTCATAGATAGAACAAACCTATCAGGAGGTCGCGTGACACGTCCAGATCTACGCACAATAGGTGGCTCAGGCTCTGCCACAACCTGTGGTTCCACTCTATCCTGTCCTTGCTCCTCTTGAGCCCTGACATTTTGTCTTGCACGTGCAGGTCCATCTTCTTGGAAGACAACTCTTCTAATCTCCTCAACCCTCTCTCGTTTAGAATGATGTTTGGATTCATTAAAGTGAACATCATTGCTGCGGACAACCTTTCTGGATTCGGGATCCCAAAGTCTGTACCCCATCTCACCAGAATTACCATAGCCTAGAAAGATGCACTTTCTACTCTTTGGCTCAAGTTTGTTCCTAAATTCCTTTGGAACGTGAGTATATGCCTCACAGCCAAAGACTCTGAGATGCTTGTATGAGGGAATTTTTCATGACCATACCATCTCTGGCACTGAATCCTTCTGCAAAACCTTGCTAGGAGATCTATTTACAAGATGAACAGCTGTTGATACAGCTTCAGCCCAAAACCCATTTGGCAGTTGTGCATTAGACAACATACTTCTGACCTTCTCTTGTATGGTCCTATTCATCCTCTCAGCAACACCATTTTGAGGAGGATTGTAAGGAGCAGTAAGCTCACGTTTTATACCTTTTGACTCACAAAAGTCCTGAAAGGCCTTTGAAACATACTCTCCACCATTGTCAGTGCGTAAGCATTTAAGCTTCTTGCCACTCTGATTCTCCACAAGTGTCACAAACGTTTTGAAAACACTAAACGCTTCATCCTTGTGCTTGAGAAAGTAAACCCATACTTTCCTCGAGTAATCATCTATAAATGTCATAAAGTAAGAAGCTCCCCCTAGAGATAGGTTAGGCATAGGTCCACACAAATCACTATGAACAAGTTCCAACTGTGTATCTCTTCTACTGCTTCTATGCTTATGTGGCTGCTGTGTTTGCTTACCATACAGACAATGTTCACAGAATTCAAAATCATTAAATGAAAAGCCAGGAAAATAACCAGAACGAGACAAGATTTTCATTTCCTTCTTGGACATATGTCCTAACCGGCTATGCCACAAAGAAACGTTCGGCTGCTCGGTTACATTGATTACATTTTTAGAGACATTTGATACATAAATCATGTAAAGTCCTCCAGACTTTACTCCATGTGCTACTTTCATAGAACCCTTGGATATCTTCCACATGTTCTGTCCAAAAGTGGTGACGTAGCCAGCATCATCAAGAACATGTGCTGATCAAGCTCTTTGTAATTGCGGGAACATGTCTCACATTCTTCAGTGTGAAAGAAGAGCCATTCTGAAACTTCAATTGAACATCTCCAACACCTAAGATCTCACATGTCTGCCCATTGACTAGCCGAACATGATCTTTAGTGGTCACATAAGAAGTAAACCACTCCTTGTTTGGAGACACATGAAGTGATGCCCCTGAGTCTATAATCCAGTCAGTCAGTGCATTTCCATCAGATGCTGTAAGAAGAGCTGAGTCCATTGTATTCTTCAAGAAGTAGATGTCTCCTGACACTAGACTGTCATCCTCTGCAACAGTGTTTGTCACATTTATTTCTTGAATCTTCACTGAGGACTTGTTCTTCTCACCATGGTCTTCAGCTTTCTCTTTGCCTTTTTCTGCTTTAAATTCTCTGCAGTCTCTTTTCATGTGACCCTTCTTGCCACAATGGTAGCATTCTATGTCACTCTTGCCTTTAGCACTGTGGGACTTGCTACGAGACTGATTCCTCTTTCCACCTTTGTACTTTTCTTTGGTCCTTCCCCTGACAACTAAGGCTGTTCCTTTGCCTTTGTCCATTGTCTTTCTATTGGTTTCTTCAGTAAGCAGACTTCCTTCTATACCTGCTATGTTCAAACCATCTGGAGGTGCAGAATTACTCAAAGCTGTGCAAAAAGTGTCCCAACTTTCCGGCAATGTGATCAACAGGAACATAGCTCTAACGGGTTCATCAAACTTGACACCTTGAGCTGACAACTGACTATAGATTGTGTTGAATTCATTCAGATGATTGGACATAGGTGTCCCTTCTTTCATCTTCAAGTCAACAAGCTTCTTAAGCCAGTATACCTGTGAAGCTGCACTCTGCTTCTCATAAAGATCACTCAGCTTTAACCATGCTTGATAAGCCGACATCTCGTCTGCTACATTGAAGTAAACGCTTTCTACCAAAGTCAGCATAATGGTAGAAAGTGCCAATTCATCCATTTCGCTCCATTCATCTTCGTCCATATCTTCTGGTTTTATCCCCTTGAGCTTTATAGGTTTTATCTGCTTCTTTTGTACCAACACGTGCCAAATCTGCTTCTTCCACAATGGGAAATTGGTTCCATCCAGCTTCTTGATATTGTAAAGAGCAGTGTCTTGTGATCCAGCCATAGCTATGCTTCACAATAGTTTACTTTTCTGGGAAAAATTCGGCAGAGTTTCCCCTGTAAACTGACCTCTGAACCAATATCAACCTGTCAAATGAACCAAGAAAGCTTCAGATTCTGCATAAATTTTGGCAGAGTCTCCTTTGTAAAATGGCTCTGGTGTACTCAAAAACAGAGCAAAAAACAGCTCAAAAACACTGTCTCTCTAACACTGTAAGCTGTGGGTAAACCTGTCCTGCACCTGTACTGTCTCTCACTGTCCTGTCACTGTCCTATAAGCATAGACTACGACAATGCCTCAACGGCAGTAAAGCAAAGATGCAATCCCAACTGTCTAACTCACAGTCAATACATCCTAGCTGCCTATCTAAGGGTGCTCGAGGGATCGCTCCAAGACTTGTATCACCAAAAGGATCTCAACATTCGAGAATCCCCCAGCTCAATAAAACCTCACTCGACCCTGAACAAAGGCTGCAGTAAATCTGACAGTACATAGACTTCCCACAAAGCCATACATCCACAAATTTCCCACTGTATGTTGTAACCGCTGCGGCGGTTGTTTGCTGCGTGACTCACAGCCAGCAAGCCCTCAACAGACATACATCATCTCTGACAATACATCCCATGTGGAAGTACCTGCAATGTCAGGATGAAATCTGGAATATCAAGCAGCAAACACAGGCTACCTGATGAACTAGTGGATGTCGCCTATAGTCTGTGTGTAGATGCGCCCGTGTCGTATGTGACACGCCTCCAAGAACTGTGAGTCGTCCTTCGATGTGTAGATAGCCACAAATCAACACTCTCGGAGTGTTGATATCCTCAACACCTGTAGTCGTAGGCCGAAAACCCCAAATTTGCAGAGTCGAATCTGCACCCGTCGAGACCACGTAGTCGAAAATGGCCTGCGCAGACCTTTGTCGAAGCCGAACGGTGGCCGAGATGACCTCAGAATGAAATTCTGACAACACCAAGCCCTTCGAGATCTCCCACAGGATTTGGGGCCGTGTCTTCGCCTGTCGAATCTCACTTCAATCTGAGCAGGTGACTCTGGCTACCTGCAAATGCTGCCCCGAGCCTCGATCTGAGCTCTGATACCAGTTGAAGGAGTACGAGCGAAAGTGCGACGCGAGAGAGAGTGCGAGAAGAAGAGCACGACGATATGGTGAACTCACTCTACTGTAATGTGTAGAGCATAGTGAGTTCTTATTAGGTTTTTACAAAAGAATATGTGTACATACCTGGTGGCCCGCCCACTTACCTGGGCGACCACATTGGGCTTTATACCCCAACACCAGATACTATAGGTTTCTTGAATAGTTATTAGACATTGTATCAATACTCAATGTCTAACTTGGACTAGTGGTGGACCTTAATTCTCTCTATGCTTCAAATGTGCAATATATTGGAGAAATGGTGTGCTATGTCTCTCAAAGATTTTATTTTTTGAAACCTTTTGAGGCCGCATGTAAGAGGCAAGACTCTCAGTCTTCCATATGATGGACATCCCAATAGTACTATCATACTTTGATCTAGTCCTTGTATTTATGCATAAATGTTTTCTTTTTTATGCAGATATTAAGGAGTTTAGATAAAAACGAGGTGTATTTCACGCTATGATTATAATGAAGATCCTTTTGATCCACCAACTTTTTCTATTCCCAAGAATGTACTTTTTCATATTAATAGGGTGGATTTTGAAGTGCAACTTTCCTGTATTCCAGGAGCTGGTTATAGGCTATTTGTACATACTGTCCTTCAAAGTGGTGTGGCTATTCTAAACTATGGAGGGAATACATATAGATTTCAAAAGTGGAAAAGGATATGCAAAATTATTTCCAAGAGCTTCTACATATTTTCTTCTAGAAGATCCAAATGTAGAAGAAGAGGAAGATCAAGCATACATTCTTGGTTGCGTTAAAGAAGGAACTGTGTCGGGCTATATAAATAGTTCTCATGGTACAAGTGTCCAACCAAATGTACGCTATACATTTGATCCATATTTTCCACCTTGGCACAAATGCACATCTTCGCACATCAAATCAAAAGAGTATGGCTATGTATGCCTTGAGACTATTTGCCGGGTTGTAGGAGGAGAAGGGTTGTTTACTGACTATGACTTTACTTGATAGTTCAAAGTATTTTTTGCGGATGGAAATCTTAAATACATCGAAAATATTTTTTTTATAAATAATATAATCTCAACACTTAAGTGTATATGAGTGTTGTTTACTTTAGGTTTAGCTAGAATCTAGAGTTCTCTTATGTCTTTTCTAAGTTGTTTGATTACCTTGAACATAGAATCTTGACTCTACTCAAGATTTTTAGAAAATCTATCAAAATTTAATCAATACCTAGGTTGGAAAAGTGGTAGGGGCTCCAATGTTACTTTCTTCTTTTCAGATAAATTTTACCTTGAATATGAAGCACATCTTTGCAATATTTTGGTGTAGTTTGAAGCTAGCTAGCTTAAACAAGTTGTGGCCCTTGAATCCAAATCTAACCCAAATATCTTTTTTTTTTCTTGTAGCCTAGATTGGACATGTGGTGGACCTTGTGCCTGTGTGTTCGTAAACAGGTTTTTCTTGTATCCTAGATTGGACATGTGGTGGACCTTGTGCCCATGTGTTCTTGAACATCTTCTGGCTTTTAGTATTCACTTAAGTACTAACATTTAATAGAGTGTAGGTTGGACAAGTTTTCCACAATAGATTGTATTTTGGACAAGTGATGCCTTGTGTACCAATGCTCACAATGGTCGCAAGGATTCTAATATTGATTTTACCTTGAGTAAATTTGTTACTTGGAGCTCTACATGTTAAAATGGTGAATTAAATTCTAGTGATTTTTTAGAAACCATAGTTATGTGTGATTTCTTAGATTCAAAGATTGGGATTGACAAAGCCCCTATGAATCAATCAACATTTGTAGAATCCATTGATTCTCTCATTTTTGAAGTGCCCAATATGGATGATATTTTTATACCAGAGTCTAGTGATGTGCAGCTTGAGCAAGCTTGCAGTAATGTGGAACAAGAAATTAGTACTCCAACAATACAACCTACTTCAAAAGAGGCAAAAACATTTGCTCATGAGCCATTTCCAGCTGTTGCTACTTCCTCTAGTATAGATGATGAGAAATCCATGCTTACAATTATATTGGATTTAAATGGTCTATTATTGAAGCATTCCCCTCAGCCATCCTCACACCACAAGTCAATGGAGATAGATTCAAAAAGATATATTATACTTAGGCCAGGTTGCATACAATTCTTGATGACTATATTACAGAAATTTAATGTTGTAATCTAGTCAATAGCTACTAGGTACAATGTGCTTCAAATCCTTACAACACTATACAACTTAGTTGGGGATACATTACCTTTCTTTGTAGTCTGGTATCAAGAAGGCTACTAGACCGCTCAAAGCCAAAAATTATTAAGACCTGACAATCCAAATGTTGAGGCAATGTTCAAGCCTTTGGCCAAAATTGCCATGGGTTTGAATGTGATCCACAAAGAACATTGATTATTGATGACTCTCCTTACAAGGGATGTATTTCACCTGCAAAAAAATTCATTTTTCCACCACAATTTGATGGTGAAAAAATGGTTGACAATGTGCTCTTGGGGGATCTTCTTCCCTACTTTCTTCAGCTTGATGAGAGAAGGGATGTGTGCGATTTGATTGCTTCTAATCGTTATGGACAACCTAAAGTGACTAATAACATTGAATACAAAGAAATCATAGAGTATTGGAAGCATAAAAATGATGTCTGGTCAACTAAGGTGTTCTTTACAAGAAGAATACCACCTACAAAATATGACAAATGTGAAACTACCCTTTAGGAAAAACTATACCGAGCAAGTGACACAAGCCACCAGAGTGAAATAAAGAAGAGCCCAAATACAGAAATATTGGCAAAGGAAGGTACACTCATTGAAATCATGAAGGCACCACAATTGATCTCTTTAGCTAGGCAATTGGGTTGTAGCACAAAAGAACCATTGAAGGCAACCATTGCAAAGGCGTATATAAATAAGGTGAAAGCTGATAACAATCTTCTAAAGCTGGATAGAAAAAATCCCTAAGGTACTATTAAAATGTCTTAAACCTTAATAACATGCTAGATTGAACATTCATATCCATAGTATCTGATCAATCTTTCTTTTTATTCCTACATGCAGGTTCTCACAGAGGGTATATCTTGATGGAGCTTAGTCGATACAAGTTTTGCTATGTTTTCTCAAATTAACAAAGCAAACACCTAGATTTTTTTATCAATTTCTTGAGAGATACTTTCTCAGTTTGTAACACTACATATAAAAATGAAAATTATGCTTCTTCTTAGGATTGATGCAGTGAATGGTGCTGAGACTGTCGCAATGGCGTAGATAAGCTAAGGGAGAAGTTGCTCATCGCTCTTAGTGTCATCTCTCTTCACTACATAATCCGCTTTGCCAAAGGTGCTCTGTAAACCCTGCTCTTAGTTGCATACCCTAAACACCCACTTTTTGTGTGTATACCTCGCTCCATCACCCAAGCGTGCTCTTGCCCTACCATTTTGTGCAGATCGGGACCCGCCAGTGCATGTTGTGTGGGTTCACCTTGCTTCACAACCTCACCTTGCTCGCACTTGCTATGACGCACTCCTGATGTGAACGATTATTGTCTCCTTGACAATAGTCGCTAATTAGCGGATGCCTTCATTTGCTTTTTTTTCTGGTGATCTAAGTTAACGATTATCACTTAGCTTCTCAAAGTTTGAGCAGTTTCCAGCCTTGAGTTTATTTCAAGCAAGTGATTATTACCTTTTTGTATTTTTGTCTAAAAGGGGAGGAGATCATTACTTGTTTGATAGAGCATGTTTGCCTTTAAGGTATCGAGCTTAATCAAGTTTTGTAGTCTGTGACACTTGATCATGGAACTCAACACTATGGTCGCAAGTAAGGATATTGTCAAATTTTCACAGATGTTAGCGGCAGGGAAAATATCCAAAATGGAGTTAGTCGTGCCGATGGACGTAGGCGGTGGCTCGGTCTTGAGACTGATGCATGATATGGAAATGTCGAGCCCCAACTTGCCAAAGGCTTCAACCATGAAAGAGGACAAAACTGTCCCGTCTGAAAAAGTTCCCTCTGAGGAAACAAGAGAGAAAATGGGCTCAACGCAAGGTTTCAAATTCGAGATCTGTACAAAAGTAAATAAAGCGTCAAGTGCATCTACTACTTGCAGGCCAGGTATTTTATTTGCTAGCACACTCAAGGGGCCTAACTCTAAGGATTATGGAAAAGGCTCAGCAGAAGGGATGTCAAGTGAAGGAGATATCAAAAAATTGCAGAATACAAGAGCTAGACTTCAGCAAGAGCTCATGGAATTCAACAAAATGATTGAGTCCGGCCCTAACAACAACAAAATAACTTGCTCCCAAACAGAATACAGTGGACTGATAGAAGATGGGTTGGCAGATCAAGCCTTTGCTGCTTTAAAAAAGTCTTTGCGACAGTAGGTGGAGGTTGCCGAGGCTATTACTGTAGCGATTCCACCAACACTTATCAAAAAATAGTTAGCCAGGCAAGCTGAGCTAGCGCTTGTATTTGGGTTCAGTGGAAGAATCCCAAACAGGTTTGAGATTATTCAATGGATTCAGGGCCCTCAAATTCTTGGTCATGGAGGAGCAATCGAAAGTACTTTTCACCTAGCTAAAGGTATTTGTTCATTGAGATTCAAAGAGGCCTCCAATGTGGAAAAGATCCTTGACAACGGGCCCCTAGTATTTAATAGAACTACGGTTTGTGTGGTGCCTTGGGAGCTAGTATTTGACTCAGCTGAATCTCTACAAGGGTTTCATTCGGTCTGGGTTGAGTTTGTGGGACTACCTAGCTGGATCTGGGAAAATCTCAGGATGCTTGCTAGCCAACTGGGCACTCTCTTATTTATACCTAGCAAGAGAGGGTTTGGAAGAACCTCAAATAGGGTTTGTATAGGCTGGGATGTGTCTAAAACGCCACATAAGAGCATGGTTATCAATGTCGGAGCTGGGCTAGTTACTATTCCGCTAAACTTTGGAACATACTTTGGGGCATGTTTTGAATGCAACAACTTTGGAAACTTCACCAAGGATTACCCCTTGAAGTCTAATGATACTATAGCTCCGGCAGCATAGGCCCCCAGTAAAATGGAATCCCCGATGGAAGGGCTGGAGAAGCAAGGAGGCAGTAACGAAGGGGCAAATGCAGAGAAGGATAAAGGAGGTATGGTATATGACAAAATGTATATTAAGATGTAGGATAAGATTGTGGAGGAATCAATTCCCATATAAAAAACTTCCAAAGGTGCAGGCAATAATCATAGGATCATTACTCCCGTTGCTACCCCCAAATTTATGACAGTGACAACGGTGACGGCGGTCCAAGTCCTTGGTTTGAAAAGAGCCAGAAGAGTGAAAGAAGTGGCAAGAGACTCCAAAGTGCTTCAAGTCATGAGAAAACTTGAGATGAAAGGATCTGGTTCATCCTCCACCCCTTCAAAATGAGGGGGGTTTCACTGTCCCACTACACAATCCATAACACTGCAAGAAAAGAGATCCCCTAACTTGGAACCCCCGGATTCTCCTGAGACCAAGGAGGGGGGGGGGGGGATGATTTGGATGCTGAAGAATTGGTTCCTCTATCCCAATGAACCCCTCATTAATGATGGAGTCTGTCACTATCCAATCTTGGAACGTAAAGGGGTTGAAAACCCGTAAGAAGAGTACCCTATTCTGGGAGGAAATAAAATAGTAGAAGACAGTCAACTACTGTGCAATCTAGGAATACCACTTAGATGCCATAGCAAGAGAAATCAGGTGCTAGGAAAGAAACTGGTATTCTATGGAGAAGGAAGTAACGTTTTCAGTGGCGTCCTCAGCATTACAAACAGAGAATTGGAGTCGAAGTTGGTTCTTAACCACCCATCCGGCAAAATCCTGGGGATTAGAATCAGATGGGAAGGGCATCCCTTCACCATTGAATGTGTATGGCCCTTGCAATGTAAAAGAAAGAGCTAAACTGTGGATGCATCTTAGACATACTCATATTGAAGGGGAGTGGTTGTTGGTTAGTGACTTCAATTTGGTAGAAAAGAGCATGGATAGAACAGGATCCTCCAGTATGTTGGCTGGCTCGGAAAGGTATAAATGGCAAAGTTTGTGAGAATAGTGGGCGATGATCGACTTATGGGATGTCAGCCCATGGAACAGCATGCTTGGTTTCACCTACACAAGCCTCCAGTATGCACGCACTGCCTCCAGGCTGGACAGATGCTATTGCTCAAACCAAGCTGAGTGGATACTGTCATTGATGGAGATGAAGGTAGTCCCAACAAGAAGCCTTTAGGATCACATTCCTTTGCACATGCATTTTAAGAAGAATAAAGGGGAGCAGCAGACCCCAAGAGGTGAGAAAAAGCTATTAGTAACAGGGGCACACCTATTCAAAGACCCTCTTTTCAAGAATCTGACCAAGAAAGCACTGGGTAAGCTCAAAAACATGTCGACCTCAACAAACACAATGCGTGGGACCTCTTTGCTTGGGACATCCAGAAAGCAATCAAAACCTCGGGCCCCCAAATTAAGAAATCTAGGGAGGTACACCTTCTGCATCTTATAGCGAAGGTACAATTGCTTACCTCCATAAAAGCCAATGGGCATGCTACTAAGGAGGAGCACAAACAATGGCTCGAAGACAAATCTAACCTTCCTAATGAAAAATTAGAAGATATAAAAAAGGCAAGGCTTCTTTCCAGGAAGATTTTTCAAGCTTAGTTTTTTAGGGCTTTAAAAATCAAGAAGAGCCGGGGCCACGTCCGCTTGCTCTATGATGAGAAAGGGACGGTAGTTCATAACCAAGATAAGATGGCTGGTCTGATGTTGAGCTATCTTAGTCAAATCATTAGACGGCCAGAGATCCAATCCCAAGAAGTGGAAGAAGCCAGAGGGACCTTACTGCAGAGTGTCAAGAAGGAAATTCCCCACTCAGAAGCTAATTGCTTGGAACGAGCATTCTTCGAAGACGAATGTTCACTAGAATTGCAAGCCCTTGGCAAGGAAAAGTCCCCTGGTTGGGATGGGATGACAGTGGAATTCTATAGAGAATTTTGGGATGATCTCAAGGCCCCAATCACAAGATTGGCCAATAAAGCCATGGTCGAAGGGTCATGGGAGGTAACTATAAAGAGAGGGCTTATCAAACCCATCCCAAAACAGATCTGTTGTTCTCAACTGAAACATTGGCACCCTATAACAGTGATGTCGATGGCCTACAAAATTATAGCTAAAGCAGTAGCCCTTAGACTAGCCCCCTTACTAACCAAGATCATCTCTCCCCATCAACATGGGTTCATCAAAGGAAGGTCCATTTACGATAACATCGTGGTAGCAATGGTGGGCATCGAATACGTAACTGTCACAAAGCAGTAGTGCATTCTGTTGTAGTTGGTGGACCTGGACAAGGCTTATGATAGAACAACATGGACATATATAGAAGCCGTCATGGAAGCTCTAGGCTTTGGGCCTCACCTATGTCAGTTGGTACGTGTACTGGGGGCTGGAAGCTAGTCAGATCTCCTATTCAACGATAGAATTGTGGGCTCTTTTGAGGTCAAAAGGTCTATCAAGTAGGGATGCCCTCTAGCCCCCCTACTTTTTGCCATAAGATCGCATCCTTTAATCACGACGCTCGAAACTAGTGCGGAACAAGGGGAGTTACAAGGCCTTGATTTGCCAAGAAACAGCCAACTCCTAGCAAAACATTTTGCAGACGATTATCTCCTCTTCTTGAAGGCGTGCCCTCAGGTCATCAAAAAATCTTTGGGGATTGTACAAATATTCTTAGTAGCTTCGGGTCTCAATGTAATATAGAGAAGTCAAGGCTAATCTCCCTATTGGAAAATGACTCATTTGACCCTTTTGTCTGGTGGGGTGAGATTGTCACAAAAGGGAATAACTTCAGACATCTAGGAGCCCCCTTGGGGATGGACGTAACTCACAAGCAAAGATTTGAGTGGGTGCTTGAAAAACTCAAAACAAAAATGAGTAGGTGGGAGCATGCTCTTCTCCCATTCCCAAGTCAGATAAAAGTGATGAATGCCTTTATGACTCCTTATATTTCCTTCACTAGCCCGCTTCTCAAGATGGCTAAGTGTCACTCGAAAGAGTTCTTAAAACCAGTAAAAACATTTTTATGGAAAAACAACACAAAATCCTCCAGGCCATGGCAATGGGCCCGTTGGGAATCAATTGCTCGGCCGATGAATCAAGGAGGCCTTGGAATTCTCAACCCTGTGGCCCATGCAGTAGCTTGTTGCGCCAACTTTGTTGTTTCCTTGGCTAAATAGGATCAAGTTTGGGTTGTCATGGTCAGAGATATGATAAAAGCAGCTAAACTTGGCTCGAATGGTGGAAAGTGGAGAGGGGTGGAGGTTCAAGACAAACTGTTAGCCCTGGTGTGGTCTACCTTAAGACTGGGGGGCAGCTCAAGAGAATTGATAAGAAAATGCAATAGAGCAACATGAGTCTTAAAGTGGGGAGAAGAAGCCAGATACTTCAAGAACTCCATTTTGCATTGGTCCCCCTGGCTTTCCAAAGTTGTAGATCCACCACAAAATCCCTATTGGATTGAGACAGCCAAGAAACTGAATAATAAGGGTCTAAAGCGACTTGGGCACCTCTGGGATAGTGGCAACAAGAGTTGGGAAACCATTGACCTTCTGATTACCCAGTACCAACTTAATAGCTTGGAGGTCTTGCTTGTCCACAAAGTGATGAAAAAGCTTGACAATTTAGTGATGCCAATCTGTGATTCGGAGTTTGATTGGAATGCCTGGAAATGGCCCAGAAGCAGTCTCTTATGGAAACCCCATCCTAAAAGCATTTATCAGACAATGATGCATAAGAAGAATTGGTCTAGCCCCCTTAACAAGCTATGGAAAAAGCAATGTCCGGAGGAAAGGTGGGAGCAACTAATGGAGAACATATGGAAGCCAAAGGTTTTGCAGCACATGAAGGTTTTTTTATGGAAGGTAAATTGGGGTGCTCTACCAACAGGGGGTGAAGATTCAGGAGAGAGGGATTGGGTTAGATCGATGCTTGGGGTGTAGGATGGCTAGTAAAGATCTAGTCCACCTATTCATGGACTGCCCAGCTATCACAGGCCTTGCAGGGAAAATATACAAGTGGGTCCAAAGAACATGGAAAATTAGTTTATGACCTATTCCTTGGAGGTAAGAATTCAGGTAGTCCTACCCTCCTTGTTAGCACTCAAATTTTCAGATACTTCTTCTTACATAATGTATGGTAGACAAGGAACCGCCGTGTGTTTGAAGGAGGTTTTGAGGTGGCAAGCTTCACATAAGTTATTCAAGAAAGCAAATTGCTAATATGGACGCTCGGGCGCAAGTAACACTCAAAGGATTGGTCTAGGACTACTTGTGCCTTTTTGTCAGTAGATGGAATTCCTAGGACGGGGGAAAATCTTGGCCACCATCGGTAAATAAAAGATCTCAGAAGGACAAGATTATGGACCTTGTGTATCAAGGAGGAGGGGGCGAGTTGGTAGGGGTGGTTGCCTTGATAGCTGATGTAATTATAGTCCCTAGATGATGTCATGGCTCAACAAGAGCATGGCAAGACCTTGTAACTTTTTGGGCTGTTCAATATAATTCACTCACAATTGCGAATTTGTTTTCTTTTTATTAAAGATCACCTATTTTTTTGTCTTCTAAACGTTTCAATTATAATTTAAAGTTTTGTTAACATTATATTGTACTTGTTTAGTTTGGGGAAAAAAGTCAAAGATTCGTGCATTTTTTCTTTGATTAATTCATCAATTGTCTCATTTTTCTAGAGTTCTACTCCATCGAGAAAGTTAGAATCTATTTTAAACCAATTAAGACTCTTTTGGACCCTAGATTAGACAAGTGGTGGACCTTCAAAAAATTATGATTGAGTTAGAGAATAGCTTAGACAAGTGAAAAGTTTTAAAATCAACACTTAAGTTTCCTACTTAGATCATTTATTGTACAAATGGAAGCTAATATTCAAAGGCCCTATAGGCTAACACATTAGATACCTTCTTATAGCCTAACTTGGATGATTAGTGAGTTATTCTTCTCATTATGTTTGGGTAGGCTCACCACCTACCCAAACCCTAGTCCATTGATGCTTGAAGAGAAGCAAGGTCCACCACTTGTCCAAGCTATGCTTCCTTAAAACACATAGAGAGTAAATTCCATAACTTCTCCAAGCTTGAGTAGAAGTAAGGTCCACCATTTGTCCAAGCTATGCTTCCTTAAAACACATAGAGAATAAATTCCAAAACTTCTCCAAGGTTTTTACTATGAATGAATACAAGATACACCACTTTTCCAAACTATCATCTCTAATAAAATGGCTAAGCGACTAATATACAAGGTCCCCCACTTATTGAATCTTGTCTCTAGTGATCATAGAGAGGAGAATGGTCTACGAGTTATTGTATCTTGTTTTCATTGAATCATAGAGAGGAGAAAGGTCCAGCACCTAACCAAGCAAAGCTTCATTGAAACATAGAGAGAAGCAAAAATCCACCATCTATCTCAACTAGTTTTGAAAAAACCACTCTACAAGGTCCATTACTTTTCTAGTAATCCACTCTATCTTGTATCATGAAGAGGTTGGTTTCAAAGTCTAGCACTAGTCAAGCTAGTCTCTAATGTAGAGTGGAGAGAAGCGAGAGCCACCACTTGTGCATGTTAAGCCCTATTGAAGCATAGAAAGTAGAAAGGTCCACCACTTGTCCAAGCTACAAGGAAAAACACTTGATATAAGGTCCCACACCTATGCTATTTTACAGGATGTATAGTGTTTTTTCTATCATTTGTCTCAACTTATGATATGTTGTAGTATGGGGGGGTTCAATTTCAATGCCCATCATTTATCTAAGTTGATCTCCATTGACACATGGATGGAAGCAAATTCTACCACTTATCCTATCAATGAATGGAAACCGAGAGGATATCCACCACTTGGGTTTCACATGTGGTGGCATTGTATCAGTAGGTTATGCCTAGCTTGGACAAGTGATACTCATTGATTCTCTTCATGATAAAAGTAAGCCTAGCTTGGATAATTGGTGCACCTTGATTCTCTCCATGCTACAACCATGGACAAGTAGTGGTCCTTCAAACCAAATTCCCCATGCAACAAACAATCATAAGTTTGCAAAAAAGGTGGTGCACCTTGAAATCCACAGCTGATTTACCCACATGGGCTCTAGCACGAATAATGGGTGATGTTTTTGTCATCATTGTTTGATGAATCCTAGATTAGACTATTTGTGAATCTTGAGACGAAATCCCCAGTCTACAATTGAGAATAGGGCCATGAACCGTATATTAATGTCGCATGCTTAGGTTGGACAAGTGGTGGACCTTAGTTCTTTATATGCTAAGATTGAGTTAGACATTAGTCAAAATATTTTGTTATAGGAATCAAGATTTTTAAAACTTTATTTGATCACTTGCACAAGTGGTTATGAGTTTCTAATTCCATATCCAAATGGATCTTATATTGGAAAAGTGGTAGAATTGATACCTAAGCAGCCATTCTACATTAGAGAATTGGTTAAGAACTTATGCACTTTGAGAATACCTTTGACAAGTAGTACTTACTAATTGACTAAGATCTAGTTGAAGTTTATGATGTTGAGACTGAGAGAGAGTGCAACATAAAAATGGTTAGGTTTTCAATTTGACTTTCTTTATGGCAATGAGTATATTGGTAGATAGATTTTTCCATCTAATATTACCATATGATATACAATATAAAACTCACGTCTATTGTTTCATCGACATTAAATGTTCTTGTTTTTTCAATTTTAGATTCATTACAAGAAAATGAATTTGTCGTATGCATGAACAATTTGAAGGAAACTATTAAACTACCCAAAAAACCTTATCCAAGACCTTTTCAACCAACTCCTTATCACCTACCACTTGCCATCAACAAGGACATCAAAAGATTACTTATCTTGGATCTAGAGGGATTGCTTCTCAAGACAATTAAAACAAAACATGGATATTCTATGCCAGCTTGGGCTCAACAAATGCGAATTGTGGAGGATAAATATGAAGTTTTTTATGTGGTGCGACCAGATGCAGAGATTTTTTTGGATTTTTGTAGTGAATACTTTGAGCTATGGATATGGAGTTGCGATAACTTAACAAGAGTGCAACACATCTTACAAAAATGCTTCCCTTAGCATTATACCAAGTTCAAGATGCTTATGAGTAGCAAGAATTGCCAGAATCCAAACATCATGCTAGGATTAAGAAGGGCTTATCACAAAAAATTGAGTCATATTTGGAAGATTTTCGAGGATTTGGATGCAAAAAATACCCTAATTTTTATGACACTCCATATAGGGTTATGTGGAACATGCTGAGGACATATCTTATAATTCCAAAGATGTGGAGACAAACATCTAGACAACTTCAAAGCTTCTTGCAAGAAAAAATGATGCCATGGTTGGTAGGCTGGTTGTTTGCAAGAGACAAGAAAGAATATACGTACAACACAATTGTGAATCAGTACCATGATTCTGAGACAAATTATGTCCTTGGTGTGTACTTGTCGATGCAAAATCATTGATTAACAATGATCCACAAGATGTCTCATTCATTTTTGTAATGAGTATCTTTCAGTATTTGTATAATTATATTATGTAAATTTTATCTTAGAGAAAAGATGTGTCAATTTGATGAACACTTTAATAAAGTGCACCGTACTCTAAGGGGACTTTAATGTATTACTAGAGTGCATCCTATTGTAAGGAGACTCCAATCTATTGTTAGAGTACACCTTGTTTTTTGGGAACTTCTTATTTATTCAATTGGGGTCTATGTTCGATCATTTAGTAAACAATAATTAATTTATGTTTCTTGAGAAATTTTATGTTAGTCCATCTCAAGGTTTCATCTATATGTAACTAAGGGAAATTGATGTTTTGATGTCAAAATAAAACTTGCAAGTGTGGAATGGAGAATTCATGGACTTTGGATGTGTGAGAGAGATCTCATTAATGGATACAAATGTTTTTTTCAAGCATTCCATCACTACATCCTTCATGTGAAAGAGGTTTAGAAAATAAAATTACTTTAAAAGGAAAACTATGGAATCTAATTGCATGTACTCTTGAGTTGTCCTAGAAGTCAATGTATGCACGCATGCCTTAATGAAGGTTTAGATCTAATTAAATTCTTCTTGAAAATTACCTTCTTCTTTTAAATACGAAATAGCTTATTATAATTTATTTTCTTGTAGGTGGAAAATATTTCATTATGTGTATTTTGAACCTAATTCTTGACCTTCAAACCAAATCTCATTTGTTGCAATAGAGAACCACTTAAAAATAGTCATTGATAATCATTTTAACTAACTTTATCACTTTGAGTGTAGCTTAAATAAGAAGTGGACTATGCATTCAATTATAAGTCAAGGGAACCTAGCTTGGACAAGTTGTGGGCTTTGCAATCCTCCATAATTCAAGGGAGGTTATCTTGGATGAGTGCACCATGAAACCCACACTCCTATGATGCAACCAAGCATATGCTACATGTTTTATGTCTGTTTCATGCCTCAAATAAGGAAGTCCTAGATTAGCAATGGACCTTGCTTGAATTTCATAGAAAAGTGAGTTGTATTTCTCAATGGGTCCTAGCTTGGACAAGTGGTGAACCTTGAATAAAAAATTTAGTTACTCGCTTTGAACTTGGCTTGGACAAGTGGTGGCCTTGCAACCAAGCTCTTCACATTGCAATAAATCATAGGTAGGACAATAGAGCATACACAATGATAATGGATGCAATGTACTAGTTTTTTAATGGTCTTGATGTCCAATTTTGTTCTCAATGTGTAATCTACGTGCAAGCACGAGCCCGGCTAGGGCATGGAAGCATGAGCTTAAGATGTACAGACATAGAGAATTCAAGGGATCCTTCTTCTCATCATAGAGAGAAGCCATGGAAAGGGGCTTCCTCTAATCAACAACACATTCCTACTCACTTATCACTTGCACACAATCATGCGGTTGAAATTAACCTCTCACATCAATCACTCTTATTCACAACTCCTAATCACAACTACACAAGCATGCAATTAACATACCTACTCCGCATTAGTGTGTCCATTCCGGCACAACCCCTCAATACGACTACGTATGCACACACACTAACCGCATCTTGTAGAGAGAGATGAAGAGAAGGAAGGCATAGCCGTCACACACCATGGCCAATGGTGTGGATAGAATAGATTAACTCAAAAAAAGGGATTAGAGATCAACCATCACACTAATACAATCTCACTCCACATAATCAAGCAAAGAAGACTAATAAGAAAGAAGGTGTAATTGATTATTAGAAATCAAGAGCTACATGGGCATGGAAAGCCTATGAGCCTCATGACCATCCACTCTACAAAGAGGAGTCATCACCCAATAATGACATCTCATTAAGCATAGGGCTCTTTTATAGCTTTGGGCCTCAAACCCTTCAACTATGGGATAAAGGTGAGCTCTCTAGCTTAGACTCATACAACTTTGGAACTCCTACATGAGCCCAAGCCCTATACAATGAAAAGGAAATATTGTGCACTATGGCACATCCACAGCTTGGTGCATAATTGGTGTAGCCTGTGTTAGCCGCTGCTAACATTCCCCCCTTCCTAATTTGGCGCACGTCCTCGTGTGCCAGTGAAGCAAGACACGGTGACATGGTAGAAAGAAAGTCCATGGAAGAATTGTCGAGGTGCAAAACATGAGAACAAGTAATGAGCTTAAAAGGCCACCAAGAATGAATAAAACATGAAGCACAAATGAACAATCATGCAAAGTGATTTTTTTCTTCTAAAAGATGGGTCAATCATAGTCAAAAACTAGACAACATAAAGCAAAAAAATACTCAAACTATTGTGAAGATTAAACCACTTGAAATTTCAGTTTTATGCATGAAACACAAGCAATCAATTAGGACCCTAGGCTAATGCAAGTTCATAAACCTACTAGCCTAAAAACTATGTGAACAATCTTAATAAATCATTCAAGTCTATCATGTCTATGGGATATAAAAAAGCTCCTAATCTATTAGTACATTGTCAAAGTTTTTTGAAGCTCATGGAAGTTTGGATTTAGCCATTCATTGAAAAATTAAAGCACAATCACAAGGCTACCACCCCAAGGCAAGTCTAGGTGCGACTCTCAGCTCCTTGAACCCTCAAGAAGGTGTTCCAAAAGCCTACTAGCTTACCAAGGCGACGGCTAACCCCTATCAGCCCAGGGCATCGGTTTAGGGCCTCGACCAAGCGAGCCAAGGTGATTCCCCTCGCCTGCCAAGTGTCAATAAGGCGCTAGGCCTCATAGACACTAACATAGAATTTTTATTTTCATGTGCCTTAGTAGCATTTTTGCTACTTTTTTGGACACTTCTTTGCTTCATGATTCATTTTTTAGCACATTTTTATTTTTCCAACATGAGATGCTAATGGCAATTGGACTAAAAGACTAAAAATCTAATCATAGCCCTAGGTCATGTTAAAAATCAATGGAGTATTAAAACTATCACTAAGAGTCTAGGACTAGCAAGAATTGAACCTACATTAACCTAAGGTCAAGGCCAATTACCTATGATTAGCACACATAAAACCTAATTTTTGATGAGTTAATTTTCACAAAGCAAAGTGTTAAAACTTTAAAATTCCTAGCTTTCGAACATGAAAAAACCATAGCTTAGAAGCAAACTTTCACTTTAGCCAAGCATAGAGAATAAAGAGAAGAGAGTAAAATCATGGAAGGATTACACCTATTCATTCTCTTTGAGCATCCTTGAGCAAGCATCCCTTGTGTAGAGAAGTCTCTTGATCTTTTTATTTGTAACATAAGCTTATTGAAGCTAAGTGTAAACATAAGCTACAAAAGCCAATTATTGAAATCCAAAAGCACACAAAGAAAACATTAATGAAAACCTAAAACTAGGGTCTTGCATACCCGAATTTACCAAAGGGAAAAAACCCAAGGGAAAAAAGTGCCTTTGGTTATGCACATGATGCTCTTTGATAGCAAATTTATGCATACACAACAATGATGAGAGAGGAAAAATGCTTCTACAAAAGAAAATTTAGCAATTTGTACTACCTCTCATGCATGATTCAAAGTAGATTAGTTTCTAGCTCACTTGAAGTATGGAAAAAACAAGTCAAGAGCTAAAAAATAATGCAACTTGAAGAAATGAAGTGGCTCTTCAAAGCCGCATTTTACATTTCAAAGCTTTCCAAAAAGTTGGCTAACAACTACCTCACATGAAATTTTACATTTTTTAGTGCAATCTATGAGCTAGAGATGACTGCAACTTTATGAAATGAAAATGAATGGCTCTCACTAGCCAAATTTTGTACTTTGAAAGTGCTCAAATAAGTTGGCTAAACACTAGCTCAAAATGAAAAAATTTAACTTTTGACCAAGCTATGAGCAAGCATGTATACAACTTTTAATCCCAATAATTGGAATGGCTCTAAGTAGCCAAATTTTGCAATATTGCAATGATGACCCCTTCTTGGATTAATTGAAAGCACACTCCTGCCACATCCTTCAAAACAACGCAAATTATTAGTGCTCTTAAGCATTTGAACATCCAATACAAGCACTAAAACTTTCATATTCAATGCTATCACATGGCCATTCAAGATACCCAATTTAGTGCTATGCAATGATTTTTTCATACATATTAAGCACTAAAAAAGTATCGAGCAATGCCAAGTTCAAATTCTAGTGCATGCTTCATTCACGAACTCAAAAGGCCACTGCTCTCCCATGTTCATCCAAAAAAGATTGATTTTTAGTGCTATGTAAGGTTTTTACATTTAATTCAAGCACTAAAACATGCAAGCATGCATTGCCAAGCCCAACTTTCAATGCACACCCTTGATGATCACATCCAACTAGCACTCATACGGCATGCATAGCAAGGGAAAAAGAGAGCATAAGATGAAGTGAATTGAAGCTCCCTCGAGGCATCAAAACCTTGTTTTGTATCATTGGCCACCATCCCTTCAAAAAAGATCATTGATTAGTGCTATACATTCATATGGTCAACACAATACAAGCACTAAAATAGTTTAAGAACAATCATAAGCCCAAAATTTTATTGCCCTCTCATGGTCGTCAAACAAGATCAATTTTAGTACTTTGCGTGATTTTCACATTCAAATCAAGCACTAAAATGTAACAAACAATGCCAAGCCCAAGTTGAATGCACACTCTTTGACCAAGCATCAGTTTACTTCAATGTACCTCAAGATGAAGCTCACATGTAGCTGATATGATATATATAACATCGCAGAGGAAAAGTATAAGGTAAACTTTTGTTTTCCCAGCTCTTTTGAGTAAATCAACTTGAATGCTTGTGTCGCAAAATAGCCCAATAATTAATGTACAAAAGCAGGTATTGAAAATGAGCACAAGAGTTGTCTAGGACAATCCATGCATAAACTTATCAATGGGTATAACAAGCTCTTATGTAGCTCATTTAGCAGACAATACAAGTTATTTATTTTCGGCTTTTAAAAATTGGCAATTTTTGAGAGCGCGAAATAATGAATACACACATAAGCATTTGCGCAATTCTGAGGTCGTTTGTCTCCAGCTCTTTTTAGAAGACCAAAGAAACAAGCTCTGCTTATGAAATTCAAGCAAAGTGAGCACTTGCAGCTCAAGCCAACAAAATTTTGAACTTGAGGGTGGGAATGTCCCCTTGATTTTTATTTTTTTAATAAATGATTTTCCTTTTGTAAAAAATTGAGTTATCTCTCCTCTTGTTTTTTAATGGCGAGACGCTGCAGCCTGCACAGGTCGACATGGAGAGAAAGGGTTGCAGCTGCGCAAGTGTGTGTGTGTGTGTGTGTGTGTGTGTGTGTGTGTGAGAGAGAGAGAGAGAGACTTGCTAGCTGCCACTCCTGGCCACTCCTGGCGACTGCATGATTTCAGTGAGCAGGGCTAGCGCAAGCTACGAAGAGCAGGGCCGACATAGGCTACAAAGAGAAGGGCCGCGCAAGCTACGATGACGCCAACATTGATGTCTGCGCAGTGCAAGGAGTATTGTGAGTGTGAGTGTGTGTGTGTGTGTGTGTGTGTGTGTGTGTGTGTGTGTTCGTGATGCGCCAAAACCAGGCAGCACAGCCAACAAGGCGGGTAAGTGGGTCAGCAGCGTGTGTGTTCAGCTTTGAAGGCGACAGAGTCAGCCCGCCTGTGAGTGTGTTTCGAGCCAAGGCGGCATGGGGTCGGTTCTGTGAGCGCGTCCAAGCATCGTGTGTGTGTGTGTGTGTGTGTGTGTGTGTGTGTGTGTGTGTGTGTGTGTGTGTGTGTGTGTGTGTGTGTGTGTGTGTGTGTGTGTTGTAAATGGGTCGAGGCTTGTAGCCCCAAGCATCCAGAAACACTTAGGAGGACAGTTGGAGCTGCTTGGATTTGGCGAGCAAGCGGCCGAGCAGGGAGGGCACTAAGGCAAGTGGAAGGCAAAATAGGGCTATGTGTGTGCTATGTTTGTAAATAAAATTCTTGCTTAGAGGATGTTTCCACGCATAGTATTGCGTGTGTATTTGTGTGGATGAAATCCATGGACAACCAATCTTGCACCATAGGAAATAATCCAAAATCAAATTTCTTAGACTCAAAACGGCCAAGATAAATTTCTCTTATATATATAATTGACTGCTCGCACACCATGAATTTACCCCTCATGTATCAGTTGATTGGCACGCCGTACACACAATAAATTCAATTGATTTCAACACAAATCTCAATAACGACCTATGAAAACTCCTTTGGTTTGGAATCATTGATACATTCACACTCTAATTTCAATCATTTCATAGCACACAAACAAATCAATTAAGACATACGTACCACAATTGAAGCATAACACATGCATACTATGAGTAGCAAAACCAAATCCATGTTCAATCTTCAATCATTGCAACATAAGTTGCTCATATTTCAAAGCCCTAATCATCCAAATCATATCGGATTTGTCACTTGGTTTGTACGGCTACACACACATGATTATGGCACCTCCAAATGCACAAATCACCAAAATTCTTACCATATCCAATCACATTAGCATACATGACAATGGTAAAATGTAAAATCATTTTCAATTGTGCATCAATCGAATCATCAATTATACACATAGAACACCAACCATTTTAAGTCTTTTCATCATCACAATTGCCAACCAAGGCTAATCATTCATCTTCAATTTTGGACTTTGAATGCCATTGAGTAGGCGCACACACCCAAATTTAGACTAAAAATTTATGCAATTAATCCATCAATTACACATTGAAATTATCAAATTGCAAGTTCAATCAAGCATAAATGAATGCATGCATGCTAAATTTTTTAAAAATTACACTATTTTTACCCGATCAAGCAATGCACACACTTAAAGATTAAGCACAAATGATCGAATTTTTTGCAATTTCAAATGAATTTAGGCTTATACCTAATGATTGCATATACTTTTCATGAACATTTCACAGTAAAAAACGATTTACGTGTCCCAATTGACCATCAATCATCATTGAAAATCAAGTGGTCATGGATGGGCACACACACTCAATTTTTGTCCAATTTTTTGGCAATTAGGCTTATCCAATGATTGAATTAGCCTCACATACTCATCATTTACATGATTGCATACTCATGTATCATCAATTCCATCACTTTATATGTATGAACACACTAAAAATTAGGGGCACACACACTTGAATTTTTTGACAGTTTTTTCCCTCTTTGGTGTGTGCACACACATAATGATTTTTATGCACACACATGAATTCTTGATGAGAATTAAACATTATTTAGATACACACAAGTTCATTAGTCACAATTTGACTATCAATTTCATTCAAAGTGTATCAAATTAGGTGCAAAATGTAGGTCAATTTGTGTTACACGCCTAATTTTAGAAAATAATTAGCAACATTGAATCACATTAGTCAATCAAGAATTGACATAGCAAGTAAGTGCACTTACATCGTAATTACACTCCAAGCTATTCCTTTGCTCCACGCGAAGTCGCATCATTGCACACACAAGTGTGGCTCTTCCAAATTAACCCAAAAAATTGACCATTTGTAGGTCAAAAATCAACACTTAAATCATCAATTTGGGCATGGATTAGCACAATTAACTTGATTAAAGTGATGATTCCACCTCTTACAAGGGGATTTCACATACTTTTCACTTCAAATGTTAGTGGTTAGGTTAGCAAGGTTAGTCAAAATTAGTGGAAATTAGCATGAAATTAGTGAAATTAGCATGGAAACGAAGCAAAATTAGTAAGGGTTAGCATGAAATTAGTGAAATTGGGGATGGAATTGGGGGTTTGCGGTATTCATAACTCAACGTTAGCATCAATTTCTTACACAACATCATCAAATCAAAACCAAAAATTGAGTTACACACACTCAAAAACCAACAAAATTAGTAGTGAAATTACTCTATTCTACACATCCTAAACTCACTAGCTTAAGTTATCGATCCCCAGCAATGGCGCCAAATGTAGGGATGCGTTGTAGCATGACCTAATTGCAACCCACAAAATTGTCAAATCGTGGATCGGCAACCCGGCTAAGGCATAGAAGCACGAGCCTAAGATGTATAGACATAGAGGATTCAAGGGATCCTTCTTCTCATCATAGAGAGAAGCCATGGAAAGGGGCTTCCTCTAATCAACAACACATTCCTACTCACTTATCACTTGCACACAATCATGCGGTTGAAATTAACCTCTCACATCAATCACTCTTATTCACAACTCTTAATCACAACTACACAAGCATGCAATTAACATACCTACTCCGCATTAGTGTGTCCATTCCGACACAACCCCTCAATACGACTACGTATGCACACACACTCACCGCACCTTGTAGAGAGAGATGAAGAGATTGAAGGCATAGCCCTCACACACCATGGCCAATGGTGTGGATAGAATAGATTAACTCAAAAAAAGGGATTAGAGATCTACCATCACACTAATACAATCTCACTCCACATAATCAAGCAAAGAAGACTAATAAGAAAGAAGGTGTAATTGATTATTAGAAATCAAGAGCTACATGGGCATGGAAAGCCCATGTAGAAATCAAGAGCTACATGGGCATGGAAAGCCCATGAGCCTCATGACCATCCACTCTACAAAGAGGAGTCCTCACCCAAGAATGACATCTCATTAAGCATAGGGCTCTTTTATAGCTTTGGGCTTCAAACCCTTCAACTATGGGATAAAGGTGAGCTCTCTAACCTAGACTCATACAACTTTGGAACTCCTACATGAGCCCAAGTCCTATACAATGAAAAGGAAATATTGTGCACTATGGCACATCCACAGCTTGGTGCATAATTGGTGTAGCATGTATTAGCCGCTGCTAACAGATCCTTATTTTACCCTATGACACCATTCCAGAATGAATGACTAGTCCATTTGGTGCTTGAGAACCTTAGCTGCCGCAAGCATGTCTACACTTTAGTTTATATCAATCTTCCATAGTACAGTGACAAACTCTACTTGGTGTTCAGGAGACGTCGTCCCCAAAACATGATCCTAAGCATGCATACTTATGCATTGTGTATGAGCCAATGGCTGGGTAACTTGAGTTGATAAGCCATCTCATTGATTGGCCAAAGAATCTAGAAGGGACCATAGTACCTTTTGTTGACTTAGCATGGTACTTTTGGTGTCCCGTAGGATTCTTGCCCGTTGTGGGCCTTAATTAAACCTTGGGAAACTTAAGCAAGACCCAATCATTTTGTTTAAAGGCTAGGTCTCTTCTATGCTTATCAACAGTAGCCCTTTGCCTTTGCTGAGAGATGGATATAGCATCCTTATTTTTTGGAAAGATTCTTGCAGGTCTTGGCTATATTCATTTGCATCGAAGATCTTCCCATGTACCTTGAATAGGAGGTGACTTTTTTATCTTCCCTCTATCACCTCAAAAGGTTCTTTTCCCGTGGAAATATGAACAGTGTCATTGTAAGCATACGCCACTAAGGGTAAGTACTTCTCCCATTAGGACTTTTGATCTACTTCTGTAACATAAGCTTTTAGTAGATCAAGGATTGTTAGGTTAGCTATTTCACTTTGGCCATCCCTTTGGGGATGATAGGCCGAAGAGAAGTTTAGCCTTGTACCTGAATTCTCGAAGAGACCTTTCCAGAAGTTACTGGTCATTCTAGGATCTCTATCCGACACTATGGACATTGGCAAGCCATGGTACTTGAAGATTTGTGATATAAAGAGGGTTGCCATTTGATGGGCCTTGATAGTCTTTTGGACAGGTATGAAATGTGATTGTTTGCTAAACATGTCTACTATTTTCTATATTCTTGTATTCCCATGGATAGACTTGGGCAATCCAAAGATAAAATCCATGGATATGCTCTCCCATGGTGAATTAGGGATTGGCAACGGTTGAAGCAATCCAGGTTGCTTCCCTCTATCAAAATTTGTCTTTTGGAATATCACACATTTTGAAACATACTCTTGTATGTTTGCTTTCATGGCAGGCCAATAGAAATATGTTTCTATCCCTTTTAGGGTAGACTGAATCCCTCTATGCCCTGCATAAGGAGGAGCATGAGATTCATACATTACTTTCTCACGTAGTGAGCTAGTAACACATAGTCTATTAACGTAGAGAAGATGACTATCTTGTAGGGTAAATGGTTCTTCCTTCTTCCCTAGTGCAAGGGCTAAAATCACATCTCTAAAATCAGGATCGATATTGTACTCATCTATCATAGAAGATAGGTCATTGTGAGTTGCTATGGATACCGCATTCACTCTCGGTCATCTTGAGAGTGCATCGGCTACTTGATTATGCTTGCTAGCAATGTGAGCAATATTAAAATGAAATTGCGAAAGGAAATTTGACCACCTCATTTGTTTGTCGGAGAGCTTTTTCTACATGATGAAGTACTTAAGGCTTTGGTGATCCGTTCGCAGAATGAAAGGACTCCCCAATAAGTAGTGCTTCCACGAATTTAGAGCATGTAGAATTGCTAAGAGTTCCTTTTCAGATATGCCTAGAGCTTGCTCAACAAGGTCAAGCATTCGACTTTCATAGGCTATGGCGTGCCCTTCTTGGAGCAAAAAAATTCCAAGGCAATCACCACAAGTGTCGCATTGGACCTCAAATGGCTTTGAGAGATCCGACAGTGTAAGCACAGGTTGAGAGATAAGCTTCTCTTGAAGCTTTTTGAAAGCATTTTTCTCCTTGGTGGACCATATATACCTAACATTTTTCTTGGTTAGGTCATGTAATGGTTCTGCAATTTGTGATAACTTTTCTATGAAGCGTCTATAGTATGCACAAATACCTATAAAGCTTCTTAGTTCATGCAGGTTCCTTGGATTAGGACATCCTTTTATTATCTCTATCTTTGATGGATCCATTTGGATGCCATCTTGAGAGATAATGTGACCTAAATACTGAATCTCTTGTAAGAAAAAATCACTTTTCTTTTGGTTTATATAGAGCTTATTCTCTCGTAAAACTTGAAATATTACCTGGAGGTGCTGCTTGTGTTCGTCTAATGAATTAGAGTAGATGATTATATCATCAAAGGACACTCTAGTAAAGGTTTGGTAAGGCCTGAATAGCTTCTCCATCAAGCAATTAAATGTGGCTGGTGCATTGGTCAAGCCAAAAGGCATGATAATGTACTCGTAAAGACCAAACGTTGTCCGAAATGTGGTCTTTACAATGTCTTGATCAACTATCCTTATTTGATGGTAGCCATTTTTTAGGTCAATCCTACTGAAGTAGGTCAACCCCTGTAGCTTATCCAAAAGGTCTTCTACCCGTGGAACAGGAAACCTATTTTTGATAGTGATCCTATTTAGTGCTCTATAGTCGACACACATACGATATGTGCCGTCTTTCTTTTGCACTAATAACACTAGTGAACAAAATGGAGATGAGCTAGGCATAACCATGCCTTTCTCAACTAACTCATGCACTTGCCACATAATCTCCTCTTGTTGAGCTTGAGAAACTCGATAAGGAGGCGGTGAAATTCCTGGAAGAAGTTCAATTGTATGGTCATCATTGCCTTGTTTGGGAGGTAGTTCACAAGGGATGTCATCAATAAAAACATCTTGGAACCCTTTGAGGAAGTTGGAGAACTCTAATTTCTATTGATTATTTATATTTTCTTTTGCTAAAGCATTAGGTTTATTTTGAGAATCTTTAACAAAGGTCATGAACACGAAAATAAAGCTCTTTATTAACTTATTGAAAGCTTGCTTATGTACAAGGGTATGGTACTATCCAACTCCTTAGAATCTATGTACATATCTTTTTCCCTGAACCTAAAGTAGATTTTCCTTTCAGGGAATCTAACATTGGCAGCCATGCAATCAAACAGTGGTGCCCCTAGGATTATATCCTCATGCTTGAGAGGAGAGATGAAGAAATCCTCCTTGTCCACATAGCTTTGGACATGGAGCCTCAATCCCCCAATTAAGGGAGTGACTGAGGTTTCTTGCTCCTTGAAAGCACCATCGGTAGGTAGGACATCTCCCATCTCAGAGGCTTGGATGCCTAGCTTGGTGGCCAACTCTGTGGATATGAAATTGTGAGTAGAATCAAGGTCAAAGAGAATGAAAGAATCATGTTCTCTTACCTTTCCCCAAGCATCACATAGAGGAGATCTTTTGTGATGAACATCCTCTTCTTGAATTTCGACCAAGGTAGCTCTAGGAGGTTCATTACATATATTCTTGTGGGGACAAGCACAATAGGCATGCCCTTGCTCCCCGCACTTGAAACAATGGTTGTGTTTTTTATAATGCTCTAGCTCTTCAGGAGAGAGTTTATTTTTGCCTTTATAAACTCCCTTCTCGTTAGCTTTGTTGTTGTTGGCGTTGCCTTTGGGAGACTTTTGGACATTGTCCTTTCCCTTAGGCTTGTTACGGTCCTTGTTTTCCGTGGGCTTAAGATTTCTCTTAGCCCCTTGTTGGAAATTGATTCTTGAAGCCACCATGGTATGGTGTATGACCACAGATATGGTGCATGGCCTTTGGGAGTTAACAAACTCCGCCATATCCTCGGTTAAACCTGCACAAAATTGTTGTTTTTGCTCTCCAAAATACATCTTTTTGAAGAAAGTGTCTTTGAGATGTAAATCCCAAAACTTGTCTAGATATTTATGAATGTATTCGTAGGGAGACAGCTTCAAGATTTTCCATTCGGTGAGTACTTTGTCTTTGGCATCGGTAGCCAAAAACTGCTTCATGATGGAAGCTCTTAAAATTTTCTATGTTTGTGGAGCTTCGCCGTTTGCTCGTAGGCTAGACCACCATTGCCTGATGGATTTTTGCAAATGCATAGCTACATGACGTAGCTTAGAAGACTCCATGAAGCCCTCCTCTCCAAACGTCGCATTGAATTGCTGGATAAAGGCCAAGACTTTGTTCGTAGCACCAAAGGTGCCATCATAGGTAAGGAAAGAGATGTTCTTTCCTCCCACTTTGAACTTTTTGAGCTTGAACGACCTCTTCCAAGCGGCATAGGATTTCCTATGGCCCTCTTCTTAGGTGGTTCAAGAGCTACACCCTCACTGTCTTCAGAAGAGGAAGAGTATGAGGAAGATGGAGAAGAGGGTAACCTCTTTCTCGCCTTTTTCTTCCCTTGTTCCTCCTTGTCTACACCATCACTTTCGTCAGAAGAGGAAGAGAATGAAGAATATGGAGAAGAGGGTGACCTCTTTCTTGCTTTTTTCTTCTCTTGTTTTCTTTCTTCCCTCTTTGAATTATGGTGTAGAGAAGCATGCATGGCCTTCTCTGTTTAGGGGGTGTTGGAGAGCATTTTGCCCGCCGTCTTCATGGAGCCATCTCCACCGAGGTGGCAAGAGACTCACTTCTTTCTTGCTCTTTTGGTGGGGGCTCTACCGTTGAAACTTGGGTTCTCCTTTGAGAGGAAGATGCATCATCAAGTAGTAAATTTTTGAGCCCTTCGTACGGATCCTCCTCTTCTTTCCTTATCGAAGAGAGTCCTCTTTTGGAAGTCTCACTAGGAGGCTTCCTAGGTACTCTCTTCTTGGTGGGGACCTTGGAGAATACCATGGGTGCACAATTGTTGTAGCACTTGACCTTGGAGGGATGGATTGCCCAGGGCTTGTTGAAGCCTAGAAACAAGATAATTTGCAAGCATAGGGGCATCATTAGTTGCTCTTTCATTAGAAAAATCAAAGCTATCAACATTCATTTCGATCTCTTTTCCCTTGTCAGCCATACTAGCAAATTTTAGGTGTAATTTTTTTCTTGTACTTTGGCACTTCAAGCCCTAGTTGCTACTCCTCTTTACCTTCAAAGATAAGCACTCAAGCATCTATACCCCTGGCTCGAATATTAGTAATTGCCCTAGTTGCTACTCCTCTTTACCTTCAAAGATAAGCACTCAAGCATCTATACCCGTCGCTCGAATATTAGTAATTGCCCTAGTTGCTACTCCTCTTTACCTTCAAAGATAAGCACTCAAGCATCTATACCCGTGGCTCGAATATTAGTAATTGCAAGGAATAGAAGAGAGGGTTCAATAGAGCCAAGACATCACCCGTTCCTATCAAGCTTCTAATAGCTCAATAATGGTTAAGCCATAGGCAAGCCCTGTAGGACTCCACTATAAAGACCATTCCTCTTGACGGTGTCCCCGTTAACTACATAAAGCAGGCGTGCTTCAAGGATGAAAAATCCCTATTCTACTTACTCTTTTGCAATTAATAACACCAACCATTTTTAGCAAGCTTGAGGACCTCTCTTCCTGAGCAAGAAAAGAGAAACCAATAGCTCTCATACCAATGTAGCTTTTAATGCACTAGTAACTTGTGTGTAGCGAAAATTGATAACATAGTGAGCATTTCATTAAGAACAAGTTCCTAATGAGCATAGAGAGAGTACTTAATTTGAGAAAGCAACATAGCAATTTACACCTAGTTAATTTGGCATTGACAATACTTGAAAAGAGAGAGAAATAGAACAATTCACAACAGTTGAGAACTGGATTTATATGGAGCCGGTCCCCCCTCCATAAAGGCTTTGTATTATAGTTTCTCCCATCAAAGGAGACTTTTATACAATACAATTGTTCTGTTCCTTGATAATACTCATTGGTGCAATGAAGATGGAAGCTTCATGCACCAAATTATGCTTGAAAACACACCTAGTGTCCCTAGCCTCAGTCCCAAGACCTCACACACCTTCAAAAATGGTGAGAACTAGCAGGGAATGAGGATAGATTGAGAGGAAGAAGATGTGTCTTACAAGAAAGAAGTATTCTCGTCACATAAGCACTCTAATAGCATAGCTTAGCTTAGTAATTAGCATGGTAGAGGAGATGAGCATGCCAATGAAGCTTGGCTCTTGGTTGGATTTGCATTCCATAGCCAAGAGTTGTTGGTGTAAGCCTCTACTTCTGAATGCTTGGAGAAGGAGATGGAGTTCTTCTTGCACACATGATTTGTGCGTGTGTGTGTGTGTGTGTGTGTGTGTGTGTGTGTGTGTGTGTGTGTGTGTGTGTGTGTGTGTAGCATTGTGTTAAAGTAAAATGCATCCCTCTCTCTCATCTTGGTCATTTTGACAAGTGTCCCCCTTTCCCCTTTTGTGAGAGCTTTGAGTAATTAAATAATTCAATTAAACTCTCATTGGACCTCTTAGTCTTCTGGCCAATAGGAATCAGGCAAGCCATTGGGTTGTTGGATGCTCATTGGAGCCCTTGGTAGACTTTCCAATAGTCTTCTAGGGAGATTAATTTCTGTTGGTTCTTTTATCAAGCATTTTTTAAACCGATTAGACTACCTTTACTCTAGCCTAATTCTCATTGGTCCACCTCTATGGCCATCCAATAGGATTTGAGGGGAGATTGGGAGAAATTGTGATAGGAGCCTGACATGTGTCAGTATTCCCTTTGTGTAAAGGGGGAGCCTTGGAGTGTGTGTGTGTGTGTGTGTGTGTGTGTGTGTGTGTGTGTGTGTGTGTGTGTGTGTGTGTGTGTGTCTGTGTGTGTGTGTGTGTGTGTGTGTGTGTGTGTGTGTTTCTCTCTCATCCCCTATAATAAGGGCTCGCCCCCTCCTTCCTAGGGATGTTGGAAGACTTTTTAGTCTTCCCATGACCATCCAATTTTCCCCTTGCTTTGGCCATTGGATAATGAGTTAATTTTTGGAACCTTAGCCTATGGAAGTCTTATTGGAGCTGAACCTTAGGTCTTTTAAGCCACATTGAATCACATTGCTCTTTTGCAGACTATTCCCCCTTTGGATCCCTATTTTCCCTCCTTTGGATCCTTGACAGAGACCGGTCTGGCAGCCTTACCAATATTCTAGCTTTTACTCCCCTGGCACTTCCCCATATTAAATGATCAGTTTAACATGAGAAAATCATTTGGGAGTATTAGATATTAGTTTTTATGACAATCTAAGACCTACCTTGAGAGTGCATGGGTGGATAACGCCATCACTTTGTAATAGTGCTAATAGAACTTATTGATTTTTCACTAATCTACTTTGCATCGTATCTCTCTCTACTCCCCTTGCTAGTACAAGATCCTCTTTTGTCCTAAATTTCTTACATGGTATCAAATCATCACGTGCTAATAGCTAAGATTGTATGAGAAGTACTTTTATTACCTTGCAAAATCAATTCCTTATTATGGGGGTGTCTTCAAATGTTGCTGGTGGTGCTATTCCGCTATGCGTATGTCCAATAGCCTTCATGGAAGACAAGCTTGATGGGACCAACTACACTCTATGGAGATTCAAAAAAAAAAGGATTCATATGAATTATTGGATATAATGTTGGGGCAAAATGGTGTCAAGATCTAGAGCCCACTGCAACAACTGAATAAGAAAATCCAAGTCTTGTAATTGCTCTATATGCTACTGTTCTACGTGCATGGAAAATACGGAATGCAGATGCGTTCTGTGTCATTGTCATGTGTGTAAGTGATCTTGTTCTCACTTTGATTTAGCATACTACTAAAGCACATGGAGCTTGGAGTATATTGGCTCACCAGTATGAGGTGCACAATCACACTAGAATTCAAAAACTTAGAAAATCAACTTGCTACTCAAAAACTTGCTGGCAGAGAGAAGGTGGAGGGATTCATTATCCAACAAATTAATAATATTCAAGATCGATTAGTTGTTGTTAGTGGAGACCTTTACCAATCAAATTAAGAATCTCCAATATCAATTAGTTGTTGTTGGTGTGGCTATTTATTCGAAAGATTTAGCTCGGCACTACATCCACATACTTCTAGCTAGATATGATGGTCTTTTTACATGACTTGGCACTCAAGTTCATACAAACCCTCTTACCTTTGAAGAAGAAAGTGCAATGTTGCTTGAAGAGGAGCTACAACTCAGGACTAGGGATGGCAGAGGTAATGTTGCTTTCAGAGCAAACACAAAGAGTAAGGGGACTACATCAAATACCTCTAAGAAGATGCCCAAGGAAAAGATATTTATAGGTAGATATTTTTATTATGAGAAGAAAGTTCGTGTTGTTTAAGACTATAGAAAGAAGAAAACAGATGAGAGGAACGGCACCATGAAAGCTTTTTGGAAGGAAAGAGAATCCGCTAACAATGTTGAGCCAGAGCTTGAACTATGCGCCATCATAGAAGAGGTACGCTCATCAACACAAACTCCATTTGTTGATGGTTCTTGGACTCTAGATAGTGGAGTATCCTACCATATGACAAGTAAGAAAGATTGGTATAGTTCATGGAAGCCTCTACAGGAACCCATTAGTGTAATTGTTGGGAATAATACAAAGTTTCCAGCAAAAGGTTCTGAAGGTTCTGGAATAATTTCTTTTTTAGCACCTACAGGTGAAACTAAGCAACTCTTTGATGTGTTGTACGTGCCACAAATTAAGAAGAATCTGCTCTCAATTGTTGCAATCATTGACCGTGGTCTTGAAGTTCATTTCAAGCAAATTGAAGCAAAAAAATTTGGACTCAGAAGGCAATACAGTGAGAAAGGGAGAAAAGGGCAACAATCCTTACGAGCTTTCTACACGTATGGTGATTACAAAAAAAGGTACAACTCAATCATGGCATGAGAGGTTTGATCCCCTAGGTATTGATGTGCTAAAAGACATGCAGATAGGATGGTTGCACGTGTGCCTCAAATCTCAGATATGTAAGAAGTTTGTGAGTCTTCCATGATGCGCAAGCAACAAAGAAAGGCATTTTCACAAGAGAGTAATAAATGAGCTCAGTATCCTCTAGAGTTGGTACATGCAGAACTCCATGGTAAAATGTCTATGTCTACTTTGGGTGGATCTTTCTATTTTTTCATATTAGTTAATGACTTTAGTAGAAAGATGTGGGTGTATTTCATTTGTAAGAAGTCTGAAGCTTTTGGAAAATTTAAAGTGTGGCACAAGCTTGTAGAATACGAAACAAGAAAGGTCAAGAAACTTGAAAGAGTTTAAGCTCCAAGTTTGAAATGACAGACTTGGGTCTTTTACATTATTTTTTGGGGATTGAAGTTTATCATTCCACAAAGGGCATTTTATCTCGCAACAAAAATTCTAAAAGCAATTGAAGTTATTGTAAACTTGTGAGCACTCCAATTGAGGTGAATGTGAAACTCTCCATGAAGGGGTTCTTCTCCCTTATTTGACATCAAGAAGTACAGGAAGCTTGTGGGAAGTTTGATTTTCTTGTGTAATACTAGACCAAATACTTGTGAGCACTCCAATGGAGGTGAATGTGAAACTCTCCATGAAGGATTCTTCTCCCTTATTTTACATCAAGAAGTACATGAAGCTTGTCGGAAGTTTGATGTTCTTGTGTAATACTAGACCAGACACTTGTTTTGCAATTGGTGTCTTGAGCAAATTTTTCAAATGGGTGAGGGAATCTCATTGGAAGGAGGACATGCATGCTCTAAACTATATTAAAGGTACTTTGGGCCATGAAATTTTCTATGGTATTGGCACAAATACCAAAAGTGAGTATTCTGACTTTGATTGGGTAAGAGATTGTGATTTTAGAAAGTCAATTTATTGATATTGTTTATCACTTGGTTTCGGAGTGTTTTCTTGGATTAGCAAGAAGCAGCCAATCGTTGCTCTTTCTTCAATAGAAGCATAGTAAAAGCTGCTTGTTTTGTAGCTTGTGAAGTAGTTTGGCTCAAGAGAATTCCCATGGACTTAAGTTTTCATGTTGATTTAGCAAACACTTCAATGTGACAGCCAGAGCTGGATGGAATTGCTAAGAACCCAGTGTTGGAGGCTCGCCATAGCATAGGCAATCTCCCACAAATCTATCAATATGGAGAGAGAGAGAGAGCATGACCCGGCTAGGGCTTGGAGGCATCACACAAAGAATGTGCGAGAGCGTCATCGGATGCAAAGATTGAGAGGATTCAAGAGCGTGCATTCTCCAATTCAAATAGAAATCATCCCAAATCAACTAATGCTAATCGCACATCAAGCATCAATTCAATCAATCATCCACACACATCAAGCAACTAAGTGAAACACACTAATCTTGGAATCTCTCAAGCACAACTCTAATTACATGCATTGACGATTAAGCACACAAGATCGCATTCAAGTCGGCCACCCCAACCATACCAATCATGGTGTCCAAATCAAGTCACACATAATCAAATTAAGCTCAAGGCTTCTTAAACCTACACACACACACAAGCACACCATTAGAGGACAACTCTAATCCCTCAATCACGAGTACGTCAACTCTGCTTAATCGAGAGAGTTAGATAAGGACTCCACTAATCGGAGTAGCTTAGCATAAGTAAGAGTTAGATTAGAGAAGATCAACACTTCAAAACAATGAAGGAAAGTAGATAAACATGATTGACAACATAATGAAAACTAGATAAACAATGAAGGAAAGTAGATAAACATGATTGACAACATAATGAAGACTAGATTAATTAAGAGAGGATTACACTAATTACATGTGATTAGCACTAGCCTTCTAAGCATGGGCATTAAGCTCAAAGGCTAGGCCATCAAGAGCTACTCTAGGGAGAGAGTTCTCAAAAGGACCACTCAAGAATGACCTCTCATTAAGCATAGGGCTCTTTTATAGTTTTGGGCCCCAAACCCTTCAACTATGGGATAAAGTGAGCTCTCTAGCCTAGACTCTTACAACTTTGGAACTCCTAAATGAGCCCAAACCCTATACAATGAAAAGTAAATATTGTGCACTATGGCACATCCACAGCTTGGTGCATAATTGGTGTAGCCATTAGCCGCTTCTAACACTCCCCCCTTCCTAATTTGGCGCACGTCCTCGTGTGCCGGTGAAACAAGACACGGTGACATGGTAGAAATGTCCATGGAAGAAATGTTGAGCTGCAAAACATAAGAACAAGTAATGAGAATCAAAGGCCACCAAGAATTAATAAAACATGAAGCATAAATGAACAATCATGCAAAGTGATTTTTTTCTTCTAAAAGATGGGTCAATCATAGTCAAAAACTAGACAACATAAAGCAAAAAAATACTCAAACTATTGTGAAGATTAAACCACTTGAAATTTCAGTTTTATGCATGAAACACAAGCAATCAATTAGGACCCTAGGCTAATGCAAGTTCATAAACCTACTAGCCTAAAAACTATGTGAACAATCTTAATAAATCATTCAAGTATATCATGTCTATGGGATATAAAAAAGCTCCTAATCTATTAGTACATTGTCAAAGTTTTTTGAAGCTCATGGAAGTTTTGATTTAGCCATTCATTGAAAAATTAAAGCACAATCACAAGGCTACCACCCCAAGGCAAGTCTAGGTGCGACTCTCAGCTCCTTGAACCCTCAAGAAGGTGTTCCAAAAGCCTACTAGCTTACCAAGGCGACGGCTAACCCCTATCAACCCAGGGCATCGGTTTAGGGCCTTGACCAAGCGAGCCAAGGTGATTCCCCTCGCCTACCAAGTGCCAATAAGGCGCTAGGCCTCACATAGACACATCATAACATTGAATTTTTATTTTCATGTGCCTTAGTAGCATTTTTGCTACTTTTTTGGACACTTCTTTGCTTCATGGTTCATTTTTTAGCACATTTTTTAATACTTCCTTTATGAGATACTAGTGGCAATTGGACTAAAAAGATGTGTCAATTTTTTAGTGTGATCTTTGAGCTAGAGATGACTGCAACTTAATGAATTGAAAATGAATGGCTCTTACTAGCCAAATTTGTACTTGAAAGCTCAAATGTTGGCTAAACACTAGCTCAAAATGAAAAAATTTTCATTTTTAGACCAAGCTATGAGCTAGCATTACAACTTTAATCCAATCATTTGGAATGTCTCTAATTAGCCAAATTTTGCAATATTGCAATGATGACCCCTTTTTGGATCAATGAAATCACACACCTGCCACACCCCTTCAAAACAACTCAAATGTTAGTGCTTTTAAGCATTTGGAAATTCAACACAAGCACTAAAAGAATTTAAGAACAATCTTAAGCCCGAAATTTCATGCTCACTCTTGGCCTAAATAAGATCAATTCCAATGATTTTTCATTCAATTCAAGCACTAAAATGCATAATCAATATCAAGCCCAAAATGCACAATGTTACCCAAGCATTAAAGCATTAGCAATGATAGCTTTTAAAGTTCATATGCTTGCCAAAAAATAACTTTCCTTTTAATGCAAAGAGAATGTTTCAATAAAGCCAGTCACTGGATCATGCATAAGCCAAATACTCACACAATTATCACCCCCACTATCCATGCCCACACCCACACCTTGTTCTAGAGTAGCAAATATATTCTTATATCAAAGAGAGAAAAGAAGATGATTAAATCAAGTTTCAATTCTCTCTGAAGTGATTATTCAAAACCCGAATCCCCATCATAGGCCAATGAACGCATTTAAAATGAGTTTCTCATTTTCGCCATGACAAAAGAGGCTGTCATCCTAATGAGTTTTTCAGTTTTTAGGTTTGCACGAGAGGTAGATCGATGTTAGCATGACAACAACCAACTCTCATGTGCAATAAAAACCAAATGAGCTCTCAAAATTTACTGTGAACACCCTTTTGAATGGTTATCAATGAAAATCTGCCATTAAAACCAATCCTTAACATTTTTCACAGTCTCACTCGTTCTCTCTACGTCAACAATTTTGTCACATTGATAAACTCAAGACCATTCCCTCAAATGATTGATGTATCAAGGGAAGGAGATCTTCCCTTGATAAGAGTCCACGTATTATTTTATTTTGTTAGCAAATGACATTAGGTGAACTGAGGGAGAGACGGAGATGAATTGAATTCCGAATCGAGGCAAGGGTGGGAACACTCTCCAAAAAAAACATTATTTGAGTTCTTTTTTTTTCTTCTTTTTTTTAATTTCCTTCTGGCGACCTTCTGTGAAGGCAATGTGGCAAGCTAACGGATTTCGGCTTGTGTGTGTGTGTGTGTGTGTGTGTGTGTGTGTGTGTGTGTGTGTGTGTGTGTGTGTGTGTGTGTGTGTGTGTGTGTGTGTGTGTGTGTGGAGGTGTAGTGCAACGCCATAATCGCCATGGGTGGGAAAGTGTGTGTGTGTGTGTGTGTGTGTGTGTGTGTGTGTGTGTGTGTGTGTGTGTGTGTGTGTGTGTGTGTGTGTGTTTGTGGACGAAGCCAAGAGCAGCTAAGGCGGGGTGGGCCACAGGCGAGACCTACAGCGTGTAGATGTTTTTCGGCTGTAATCGGTACCAGCATCTTCGTTGCAGGGCACGTGTGTGAGGTGTACTCTGGCACGAATAGCGAGCAGGCGAGAGCTACAGCGTGTGTATTCAATTGCTTGCAGGCACGTGTGTGTGTGTGTGTGTGTGTGTGTGTGTGTTTGTGTGTGTGTGTGTGTGTGTGTGTGTGTGTGTGTGTGTTTTGACGGAGCCAGCGTCGGCAGCGAGCAAGGCGGGGTGGGGCATGCACGTACTGGGCCAGCGTGTTTATTCCAGGCTAGTAGTGTTTGTGAGTGTGTGGGTAAGGCCAAGGCACGACCAGCGGCTTTTGTGCAGGGCCGAGCACATGCTGCAGTCCCATGTAAGGGAATACTGCGCGCAACTCCATAATTGACGCAGGCCAGCTGCAGTGGGTGTGTGTGTCTCGTAGCGATTCAAGTGGGGCTTATTACTTAATCGTGTGTGTTTGTGGGTCTTGCGAGCGCCAAGCCGGGCATGGCGGGCCAGTTCAACGCCTATTAAGGCCGGGCAGTTAGGAGGTCATTCTTATGGAATGCACAAATAGTTTCCATGCTTAACACCATTCTGATAAAATTTGATCACATAATTTCATGTTCACGACAATGAGACCTCCCACATCAAAGATTCGGCAAAAACAAGTGAATATTCTCATCAAAAATCATACGGTTATTCACTAGTACAAGTAATTAGCTTTGCACCAAAATTTTGTATATATCAACATGTAGCCTATCATTCTCCATTTCAATTGAAAATTGCAATTCAAATTTTGAAATCGAATCAATCTATAATCAATTGGGAGATTCCCTCATGGTTGATTAATGCGCAATTTTTCTTTCAAGTGCCACTTCAATCCAACTTATCAATCATTGCAACTCGCATTACTCATATCACTATCCATAATTACGCATACCAATTTGGTACAAAACATTGGTCAATTCAAACCCGGCTTTTAATCATCGCAAAATTAATTGCTCGCCTTTGATTTCTCTAATCATCCAAACCCTGTTGGATTTGTCATTTTGGGATTCTATGGCTACACACACGTGATTATGGCACCTCCAAATGCACAAATCATTGAAATTCTTACCATATCCAATCAAATTAGCATACATGACAATGGTAAAACGTAAAATCATTCTCAATTGTGTATCAATTGAATCATCCAAAGTCAATCAATCAAATACACACCGATCTTTTAGGTCTTTTAATCATCATAATTGGCAACCAAAACCAATTATTCATCCCCAATTTAAGCATAATTGGCCATTAATTAGGCACACACACCTAAATTTAGGCCGTCGATTTGTGCAAAAATTTCACTAAACACTCATTGCATTTCATCAATTGCACACTTGATCACACATACACGAGTATATACATGCTAAATTAACTCAATTTTAATAAAAAATTGATCGAATTTTAACTCAATTTAGCATTGCACACACACACAAAAATTAGGTGCACAAATCCAATTTTTTTGCTCAATTAACAACGAAATTAGGCCAATTCCTAATGTTTGCACACACATTTCTTGCAAAATCATTAATCTACAAGCATTTAGGCATCCTATTTCATTCCAATTTCATCAAATTAGGCATAAATTCCATCAATTAGGCACATACACCTAATTTTAGCAATGATTTAGCAACTCAGTGGGATCAATTTAATCAATCAAAAATTGAACGGAGTAGGTCAATCCACTTACAATTGATTGCTTGCTCGCTTAGTCCTTGCTCTTTGCGTAGACACTCCATTGCACACACATGTGTGCAACTCCGATTAGGTCCAAAATTGATCAAAAAATTGACCAAAATCAACACTCAATCACATGATTAGGCATAGATTAGAGCAATTAAGAGTGATGATCCTCCTCAATTAAGAGGATTTAGCATACATTCCAAATCAAAATTAGTGGTTAGGTTAGCGAAATTAGCATGGAATCAGTATAATTAGCACAAAATTAGCAGCAAAATTAGTGAAGGTTAGTGAAAAATTAGCAAAATCAAAAGAGAATTTAGGGATTTTTGGGGTGAAATGACTCTATACACATCCAATTAAACATAATTACACTACACACAAATCAAATACTACCTAATTACAAGAAATCGGTAATCAAATTACTCTTATCTTTTGCAACCTCAACTCCACTAGCATAGGCAACCCGTCCCCGGCAGCGGCGCCAATGTTGGAGGCTCGCCATAACATAGGCAATCTCCCACAAATCTATCAATCCGGAGAGAGAGAGAGCATGACCCATCTAGGGTTTGGAGGCATCACACAAAGAATGTGTGAGAGCGTCATCAGATGCAAAGATTGAGAGGATTCAAGAGCGGGCATCCTCCAATGCAAATAGAAATCATCCCCAAATCAACTAATGCTAATCGCACATCAAGCATCAATTCAATCAATCATCCACACACATCAAGCAACGAAGTGAAACACACTAATCTTGGAATCTCTCAAGCACAACTCTAATTACATGCATTGACGATTAAGCACACAAGATCGCATTCAAGTCGGCCACCCCAACCATGCCAATCATGGTGTCCAAATCAAGTCACAAATAATCAAATTAAGCTCAAGGCTTCTTAAACCTACACACACACACACAAGCACACCATTAGAGGACAACTCTAATCCCTCAATCACGAGTATGCCCACTCCACTTAATCGAGAGAGTTAGATAAGGACTCCACTAATCGGAGTAGCTTAGCATAAGTAAGAGTTAGATAAGGACTCCACTAATCGGAGTAGCTTAGCATAAGTAAGAGTTAGATTAAAGAAGATGAACACTTCAAAACAATGAAGGAAAGTAGATAAACATGATTGACAACATAATGAAGACTATATTAATTAAGAGAGGATTACACTAATTACATGTGATTAGCACTAGCCTTCTAAGCATGGGCATTAAGCTCAATGGCTAAGCCATCAAGAGCTACTCTAGGGAGAGAGTTCTCAAAAGGACCACTCAAGAATGACCTCTCATTAAGCATAGGGCTCTTTTATAGTTTTGGGCCCCAAACCCTTCAACTATGGGATAAAGTGAGCTCTCTAGCCTAAACTCATACAACTTTGGAACTCCTAAATGAGCCCAAGCCCTATACAATGAAAAGTAAATATTGTGCACTATGGCACATCCACATCTTGGTGCATAATTGGTGTAGCCGTTAGCCGCTTTTAACACCAAGTCTTCCATGCATGCACAAAGCATATTGAGGTTCAATGTCATCATCTTAAAGAGATTATTGAGGATGAGATTGTGGAGCTAGAGAATTATGCAAGTGAGGAAAATTGTGTAGATATATTCAACAAAGCTCTTAGGAAAGATCAACTACTTTGACACTTTCATCACCTAGGAGTTGAGATACATCCAACATAAAGAATATTTGGGTGTTCATTGCGGGTTGTGTTAGTATACCTGCAATGCCCACCTAACAGTTTTTCCCACCATAATGTATGTTGCACAATTATTAAGGCCTCCATATGAGCAGAAGTCAATAATGCATATATATTTGGTGGATTCAAGCTTCCACGCGTTGATGAGGTCTTTATTTGTGATTGTGGATGGTACACAACAAATTGTCCGACCATCATGCGTGAAAAAATCCTCATTAAAATATTCCTTTTTGTCAAAATATCTTTGTTGGACGACAGCCAAAAAGTGACCAAAAAATGGCCAGCCCCGGTAGGTGGCATTCAATGGCGGCCAGTAGCCCGACTTCTAGGTGGAATTGGATACACATGGACGACTATATATAGGCTCATGGATGGCTACCTCTCATGGGAGAGGGCATCCATAGAGGGTCCTTTAACATCTATACAAGGAGGCCATCTCCATGAACTATACGTCTCACATTGAAGGGAATCCATATTGAAGAATAACAAGCCCCTTGTATCCCTGCCTACTTGTTCTAGTTTTCTATATCGCCATCTAAGCTCTATGTTGAGAGCACATGGGTGGATGATGCCATCACTTTGTAAAAGTGCTAATCTAAGTTTTTGATTTTCCACTAATCTACTTTGCATCTTATCTCTCTACTCTCCTTGCTATAAGATACTATTTTGTCATGCATTCCTTACATACCCAAGATTGAGACATCCCAATATGGATATATAGGTGATATGAGGGAGATAAAAATAGCACACTAGGTAATGCAAGGACCTATATTGAAGGAGAAGAACAAGGAATAGTTTTACAAACAAACTTGTCATAGTAAAAAACGGGAGTTGGTTGGCATGTGAAGGGTTTCAAAGGAAGATATCTCTTTATGACACATGCACAATGGACATGGAAAATGAAATTATACAAAGCACAAAGGCCATATATTACTCACTAGAAAAGCATTGGGTTTATAGGCTAAATGCTTTGGTATGTATCATCTCTTGTCTAATGAATGCCTAGGTGGAAAAAATTATGTGAAAAAGAGACCTTAAGTGTATAGGTACCCATGAAGCGCATTTTTAAATTTCGTGGACTCACTTAGATTAAGTAAAAGGGTTCATAAAGAGCCTCTTTGTACTCACTTTCAATGAGTTTAGTTATCATTTTGTGTCTACACTTTAATCTCAATTGTGTAATTAAGCTTGTGATTAGCATGTAATTACCAAGAATGCAACATTATCTAAATCTATCTAATCCTTACAAATGTTATCTAAGACATTAGAGGTATTAAGAATCTCCTAATCATCAACTAAGATCCCTATGCTAGAACGTGTGTGGCATCTCTCTCCTCTTGCCATTGTGATTGATTCATACCTCTTTTGTATGTGCATATGGCTGCACTTTTCAATTTTATTTTCATTAATTGCTCCTTTTGATGGGATGCATACACATCGTATTCCACTTCTCACATTATTTTAAATTAGCAAAGAGGAAATGTATAGAATTTCATTTCTTTTCTATAGCTGACTTTGGTTAGCTCCCTTACTCTCCTTTCTAAGATTGGGTGTGAGTGTGTGGTTATCACCCTGTGAAACTAAGCATAATAACAATATTTAAAAGCCCTCTCCACAAGCAACCCACGTGGGGAAAGTGGTCTAGGCCACCTAAAATAGGGCCTTTGGGCCCTTACAAGGTTTTTGAGTCAAAACTTGACTTTTCTAGAGGAACTTGGATGGAGTGCAAAAGGTCTTCAAACGGTCACGTAAGTGCCAAGTGGGTCCATAAGGGAGGCCTCATGTGGTTGATTGCAATACCCTTTTTGGAGCATTACCTAGAAGTCAAATATCCCTCATCTTGCCCTATTCCCTTATTTGGGTCCACCAAAGAGTGTTCCCATGAGCATTGTTTCTTGCAATGACTATGATGACATTCTTTCACTTTTTTTTTCCCTTCATCTATTAGTGTATCTCGTTGGAGATAGCTTGGATTAGTTTTGTGTTGGTCCTTATACATTTATTCATGGGAGGTATTTGTCACATTATCTTTTGGATTAGAGATGTTGTTTCTTGTCTCTTGGATTGGGGATGTTCTTTTGCTCCTTGATTGGCATGTGTCAGACATCATAGTCTAAACCCCAAGGGGAGGGTTGTTGGGCTTATGGGTTTTAGTATATTCTATGGTATGTATCATCCCTAGTATACTAGATGCTTAAGTGGCAGTAAGTCGAGAAGTGTCGAGAGTCGAATCTCATGCCAAAAACACCGATCAAAAGCTACTTTTTGATGTGTTGCTCAAATGGATATTTTGAGGACCAAAATGGCTTTAAAAGGGGGGTAAAAGCCCAAGACGCCCACTTGGCTTGGCACACCAAGGAAGCCGTAGCAACAATCAAAGTCAGAATCCGGCCTAAAAATGCATGTGCATAAAGTGCACAACACGGATGAGAATTCGCTCTCTCCCCCTCTTCTCTCTCTCTCTCTCTCTCTCTCTCTCTCTCTCTCTCTCTCTCTCACCTGTGGTGAGATCTCCACAAGCCGGCTGCTCTAAGACCTACTACCACATGTAAGTGCATGTGGAGCATGTATGCAGGGAGTGATGGAAGTAGAAGACCCAGACAGTATGTGCTGGAGTGCAGGATAAGAAGAATACTCATACACTCCTTATTGTTCTATTAAATAAATGAGTGAATTATGTTAGTGATGGGCTAGTGCGTGTCCGGCCTAGTTAGCTCAAAATCCCAACAACATTTACATGTAGAAATTGGGAAAATTTTGACAGAGTTTCCCTGTAATTTGAGAAAAATCTCAAAATACAACCTCACCAATAATCTGGCGTACACAAAACCTATGAAGCCAACTAGGCTATGCACATAAACAAAGTCGTAGGGTATAGGCTCTGCATGCTTATGTAGTTATCAAATGTTATAGCGTTGTTTAGTGGGATTCCTAATTAGCATTGCGTTTGCTATCCACTTATGCTTGTGATCATGTGTTTTATGCTCAATTGAGAGTTATTCTTCCTAGCCTTGAGTCATAGCTACTCATTGTGCTTGCCTTATCATTTGGCGCTTGATTATGCACAAATTTTGTTGGTTTGGTAGAGGCTAGATACCGCTTCTATACACTTTTGGTAGAGCTAAGTTGAGCTACAAATTGCATATATGTTAATCAAGTTTATGGTGGTGTAGTGATTGATGTGATCTCCCACTTTGGTATCTTTGATGCAGTTTATGGTTGAGATTTCTCCCAAGATTTATCGGCATAATTTTGGTTTCATCATCATAGACTTTTGATGAATATGTGCATTTTGGTTTCTAGAAATCTAAATAACAAATATGTGTGACATTTCAGAGTCTACAGAGCTGACTCATCAAAGACGAAGGTCTTGCTCATGCTGACATTTGTGTGTTGGCATTGTGGTCACACAAGGCACATTAGATGGCGTTACTTCAAGCACATAAGGAAGCAGAGGAGATGTATGCAAGATGTAAATGCTATTTTGACACAAATAACAAAGGCAATTTTGATGGATAAATATGTTAGTGACGGTGATGCCATGTTTGCCTCTAGTGTTCCTCTTGCTTATATGTCTAGCACAAGTCACATTTCTTTCCATTGGTTTCTAGATCATGGGGATGCAATCTTCACATCACACCATGTTATGAGTGGTTTAGCATTTTCTTTAGAGGGAATCTTATTGAATGCACTTGGCCAATGACATTGTAGGAGCAAGAGATGTATGTATATCATTGCCAGTGGTGCATCATATACACGACAACATGTGATCTATGTTCCTAAGATTGCGTAGAGCTTGAACTTAGTAAGATGCTTGAGAAGAAGTGGATGTCAGGTACTGCTTGGAGAGTAATCATTGCGCATGAAATTGAGTTCCCTAGAAATTGCACAAGGAGCTATGATTTACATTGTCTACCCACTGGATGTTTCTCGGGTATGAGACGACATAGTCTTGATTCCGTTATTGATGTGTGAGGAGAAAGAGATGAGATGTGTCTCATATGTGGCTCCAGTATGCTCATGAGACAGAGCATTTACCTATGTAGGACATGTCGATGGACTTTGTAGAGGTAGAGTAGTGCGGTAGTGCTCAGGTGAGACAATAGGTGTCATCAAAGATTGTGCAAACAGAGGTAGAGCGGGTTTGCTCCTAGAGACATAGACAATGATGACGGTCATGGATTTCTTTGATATGCTCATGCTGGAGGCTGATGAGGTGATGCCATGACACATAGTTTCACCTATGGATGATAGGGACGCAACCATCCCAAATCCATACATGATGAGTAGCCTTGATGTTGTAGTGTATGAGATAGCGCTGAGGAAGTTAAGACAACTAAGATTGTACATATTTTGTTAGCGTTCGAACGTCTCATGTATGTGGGGTTTGCATGCAGTATCTAGCATGCATTTGCATGCTCACCTATCACTAGAACTAATATGGGTGCATGTAGATCAAGTGAGCGAGCCATTGGGTGTAGGCTGAGAGAATATATCACCTATATTTCTTGTATATACTAGTAGTTAGCTAGTAAGACCCATGTATCGACACATTCGTCTTTAAGTGGGAGTATGTTGGGGTAAAGGTGGCATGTGCAATGTCCTACTTTTCATTAAGGCTAAAGAGGCTTGGGAATAAAAGGGAAAAATGCAACCATAGTAGCTGATTCTTCGAATGCAAATTTGAAAAGCGATGTAAAATAGGCTTTTTGTACACAACATCAATATGACCCATCTACTCATGATGCATGTATTGCAGACTCCGTGGATCATATGTGGTACTTGAGTGGAGCAACATTAGGAAAAATATGAACCCCAAAAAGGCCTTGTAAGGATCCCTAATTTTAAGGGATTAAGGCTGAAAATGTGTGTGGTTTAGGAGACAAGGCCATTGAATGAGGGTATTCTCATAGGCGTTGTTTTAGGTTGTCATAGGATTTTTGTAGGCTGAGATAGAGGCTAAGGAGGGAGGATAGGTACATTCTCTCTCTACCCAAAAGAGTGGTGGTCCTTATGACAATAACTACCCTCCCCCCCTTTCTTTTGTACATCATCAAGGGCGTCCATAGCCTCGCCCAAAAAAACACTTTTTTCAAAAAAATAAAAAAAACCTCACTTTTACTCAAAACTTCTCCGCAACCTATATATATACTCAAAAATCAATTTTCTCTCTCAAAATCTCACAGCTAAACCTGCCAAACATGAAACTTCCCACGTTTTTTTATTTCCCTCTAAAATCACTCCTCTCTGCCTCTTCTCTCTCCTACTTTTCAGCACACACTCTACCTCCTTCCCTCTCTCATTCCCCTCCCTCCCTTTTCAGTCCCCTCCCTCAATCTTCTCTCTCTTACTTTTCAGCATACACTTCCTCCTTCCCTCTCTTTGTTGCAGGTCCACTCCATAGCTTTGTTGCAGCTCTCCCCCCCATGGCTCTCCACTCCATAGCTTCCTCCTTCCCTCTCTTTGTTGCAAGTCCACTCCATAGCTTTGCTGCAGCTCTCCAGTCCATAGCTTCCTCCTTCCCTCTCTTTGTTTGCAGGTCCACTCCATAGCTTTGCTGCAGCTCTCCCCCCCATGGATCTCCACTCCATAGCTTCCTCCTTCCCTCTCTTTGTTGCAGGTCCACTCCATAGCTTTGCTACAGCTCTCCCCCCCATGGCTCTCCACTCCATGGCCCTCCTCTCCACTCCGTAGCTCTCCTGTAGCACTCCACTCCATAGCTCTTCTCTCCACTCCGTAGCTCTCCTGAAGCTCTCCATCCCATAGCTCTTCACTCCATGCCTCTACTCCAGCTATCCACTCTTTCTTGAGGCCAGCTTTATTCTCCTTGCCATGGAGCTATGCGACATTACAAACCTCCCATCCACAGTAAGATTGTCAAGTTCAAAAACGGTTTCTCTACATGTTCGGTTGCCAAAGGACTTTGGACCCTCAAATCGTCATTACTTGCAAACTGCACAACAACGCCGTGCTACAGGTCACACCAATGTGGACCTTTGGGTGCATGGTTGCCTCTACCCTAATGATCCAGCCATCAATGTGTACCCAACATTCAATAGCCTTGCTTCATTCTTACATATGTAGGTAGAGGGGAGCAAGGCCTTCTTGAATACTGCAAGAAATTGCGACTATTGGAGCTGATAGTGCACAATAACACCAATTTAGGAATTTTGGGACTTATTCAAGTCCCATTTTTCAAATTACAAAAAGACATTACTACTTTTCAAGGGTTTTATTAAAATTTGAAATCAATATACTTAGATGAATTTTTGTATTTTTGTAGAGAATACATGAATTTGTCTTACTTTGACCCCACTTGATAGAGAAATCTCATAAAATCCAGAGACTACCACAATGTCCAACGACTACTTTCAATGACAATTTTAACCAAAATACATTTGTATTTTATGACTACGAATCTATTTTATGTGTGTACTTGCATTAATTTATGTCATAAGGGCATTAACAATTTTAGTCAATCTAGATTTAAATTTAATGACTGAGAGTTTTTTTTATTTGACTGCTTGCATTAACTTTTGCTTTGAATCTGAACCTTAGGATATACAAGGCTTGGTTTTCGTATAAAAAATTGACAAACAAAGACTCAAACTTAGAGTTTTACTTGTGCTTGTACAACAGAATTTTATGTTTTCTTAAAACTTTTCAAGGTAAGTATGAAGAGTTCACTCCCTTAATGCTCTTCAACTAGACCTAGAGCACGCTCAACCTTATCCATGTAGGTGTCCAAACTTAATGTGTATGTGGTCAAAGCTTCTATCTAAATAGGTATGTAAAGAATATCCAAACTTGATCTAGGTGGTGGAGGCTCGAACTTAAGTTGGAGCCTCACCACCACCTACACTTAGAGGAGGCTCAAAGCTATGCATGAATAGGTTTTCAAACTTGAATTATGCGGTGAAGGATCGAACTTAAGTTCGAGCCTCAACACTAACTAGAGCCACATGTCCTCAAAATTTTGTCCATGGAGATGAGAGATCTCACCTACAAGTTTATTACGTACACCTACTCCCTTGTTCGATAAGCTCGCTTGATGCTCTTGAACTAGACCAGAGCACGCTCAACCTTATCCACATAAATGTCCATACTTCATATGGATGTGGTCAAAGCTTCTATCTAAATAGGTATGTAAAAAAATTCCAAACTTGATCTAGGTGGTGGAGGCTCAAACTTAAGTTGGAGCCCTAGACTTAGAGGAGGCTCAAAGCTATATATAGATAGGCTTTCAGCTTGAATTAGGTGGTGAAGGCTCAAACTTAAGTTCAAGCCTCAACACTAACTAGAGCCACATGTCCTCAAAATTTTGTCAATGGAGATGAGCGATCTCACCTGCAAGCCTACTACTAACACCTACTCCCTTGTTTCATAAGCTCGCTTGAATATAACACAATCAAATTCCCTAAAATTTGGTGGATAAGGTTTTCTTTGAAGGAGAAATAGTGGCTACTCAAATCTATCTCCTAAGGTTGGGCTATAGCAAGAAGTCAGTTTTTGAAGATGCTAATGATCATTGGCTATTGTCTACAAACCACGTCTGTACAATGACCTTGGAGTTCTTTCAAATCTAGAGTTGCTCTTGGAATTATCATATTTGTATTACTGGTGTTCCTTTATGTCCAGCTTGGTGGCATGGCAGCTAATGGCAAGCTTGCCTTATGAGCCTTGTAGAAAGCAGAAAAGCTACCATAGCCACAACACCAAAATCTGATCTCGAGTCTCCCTTTTGTAGGGAGGCACACTTTAGCTAGTTTTTGAAGGTTGCGGTGGCATGGGATTCTTGTTGTAGGGAGGCATACTTTGGCTAGTTATGGAAGGTTGCGGCAACATCATGGAAATTGGAGGAGGATCAACTGAATTAGGAGGTAAAAAGGACTTGGAGGTGTGGCTGCATGTTGGTACATATGCCCAAATGTCGTCGAAGGTAGAGGCTAGCTATTGGTGCTGGCTAATTCAGGGAGGGTCCTTGAGGTGCTGGCTAACCAAATGTTGTTGAAGGGAGATGCCTGCATGTAAGTGTTGACTGACTTAGAGGCGCCCCGGGCAGTGGTCAGGGTCCTGATGTAGATGTTGGCTGGCTTGTAGGGGGTCTGTATGCAAAACCAGGAGCTTGATCGGGTGTACGAGAACTCCCTTGATATTGTGCTAGTCGTGGAACCTACAATGTAGCCCCTGCAATTTCTAGTGTGTAGAAATGTGTCCTCCTTGAGATTGCATCGGGTCCATTGGTGCCCCATCCTGAGGGGGTGGAGTGGACGTCATGGCTGCAGCATAGCCTTCTTCGACAAGCTAACTAGAAACGGTTATAGAACAAGACATGTGCAAAGCAGAAAGACCAGGAAGGGCGCAGGTTGATCCCATTATATGAATTGTGGGAATGCAACACACATTGAGCTCTATCAAGAGATGAAGAGATCTTACTTAATGATGAACGTAGGGTTATCTCAAGAAAAATGTAGCATGCAGAGAGGAAAACCTCGACAAAGAGCTCTGTAGAGAAAATTGACAGACCCCCTTCAGGCTCCACTGTCTGACTTGTGCTTTTTGTTGGTGTGATGACGGATGGGTACCGTGGAGACTTATGTGCAGGTGCGCATTAATTGCAGGGAAAGTATCTTCTTTTGGACTCTCACAGGAACGCACTGCAAGACAGCTTCCTTGCGATTTCTAAACTACATGCTAAAGAAGGAACAATAAGGCATCTATGGCGAGCTTGTTTTCAAGGGAGCTATGGCGAGCTTTCCTGCTAAAATCTCACGTCAAATTCAAATTTCAAACTTGACGGAAGTTCAAGGCATCGTTAGTTTTAACGTTTTTATGATGATGTTTGCTAGGCAGAAAAGGTGCAAGCTCCAAACTTAAGGTGCGGGCTCCAACTCAAGTTGGAGGGCGGATGAGGACTAGCACTCTTCAAAGAATTTGGATATCCCATCCTGACTCATAAGTTTGATCTTTGCAGAGTTTGAATTCTAACTCAAGCTTTCAAGTAGGTGCTACCCATGTTGGAAAAAAAGTACAGATGGAATCTTGCATGGATTCCTTGAGCAACGAGACATCGATGCACTCACGTGGGGGGAGCAACAACAGGTGATGTTGTCAACGCATGTGGTGTAGGCATGAGCACCAAGGCTGCGGCATCACCCTCAACAAGAGGCGGCAACGCAGATGGAGGAGGGACTGGGAGAGGGTTTAATTTTTTTTCTTTTAAATCACAAGTTTTGAATGTGCAACACTAAAAGTACCTTGCTTAGGTGGTTAGCGCAAAGAATGCAAGCTGGACCTACAAATTCTTAGGAGGGCCCTAGGTGTTGTTGCTCCATGTGCGCCAAGAAAGGAATCCAAGAAGATTTGTGTGCAATATAGATCAAAGAAACCAGTAGGAAGGGAAAATGAAATTAGTTAGAATCTCTTGAAATTCTCTCTCTCTCTCTCTCTCTCTCTCTCTCTCTCTCTCTCTCTCTCTCTCTCTCTCTCTCTCTCTCTCTCTCTCTCTCTCTCTCTCTCTCTCTCTCTCTCTCTCTCTCTCTCTATTTCTATTTCTATTCTTGCATTTGTAGGTGACTCTATCCCTATTTTTTGGTTTGACGAGTGGTTGCATGGCAATTTGCAACTCTCTCTCTCTCTCTCTCTCTCTCTCTCTCTCTCTCTCTCTCTCTCTCTCTCTCTCTCTCTCTCTCTCTCTCTCTCTCTCTCTCTCTCTCTCTCTCTCTCTCTCTCTCCACGGAGACATAAGCAGGTCCCAATTTTCACCAGACGTGAAGGGAAGGCCTCTCTCTAGATGCAAACACATATTCCTTCTTCTTGAAGACATGGGCGAGAGAATTCACGAGGATATTTATTTAGAGCTGAGCATTAGGGCATACATAGGGCACTTGGCACATAGAGGTAGGAGTTGAACGAGTAGGAGGGAAGAGGCAAAACAGATGCAAGCTATGATGAGGGTATTGAGAATGCAATAGTGTAGGTCAAAAGTCTATCATTCATGGGGGATGTCCCTCTTGTTTATTGTGATACATACGAGTCTATTGCGTGCATTTATTTTGGTTGTGCTTGCAAAATGGAGAGGGAAGAGAAGGGGGAGTACTCTATTGGTTTTTTCTAAACGTATCCCCATATGTCCAAGTTTTTCTTCAGCTGTTGGACTAGCTATTGCATCTTGTCACCTCATGACTCATGGAGTCTAATACACATTATCCAAGCTCTTATTCTTAGTTTAGAAATGGAGTGCAAAAGCCGGACTTGTATAAGCTAAACAATGTTTGAGTGTTAAAGTACTTCTTAGCTCTTTTATTTTTTGCAAGTGAGAAGCAAATTTTGTATGGGCATGGAATTGGATTTCATGTATTTTCTTTGCATTTGAAAATAACTCGTGAACATTGTAAATACACTTGTTGATAACATTTCATGTCTATGCACACATCACAAAGCATCTACTTGAAACTCTGACACCCAAAGGAGATTGCAAGCTTTGAAACAATTGTCCCAAATTTGTGCATTTTTCCCAAAATTCCTAAATTTGTCTTCAATGGTCTTTGCATCAATGTCAACTTCTTTTCCATACCACTAGTGGATTGCGTAAAAGGATCTTTCATGCGGAGGAGGAAGTGGAAACTCTTAAGCTACAGGTGGAAGAGAAGGATGCTAAGATTGAGAAGCTTGAAGATAAGATCCTGCATCTTAAAAAGACGCCCTTTAGGTGCAAGGGAACGTAAGAGGAGCTTCAATGCCATAGAGACTTTAGCCCCCGAAGGTGGTGCTAGAAAAAGAAGGGTTACAGCTACAAGGTACATTTTGTTACGCTCCAATCTGTGTTTCTGTGGTTATGTTTTTGTCCATTCTTGTAGGAATTTTGTAACAATGTTTTTGTTCATTCTTGTAGGAATTTTATCCAAGAGCTGTGTGGTAGCCACAACCAAGAGCATCGCATCCATTTGTTAAGTTTGTGCCTCAAGAATTGGATGTCGTAGCCCTTTTACGAGTACCGAATGCAGAACATTTAAACAATGCTGTCACAAAGGAGGTGATGCAAAAGTTTTCAAGTCTTGTGAGCAATGTTGATGTACAGAAGGCTTGTGATGAAGTTGGAATTAGTACTAAGGGATACATTGCCTCATATGTTCTCCTTAAGGATGCTTTCAGGGAAAGAGGAATTAGTGAGAATGTTTTTCCTATATCACTTAAGGTCAATCTTGCTAAGAAGGCCTCAAACGAAGACGTGTATTTTTGAATAGGAGGCTATTTGCACATAGAGGAGATAATGCCTTCATCCATCTTTACCAAGCAGTCCAAAGGAGTTAAGAAACATATCAATGCAAGCATAGGTGCAGACAGGGTCGACAAGGGATTTCCTTCCTCAATGTCAAATAATATTTTTGTTGCTTTGGGAAGGCTTCAAATGGCAATGATACATTTTTATGGTGTACCACCTAATGGTGAGGCTACAGTAATGCAATCTTTTTTTTTAAGTATGGTTCTCCTTATGTTATTTTGGACATTTTTCAGTGCTAGGCTCAAAGTTGGTGTTTGTGCTCAAGCCAGACGAGTGTTAGATTGTGAAGAAATGAAGATTAGAAAGGATAAGTATTACTCTCATGAACGAGGCATTATTTCATGCAAAACGTATAGCTATGAATGAGGATTGTGCACCATCTTTCAATGTGCAGTCGTAGAAAGAAATTTGGTGGCTGGTGCTATTGAGGTTCCCAAGGAGACCCATGGAGTGCTTGCTTGGATTTTTGAACTCATTCCGTGGATAACAGATGTCATTAGGCACAACTAGCTGGGGGAAAACTCCAAGTAGATGGCATAGGGGAGTTTGAAGTTGACTGGCACTTAGGTGGAAATTTGAAAACAATCAAGTGCATTCTAGGGTGCAAACAAGGGGCACGAGCTCTGTGTCCTTGTCCATTTTGCATTAAGGGCTATAGGGGGAATGCATGCAAGATCGCAATGGTCAACGAAACAGAGGAAGATGACAATTCACAATTTACACGTGTGTGGGAGCATTCGGTTCTATGATGTCCTATGCTGGAGGAGCCCAATCGTGCCACAAAAGACAGTGAATGGAACCCTATAATTAACTTCCCTCTCAAAAATGTGCATTTTTGCACACTTCATGCTTTTATGCGCATGTTTGATCGTTTATTAAAACTTCATATTGATTATGTCTTTACAATGAAGCCTACGGTGAGGTCGTTTCACGCTATCTCAAAAGTGGAAGGGCTCTTAAATTCAATAGGTTGTCATGGGACCAACACCTCCATTGTTGCACAGAAGAACAATGCAAGCACTCAGGAAGTGGCCCAACCAGTGTCCATGAGTGGACTAAAGGCAAGGCATTTTTTGAAGAGGGTTCGGTCCAAGGAAAGGGGTGCTGCTGCCGGAACATCAACATCTGAAGGTGGATGGGAGTTGTGGAAGGATCTCTGCAAGTATACAATGGACAATGATAGCAATGCAAGTGTTGTGCTTAGCCGACAACATGTTTGGGCGGTATTCGACAAGATGATGAAGATACTACGACTTGCAAGCACAACCAGTGAGCAACAACAAGAATTCCAAAATTTGGTGGTGAAGTTCACCAAGGCAGTCATCATTGCATGGGGTGAATCAAACATTACACACTATATGGTGAGTGCTTGCTATTTTTACTTGGTTTGTACTATGTTTAGTTTTGATCATCTATGTGTTGTGGCCTTTTGGGCAGCACATCCTCTATGCCCATGGTGCATACTTTATGAACATGTATGGTTCATTGGATCTTTGGAGCACGCAAGGTATGGAGAAGTCACACTATCGTGCCAGGGGTGTCTAGTTCAAGAATACAAGACATGGAGAAGGTTTAGTGCGCTCATGCTATCTTCAGGAAATGTTCAACTGGTTTTATTGCACCACCTTTGGACGCAAAGTGTCGATTGAACGTGCAAGGTCATCGCGCTTGGCAAAAGAAACTCGTCGACTGGCCCATGTTCGTTCCTCAAAACACTGGAGATCCTCACAAGGTCCAACACAGCATGTAGTGTGGCGAGCATCAAGGACTAGGGTTGGAAAAGTTTGGGTCAGGCGGTAGTAGTTGTATTTAGAATCTCAAGAAAATGGAAAATCTACTACATTTGGATGCTCTCTTTTTTTGGATCAAACCTTTGCATTGTTTGATTGTTTATGCAATTTTAGAAGTGTACGTTTCACTCTATGTGTTTGAATAGTTCTCCAATTTCATGTGGTTTTAAAATTCAAAAGATTATTTTCTCGTGCTTTTAGCGGCTCTTTTCCACATGTGAACCTGCCCTTATATGGCCACCCTATATAAAGAGGTAAAACCCCCCCCCATTCTCAAACAGATAACACTCCTTCCCTCACCGAACGCCACAAGCTCTACGAAAGCCCCCAAATGCACTTTCATGATGGCAAGGAAAAAACAAACTGCAAAGAAGAATCCCAAGACCATTGAGGCGTGCAAAAAGCAGAAGATGCGTGCAAATCAACAACCTAAAGAGCTACCTGATCCAGATCGAACAGAGACGGACATGTCTGATAAACGTGCATTGTGGGAAGGGGAGGACATCCCAGTGAACCATAGGGTGGGCGGGAAGACATTTCCAGGGCAAATAGGCCCGAGGCCATCCGGCCCAGGTCGCCCCACTATGGCCGGCAAGTCACTGCCCAGAGGAATGGGTGCAATGCCTTCTGATCAACACAACAATGATGAGCGTAGCAGTGAAGATGAGTATTATGATCCAGATGAAGATGACCCCTAGCCACATCCCAAGCACCATCGAAAGTCGAAATTCTACAAGAAGCCGCAAAGACCCAAGCCACAAGGAGCTCAGAGGCCCCCACAATGCCGACCTCAAAAAACACGACGATTTTGTTGAGCGTTTACTGAGATTCAACATTATCAAAAGACAACAGACCTGCTTATAAGGAAAGAACCTTTTGCACGGACATGTAAAGAAGTGCTACAAAGCTACATCACAGAGCTTCGGATGTCTGCAATTACCCTCGAATCAATTCAGGAGGCTGCAGAGGCTTATTTGGTCAGTCTCTTTGAAGAGACATTCTTTTGTGTTGTCCATGCCAAGCGTGTAACAATCATGGCCAAGGACATGCAACTTGCACGTCGCCTAATGGCACGACTGATACCTCTGATGTCAAAACCTTTTTTTGTAACTAGCTTTTGTATTGGAATCAATTTACTTTGGAACCCTTGTACTGGATTCAAGTTTTCTCGAGAACTCAATGTATTCTCACTTTGCGACAAATACAATCCGTCTCTTTTTGTCTCTCTATGTTACCTTAATGTCCAATTTTATTGTCTATTTGTCTATGTTTATTTTGTTAAATGGTTGAAGGTGAGATGCTAATTAGCTGTACAAAAGGCTAATCAACTAGCAACAAGATAGATAAATTTTTTGCTTTGTATTTGCCAAAAACTTGCAAAGCTTGATAAATTTGTGATGTCCACAAGACAACGAGAATTGGCCAACCATCAGTCTTGCAGGGGGCCAAATCTCGCTTACTTGTGGACACATTCAAAATTGCATGAAATGTCAATTTCAGGGCATAAGTAGTACCAAAAAAGCTATTATATGCAATTTTTTGGACAAATTTTGTTCAATGTACAAAATCAACTTTCAAACAGTTTGCCTTGTCACTAAAAATGAACAAAACAGTAAATTGAACTTTGCAAAGATCATGGAGAAGAGAGATAATTTGCATTTAAAAGCTTGTACATCTGGCTTAACGATCTTTTGACAGGAGGCGCTTTGCAACCTCTCTACGATGTTCTATACGATTGGGTAGAATGGATGTAAGTACAGAAGCAGCTATAGCTTGGGCACTGTCAACCCCCAAGGCTTGACAAAGAGCTATGTGTGTCATGACTTTGCCGCGGAAGCCAGTGCCAAAAGTGGGAATTGCAAGTGACTTTTTCACAAGAATAATTACATGAGTTGTTCGAGGGATGGTGGCTAAACATAGGAGTTTACTTGTGGCCTTAAGCACCCACAAAACAAAATGGCCATTTAGGGAGAAATCCTTGTGAATGATGCACACATCTTGCATTGGTAGTTTGCCGATGTAGTGTGCTAGGGAACCATGAGGCCCAAACACCGTGCACTCTCCCCCCTTCCAGCTAGCCCAAAGGTCCATGTCCAAAACATCCTGCAAAATTGTGATTAACCAAAAGCAAAGAAGAAAGGTTGAATTAAGATACTTAGTATTACCTCTTGCTGCTTATCATCATCATCCATTGTTGGTGTGGCTTCATTGATAGAGGATTTTCTCTCATCAACCTTGTGGGGGCTCTGCGAACCAGGCGAATCGGGGCAGATAGGAGTTTGTTTGGCAACAACTTTGGCTTGTGTGGCAACGAACTCCTCATCCATGACTTTTCTTTGCTCTGAAGCGAGAATATCCTCTATCACTAGCGCAATTGTGTCAGCAACAGAGTCCCCCAATGGAAGCAACTTGTCATCTAGAGCTTCTGGTGTAGGATCAAGGGGGAACTCCATATTGGTGCATATGAGGCTAAGACACTCATCTAATCGGACACCAAAAGACTTTTCAAGATCACGTGAGAATAAATACTCCTCATATTCTATAATTATGCTGCTGAGACGGCTAATCTCCACTTCAAGAATCACAGCAGGTCACGGCACTTGGGGTCGGGCACCTCGAAGGTGCCAGTAATCTGCTCTCTTGCTGCAACTGCTTCTTCCAAGCCATGGGGATATTCAGCAGCTTGCAGTCTTCGCTCACTTTGGACATCTATAGGCGCGGCCTTCGGATCTTTACTATCCGCCAACACCCCACCTACTGCCAAATGCGGGATCTCCATCTCCTCCAGGGAGGGCTCTTCGTTGACGAGGAAGAAGAGAGTGGCAATATTGGACAAGAAAGATTGCCCAATTTTGCGCTTCTTGAAGGAGTCTGCAACTTCCTTTGTCACTTGACGGAAGTGGTTCGCCTCTTTTGCAATCGCTTCAAAGAGATCTAGTCTCTTTGAAAATGTTGTGTCGCCCTTGTGAATGTAGCAAAGTAGATCACATGGCAACCACATCATGGCGTTGTCTTCAAAGCTCACAACATACTTGAGTATATGCGCATGCATATACTCTATGATGTCGTGAAAAGTGTCATTGTGGAGTTGCATGGTTTTTTGTAAGTCCACTGTGTGGGTAAAGAAGCAGTGTCCAACGTATTTAGTGTCCTCTAAGAAAAGAAGAAACCGCAAAAGGATGGTGTGTGTCTCTTCCGATGTTTCTGCTGCGTGGGAGGAGGATGCGCTAGCATGTGCTGCCATGGCTGTGTGTGTGTGTGTGTGTGTGTTCTTTCTGTCTCTCTCAAGTGTTGACAGAAAAATAAGAAGCCTCTCCCCTTTGTATAACACCCCCCCCCCCCCCCCCCCCCCCCCGCGCTACATAAAAAGACACCATCTCAAAGCTCTTTGATATACATACAAACACACATGGGTGCGCACACAAACACCCAAACAAAATCTAAAAAACTTAATCAACAAAGGTGATACTGTAATGACAAAAAAGTTTTGAATTTCCATTAAATAGAAGGCGTTACAACGTGGCATTAGAGCCAGTTACATTGATCTATCAGATCAACTTAAAGACAATGCGCCGCCAACCCTCCACTCCTCTTGCACTTTCATGGCTACCTCCATCTGCCTACCAATCTGAAACAACAAAAATGTGTTTAATAAGACTAACAATTGGCACATGTAGACAACACATAAACTAAACTGACCTTTTGCCGATTGAGACGAAAGTAAGCATCTTTGATTTCTTCGTAGCCCAATATAATTAAGTGTTCCCGTATGTTGGTGAGTGTCCAGGGTTCACTGACTTGCACAATCTCAAAAACACCATTTGACAAAGTAGCAGGCATGTCAAATGTCACAAAATTAGCAACACTAGATTGTAAAGGTATCCACTTTCCACTCTTACACATCCAACGCTCATAGTGAAAACGTCAATACAGTAGTGCGCACTTTCAAATATCGTATCCCTATACCTGAAGTGCCCACCTTACACTTGTATTTATCTCCTTGGTGCACTCCCTCGACCATTCCCCAATTATCTCCAAATACCAGTTTTAGTGCTTCATACATGACATTCTTGCTACAAAACATAGTATATGTGACACAGAATGGCAATTTCTTGAATAGGTGTACAAAAACGCATGGGGCAGCACCAACTAAGCCCTACTGATCTAGAAGCCTTCCCAAATTTTAATGAGGAGCAAATATCGAAAAGCATCTTCTCCGTCATTGAGAAAAGTGACCATGCATCGGGTTGTGGCCATTCCAGAGTCAGTAATGAAGGTTTGTCAACAACAATGATCTTACCATATCCATCCTTCGAGGCAGGCACTACATACGTGTGTGAGTAGAAGAAGATTCTGCATTGCAACAGAATCGAAGGTGGCGAGTTGGGAAGCATCATAACATCAATGTCCATATGAAGAGCGTTGAAGGTTCTTGTGAGACTCTTGATTGGTTGTTCCTCAACAAGGTCGGATGGAATTATATCTATGACAACACCAAAAAATACTAAATAAAAAACAAATAACAAGCATTTACAATTAGCAACCAACAATGTTTTACGACTTACAATGTATTGGGAAATCTCTTGAGATTCCATTCCTCAAGCGCATGGAACGCCAAGAGTACACGTGTTGAACATTGGCCACTGTGCCATTGACTCTATCATCTATGGTTTTTGAAACCAAAAAGTCTCCCCTTCCAATATTCGTCAAGGTTGCCACGGTTTCAAACTCGATGAGGCCCGATAACTACAGGTTGCATGAAGATCCAAGATCCTTTAGAAAACACCTGCAACACGCATTCCCCATCGGAATCCCTAGTGTTATGCAAGAAAACCGCCTCTATCTCATCCTTTGGCTTCCTTGAAGTGGAGGGGGTTGACATGGTAGCACCAAAAGAAGAAGAGTTGTGGTGTTAGAGAGAGAGACATGTTGTTTCAGAAATGAAATGAGAAGGAATGGTTGAGTGGGAAACAAAGGGGAGAAGAAGTAGTTCAAATGGATGGTGTGGATGAAAGGGGGAGACAGGTCGCGCAACTATGGAAAGCTTCCATTTGTGATGCAGCTATGGAAAGCTTGGTGGGAGGGGGAGAAGTGGCTAATGGGAAGCAAGGGGAGAAGAAGTAGCTCAAAGGGATAGTATGGATGAAAGGGGGAGACAAGTGGTGCAGCTATCGAAAGCTTCCTCATGTGCTGCAGCTATGGAAAGCTTGGAGGCAGAAGGAGAAAGAGAAGAGAGAAGAGGTAGAATAGAGGGTATTGCTGAGAAATGCAGATTTTGGTCAAAGAAAATAGTTTTTTGACCATGTATTTGGTTAGGAGAGCTTTTGGGAAGTGAAAAGTGAGATTTAGAGATTTTTTTTTTAAATTGAAATTTTACGGTTACTTTATAGGCGCCCATGAAAATGGAGGGAACCCAACGCCCCCCCCCCCCCCCCCCCCCCCCCCGGCCCCCCCCCTTTCCCCCTTCTCTCTCTTTCTAGGGGACAAAGCTATAATGAGGGGAATAAATAGGCCCTCATGTCCCCCTACTATCCTACCTTTTGAGAGGGTATAGCTATGGCCACCACCCTCTTCCTATTGGTCCATGCTTAATCACCCCTTAAGCTAAAGGGACCTTTTGGGGTTCATATTTTTCCTAATGACTAAGCACTTTATGTCTCATCATGATTTGTTCAGCCCCCTTGAGACTATCCCTAATGGGAATACCGCCACGCGTGCCAATAATGCCTCTTACCTCATTAAGTGGCAGCTCTTTCACACTGTTGAATGTTTTGTTTGTACTTGGGATCAAGAAGATTTTTTTTAATTTTTTTTTTGTATCTACACTTGCAAAACTTGGTCTTGTGGTCAAGTTTGTGGATGATATATGTACTACACATGATCTTATGTTTTGTGATACTATTATGGCATCTGTCAATTTGTTTAGTGGGCTTATAAGAATAATGCTTACAAGAAATATGTGGAAGATTCAACATACACAATGTTTGATTTGAGAAGGTTGTTTCAAATGCAAAACTTTGGCATGCTCATTTTGTTCATTTGAATGTTTTCAATTTCCTATGTGTGAAAGAATCTTATATGGATTCTTTGTTGCCACCCCTCGAGGCACCATTGAAAAATGTTTGTGAAGGATGTATTTTGGGCAAAATGCAGAATTCTAAGTTTTCTATGGATAGTTTGGTGTGGGCTACTCGCAAATTGTAACTTGTCCATAGTGACATTTGTGGTTCGATGCATCCTCTATCTTTGGGAACTATTTGTACTTTGTGACTTTTATTGATCATTACTATAGGCATGCATGGATAATTTTGCTTAAGGCAAAGTTCGAAGTGTATATGTGCTTCAAGTATTTTTTTCTTATGGTTGAAAATGTATTTGGTTGTACTCTGGACACCCTTCGTTTTGATTGGGGGTGAGTATATGCATGTATATATCTGCTTAAGGCAAAGTTTGAAGTGTATATGTGCTTCAAGTAATTTTTTTCTTATGGCTGAAAATGTATTTGGTTGTACTTTGGACACCCTTCATTCTGATTGAGGGGTGAGTATATGTCTAAGTAATGCATTTCTAATGAGTCATAGGATAAAACACGTATAGTATGATGCTAATGGGAGAATCTTTGGAGATATATGGAAGAACTCCAAGTGCCAAGTGATTGTATGCTTGCGCTTTCTTATATTTACAAAAAGGGGACATGTCGAGTGCATATGGGAAAGAGAATTTTAGAATTTTTTGCAAGCATTATTGGTGGCAAGCAAGGATGCCCACTTTTGCCGAGTCTCTTTAATGAATTGGAATGCATGACTCTTGAGTTTATACAACAAAAAGGCTTCAAAGGGTTTATGATTGAGAACACGGTGCTCATGACACTTTAGAAGATGCACACATGCTTATGATTCCTTTGGAAAAATTTTGCTTGCATAGTGGGCCGACTGTGAATGGCTCCAAAATCTTTATCACATGAGGCGGAGATAGTCGACCTACATCTATTGCATTCTTGCCAAGGACGCTCGAATCTAATTGGATGTTGAGGGAAATGAGGGTTGTTGGGTGTCGATCCCTTAAACGACCTCATCCCTTCAACAAGCTTGAGCTGGAAAGACATGTTAGGGAAGTCTGTTTGGATGCATGTGACAAGGGCCTAAGGCTTGAGTTGTGACATTGAGTTGGTGAAAGTTGAATTGATGTGAGACTTCTCCTACAAATGCCATGTCATGAAAGGAAGAGACATGCTTGGAACTCCATCCACCCCACAACATTATGCACGCACTATCTACTCCACGACACTTAGTGACACAAGGCATTAAAAAGGGGAGAAGCAAGGGGATCGACAACTGGGAAGTGCAAGGCAAAATCCCAAGGCGCAACAAAACGTTGACAAAGAAAAAATCGCGCGCCCCTCCGCCTGGTTTCGAACCCAGGACCTCGCCGTCGGGGTTGTGTGACACATGGGCTAGACATTTCACTCTTGCACCCACGTTGTACCCACGTTCAATTTTACAACCTTTTATTGCTAAATTACAGGGGTTGCCTGGGTTTAGTTTCTGAGTTGACGTTTGCGACTGCGATCTCCCCGGTCCTCGTGTGTGGACTTCCCAACCCTTGCTTCCCCTTAACAACCCCCCATTGGGTGTAAAACAGAAAGTGTGTCCTGTCATGTGTGACGTTACACTGGGTGACAGCCCTCGTTTATAAGTGACACGGGGTCACGTTCAAGGGATCTACGGCAGGGGCGCGCTTTCGGCATCGCGTGGATTTGAGACCGTCGGATATCCGCAGCAGGGGGGGGCAGGCTTTATGTACGCGCGGACTCGCCATACCTGCACGGATGCATGTTAGGCGAGTTGGATAGAGCGTGGGAGTCTGAGGGTGAGGTCTGGGGCTCGAGCAACGAGCGCTGTGAAGGGGCGCTAAATCTTTTAGGTCACGCCCTTTTGGATCAACGGTGGATCCAACTGGCACCGTTGATCCCTCGACGCGACCCCGTGTTCATTATCAACGAGGGGTGACAGCCAAGGAGCCTATTGGGGGAGTCTCCAGTGTCCAGGCGCCCGTGTGTGAGAGCGGCCTAAGACAATGGCATGACACCTTGATAATCAGCCAGAGTAATTGCGCTTGTGAAATAACTCGACACACGAGCCGCATGCACGTTTCTGTGGTCGATCATGGCGAAAGCTCTTGAGCTAGCAAGGTAGGCACCCACAAATGCATATATGTTTGCTCCCGCACATATACTCTCTCTCTCTCTCTCTCTCTCTCTCACACACACACACACACACATACACACACACATTTCGCCGTTAAACCCCAGTTTAGTACTCCATGCAGGTAGCCGAAGTCAACAATCCAACTACTTTAGATGAGGCGCAGCAGTCCATTATTTTAGACGCTCAGTAGCTCATACAAGCATAAAGGTGAGGACCTCGTTCCTCACTCAGAATTGGCTACTATAGTCAGTCAAATCTCTCTATAAGGTGGTCATTATCTCTGAGGTATGTTTTTTTCTCAATGAGGGTTGTCTTTACTTTGCACAATGGTTGCTCTTCGAGCTTGAAAAAGGAAAGACAGTGGGCTCATACACAAGAAGTTTTGGATAAATTCTCACAATAATTCCCACATTGTGACTTACCTCAACATCAGGAGCTTCTGTGAGGGAGGCACCGCATACCTAGCTAGGTACGATTGGGGGCAGGGGACCGCCGCCCCACCTAGCTAGGTACGATTGGGGGCAGGGGACCGCCGGCCCGGTGGGGCAGCGGTCCCCTGCTCCCAATCGTACCTAGCTAGGTATGCGGTGCCTCTCGAACAGAAGCTCCTGATGTTAATCATTGTATGAAAAACACTGAAAAAGACTCTGTTTTCCTACATGAGAAAAATTCTAAATCTTCTTGTGATAGCTTGCATAGTGGGTCGATCGTGAATGGCTCCAAAAAAAGGGTAATGCTTGTAAAAAATCTCAAAAAGGAGAAACCATGCATTGTGTACAAGAAAGAGCCACTTGATTTGGTAGAGAGCGTCAAGTACCTTAGCTTTGAGGTTCCAACCAAACATAAATGGAACAATTGCGTTACTTGATGCTTGGAAGCTGAAAGAGAGCCTACTTTGTACGAGAGGCTAATTTATTGTGTTCACAAGAAATATACATGTTTAACTTGCTTGTATAAATTGCTCGATCTGAAGGACAAGTTTGGATGGATGTATGGTGCGTGAGAGAGAGAGGGAGGGAGAGGGATTTTATTATCGTCCTTGGAGGTCAATATGACCTATGGGACCAAAGATACATTTGATGTACTATGGGGTGACGCATAACTAGTTTTGGATTTTGAAGGATTGTGTGATGTCAATTGCTATAGAGAGCATTGGAGAATCGCAATAGAGGGCCTGGTTGAGAGAGGAAAGCATGTAGATCCAGGAAAGAGAGAGAGAGAGAGAGAGAGAGAGAGAGAGAGAGAGAGAGAGAGAGGTGCACATGGGCTTGTGTGTATAGAGAGATCACGAGGTGATTGGAGACCAACAAAGAGAAAAAGGATGATTTTTTAACTTTCACCAAATGGTCGACACTCACCGAGCCTTTATATAGAGGAAGAAGGAATAGGAAGATATATCAAAATAAATCTCTGCAAATACCTTAGATTTTGGCATAGATACCTGTTGGCTCATCAACTTTTCCTTGAAAATCAGGACCATGAAATGGGTTTTTAAAAGCACAAAAATGAAGTGCATACCATTTGCAAGTTGAAAGGCTTGTAATAAGGCCCTTGCCAGATCCATATGAAGGACAATTACGAGGTGGCAGACCTTGACGACATGTAGAGTTGTCGCAAGCCTCGAGACTAATTGACATGGGGTTGTCAGATGGGATCAATGGTCCCCCTTTTTGGAATTGGATGCTAATGGTCCGATTAATCCCCAAGTGAACGCAAAGTGAGCCCACATAAAGTGAGCTCAAATATTTTTCCCAAGTGAACCACATGTGAGCTCTAGTAAACTCCAAGTTGTGACATCACCCACCCATTGCACGGGTGAACTGAGTGTGAATATAAAGTGATTCGAGTCCACAATACTTTTTATGGGTGCACGTTTAACAAGCAAATCGCAATGGCATAATGGTTGAGCCTTGGCATTGGGAGCAAGTGGTCGGGGTTTAAAGACCCTGGTGTGCAATTGGGAACTATTTTTTCTCTTTCAATTTGTCTTGTAAAAGGCTATAGCAAGCATACTTTGTGTGGCCAACTCTAGCGTCTTTGTCACACTAGACGGAGGTAGCTACTTCTATTGCATGCTTGCCAAGGAAGCTCGAATCTAATTGAATGGGCATTGTTGGGCGTAGCCCTCAAACCACCTCATCCCTTCAACAGACTTGACTTGGAAAGGCATGTTACCACATGGGAGACCTGTTCTTTGCCTTGTGTGATTGTGTGAATTGAAGGTGCAAGAAACTGTTGGTCCATACTAGTTGTTGCAAAGTCCGATCGGATGCATGTGACAGGGGCCTAAGGCTTGTGTAACACAAACCACCTGGATGTTTGTGACATTGAGTTGGTCCACCTATCGATGCCATGTCATTAAAGGTGTTTGGAACTTAGTCCTTCATTAAGCAATCTTTAGGCTAAAATTAGAAGGGCTACTCAAAGATTTTTCAATATTCTATCCTGCTTTCGAAGGGTAAAAATATTTTTGCCCTTCATTGAAGGGTAAAAGTACCTCCGAAGGGCGTCGAAGCCTTTAAAAATTAGGCCTGAAGTCTCAGTCCACCCTGCAACATTATACACGCACTACCAACTGGTCTATCTTCATTGGGTGTACAAAACCTCAAAATGTAAAAATATTGAAGTGTGTCTTGTCATGTGTGACGGCCAAGGTACCCAAAACAGCCTAGGCCTATTGGGCCTATCCAATGTTCAAGGACCTGTGTGTGATAGAGGCATAAGACAATGCCATGACATTGCCAAAAACGATGCAAGTAAATACCTTGATAATTAGCCATAGTTATTGCAAAGTAATTGCGCTTGTGAAATAACTCGACACACGAGCCTTGGGCATGCGAGCGTGTTTCTTTGGTCGACCATGGCGAAAGCTCTTGAGCTAGCAAGGTACACACACATGCATATATGTATGTCTCTCTCTCTCTCTCTCTCTCTCTCTCTCTCTCTCTCTACCGTCAAGAGCTCATGTTAAACCCCAGTTTAATACTCCATGCAAGTAGCCGCAATCAAGGATGCGACTACTTCAACTGAGGTGTGGCTCCATGCAGGTAGCCGCAGTCAATAATGTGACTACTTCAGCTGAGGCGTAGCAGTCCATAATTTTGGACATTCAATAGCTCATACAAGCATGAAGGTGAGGATCTTGTTCCTCACTCAGAATTGGCTACTTTCACAAGAAGTTTTGCACAAATTCTTACAATATTTCCCACATTGTGACTTACCTCAACATCATGACCTTCTGTGAGGGAGGCACCGCATACCTAGCTAGGTACGATTAGGGGCAGGGGACCACCGGCCCCTCTTGAGCAGAAGCTCATGATGTTATGCATTGTATGAAAAACATTGAGAAAGACTCCGTTTTCCTACATGAGAAAATTTCTGAATCTTCTTGTGTTTAGGCAATCTGACCTCTGTATAAAGTGAACATTATCTTTGAGATATGCTTTTTTTAAATGAGAATTTTCTTCATAATCTCTTTACTCGGCATTACGGTTGCCGTGATAAATCAATCTTTCTCTTAGAGTTTGAAAAAGGAAACCCAATTAAGAGTAATCAATAATTGAAATTTACCTTCAAACTTAAGTCATGTAACCCAAAGATCTTGAACAAAATTTGTGTGAAACATGGTTATCTATGTATATTTTCTTGCAATGAGTGTTCTCTTTCAGCGCATGTGGTGATGCCATTGTTCATAAACTTCTTTCTAGAGAAGCTACTCACACATTGCCTTCGTAAGAGAGAGCTACTCTACGTCAACAGGCCTTGAAGTGAGTGCTACGCGTAAAAGCTTGAACAATTCTAGAGTTTGGCATGTATGTAGATGCTCAATACATCACTGAATTCTACCTGACCCAATGTAAACGATAGTTTCTTAAAATTGTCACTAATCTACAACTGATGCTTATAATCTCTACCCCTACTATGACAAAGAAGAGATCTCTCAAAGGGCTATCCAACCTTCAAAACTAACCATTTTATTTCAGGATTGATTTGAAAAGACAAATAACTTATACTCCCATGTCTTTTAAATTAGTCATATACATGGTTTACCTCTTTTAGTAGTAATTTATACTTTTTTGGTGCACATGCCTAAGGGTTCTCATTTTCGAAGAAACTTTAATAAGTACGTAATATGTATATTTTTTATACAAAACCTTTATCAAGATCAATTTCTTGTAAAGTAATGCCTTGAAGAGAGACAGCATTGCCTTGGTAATCAAGGTGATCACTCGATATGTTTGCAAAATAGTTCCGTGTTCGAGGAGCTTCGAATTTGAGACTATAAAGTCTAAAGAAAACAAAAAAGTGTTCCATATCATAGTTTGGTGGAGGGTCCCAAAAAATTATAAAGTGCTCTTTTTCATGAAATTTTAATTAGTTCAATGGTGCAAACTTTGTTTAGTTCACTTCATTGTTAACCGTTTTTTGGCTGCCATTTTATGTGGTACACGATGTGTACACTTAAGAATGGAGAGAGAGAGAGAGAGAGAGAGAGAGAGAGAGAGAGAGAGAGAGAGAGAGAGAGAGAGAGAGAGAGAGATGAATGATGGAAAAGGTTGGCAAACTAAATAACTCAATATGAAAGACTTTGTGATTGATACAAGACAAAGGATAGAGAGGCCCCTAGGCTACATTTATTATGAGCCATGATGATCTCAGATAAATATCAGTGTCAAATAAAATAAAGCTTCATACTAAAACAATAAAATGGCCAAAACAGCCCTAAGATGGGCAAAGTGCTTGTGCAAACCCTAAATGTGCTCGAGATCCTTGTTCAGCAGGTGTACGGGTGGCCAACCCAGAACCAAGGGTTAGTACACGTGATGAGAAGCTTGTAAGGAGGAGAAGCATCTGATAGGTGAACACTAACATCCTCTTCAGATGCTGAAAAGTTGTTGAGGAAGTATGAATTGAACATAGATTGGTGATCAACGAGAAAAAGAGAAAGTTCTTTCTGCGAGAGAGAGACTTTTTGGGCCACATTGGTTCATCCAAGGATGTAAGCATGGATCTAGCTAAAGTGGCGGCTATTTGTGATTGGCATACATTGAGAAATTCACATGAAGTGAACCTTTTTGGGATTAGCTCTTATTATAGATGGTTCATTAGATAGTTTGCAATTGCTTCACTGTTGCATATCCTAACTCAAAAAGGGGTACCATTTACTTGGGGACCTTCACAGATTGTAACATTTGAGAAACTCCAACATGAGTTGACTATCGGGTTAGTGTTGAAGTTACCAGATTGTGGAGGGTTGCACAGATTTATGAAAAGAAACTCTTAGCAATCATTCATGCTTTTACTCAGTGGAGGCTTTACTTGCTCGGTGCCAACTATACTGTGTACACAGATCAGGAGAGTTTGTGATATTTTGTACCAAAAAAAATCATTGTCGCAGTTTCATTGCTAGATAGTGTATTTCGTGGTCTTGCAAGCCACATATATCTACTCAGTGTTCGGGAAAAGTATGCCTCAGCTTAGCCTTGAGCCGGTTGCAAAATCAAAGTAGCCAGTTGAGGGGAGGGCAAGAAGGAGAAAATTCCGCTTAAAATACATGAAAAATAGTGTATATTTTGCAAAAATACTGGCTAGTATTGTAAAATTTCTGGTTCAGATTTGTCTCAGAGGGATTTTTGTATGTTTGTGAAAATGAAATTTCCTGAACATTGTATCTACTGTTACATCAATGTCTTATCAAGCTTCATCCATTGAAAACAGGCCAAAGCTTTTGGCCTCGCCCCTGTTGGGCATATCTCATAATCAATGCACTCCAAGAGACAATATCCCGGACAGGAAGCTCCTCAAGTAGTTTTCTAGTCTTTTGAAGTACACCACATTTGGCATACATGTCGACCAAGGTAGTGCCAAGGACGACCTTTTGTTTCCACAACCCCTAACTAATAATATCATCGTGAATTCTTTTGCCCATATCAACGGCTTGCATAGTGCCACATGTCTTCAAGATGCGAAGGGAGGTGATTGCATCTTGATAAATGCCCTCGCTTCACATGTGCTGAAAACAGCCCACAGCTTCTTGATCTTGCCCTTGTTGGGCATATCCCGCAATCAACGCACTCCAAGAGACAACATCCCGGACAGAAAGCTCCTAAAGGACTTTTTGTGCTGTCTCAAGTACACCACAATTGGCATGTGAACCAAGATTTCTCAAGTACACCACAATTGGCATATGAACCAAACACGGCGTTATTTTTCAATAGCCCCTCACTAACAATATCATCGTGAATTGTCTTGCCCATATCAGCGTCTTGCGTAGTGCCACATGCCTTCAAGATGGAAGCTTAGGTGAATGCATCAAGAGAGATGCCCTTGCTTTGCATCCATTGAAAACAGCCCACAACTTCTTGGCCCTACCCTTGTTGTCAATGCACTCCTAGAGACGGCGCCCTAGATGAGAAGCTTGTCAAACACTTTTTGTGCTTTTTAAGTACACCGCATTTGGCATACATGTCAACCGATGCAATGCCAAGCAGGACATCTTTTCTCAATTGTCCCCAAAATTATCAGTGTGAATTCTTTTTCTTATCATCCTGATTTTCTTTGCTAATAACAATCTCTTGCCTAATGCCACATGCCTTCAAGATGCAAGCGTAGGTGATTGCATTTGGAGAGAGACCCTCTCTTTGCATCTGCTGAAAACGGCTCAAAGCTTCTTGGCGCCACCTTGCTTGGCAAATCAGTCCTAAGAGATGACATGCCGGACAAGAAGCTCGTCAACGACTTGCTGCGCTCTGACAAGTGCACCACACTTGACAGACAATACTGACTAACGTGTTATCCAAGTATTTGTTCTTTTCAAGTAATGTACGATTGCGAATATCAGCCTATATCTTATTACCTTAGTAGAAATCCTTCCTCTTAGCACAGTCTTTAAGTGAGCCCACAAAAGAAACTCAATTCTCTTCCTTTGCATGTTTGCTTGCGCATGGGTTATTGTTGCTTTCTTGGTAGCGCTCTATGAACCTGAGTCCAACGGTGCTTAGAGAGAAAACGAATTGTGTGTATGTGTCCACGCCAGTGTCATAAAATCCCGTTTCATAGATATACCACCTTGATACCTTGATGCTTGCGAAACATTTCGGTGAGACGTACAAAACGTACAACCTCCATAAAATGAAAAACACTCTCTATATAGAGTTTAGAGTCATGGGTATCTATCATTCATAGATTACACATAAACATCCATACGCGTATAAATATCATGTGCATGTATACACAAATATAGTTACAACTATAAATAAATAGATAAAACTATAGATATTTTATTAGTGCGTATATAAATAAACACATGTAAGTATCATATGTGTGCATGTGTACATACATACATACATATATATATGTGTATGTGTCCACATAGATATATACACACGCACGCATACAACCCGGGAAGTTGGGCCATTGTACAAATTTCATGGGGATGCGTGAGGATCATATGGATCCCATTATAGAGCTTTGCAGGATGTGGGGCAACCTAGAGGATCAAGAAGCCCTCATTTTCTTTGCTAGCGGAGCCAAGGCCAACTTTATTACGACAAAGATGGTGGCTCGTTTTTGGGAATCAAGCTTGAAGACTTGGGGCCACATATGGGTGCAATGCTAGCAGCACAAAGATATAATGTTGCTGTAACTTGTCATAGGCAACCTGTGGTTGCATTACCAGGGTGAGGACTTCGGCAGTATGTCTTGGGCAAGATGTTATGTTCTTTTACGAATGCCTTGGCGCGCCCTGAGCATCTTAGTGGACTATGCGTTAGTCCCTTCGCTGGATCCATCTTGCACAAATGGCATGACACAAGCCATACTCATGCATTAACGAGCGTAGAGAGTAGACGTCAAACTCGCCTTCCAGCCATAGACCCAATACGGGCTCAACCCCAAGCTGGGAGTCTGCAGTCAACGGGCTAGCTTGTACCACAAGGCACTATAAGAGGAAAAGTCACGAACCGCCACTATTGCCGTGGATTAATAACAGAAAATAGAGAGAGAAAAAATTGCGTGAGTGGAAATAGCGGTGGCAAAGGATGCGGTAGTTGTCCAACAACAATATATGTGGTAATAGACGCAGATATATATCCACAGCTATTATCGCGTGTGTTACTGCTTCGCTACATGGGCTTTTCAAAAATTAAGATGATCTGCTTTACTTTTTCTCTACTTCTTCCGCCTTTTCTCATCCTCACTAGTTCCACAGGACGACGGACTATCAGAACTCTCTCAAGATGAAGAAAAATTTGAGTCATCCTCGAAACGAGCACGCTTCTTGGATCTGATTACCACCTCAAAAGTCGACTTCCGGCCCAAATAACCGGGGAAATCCACTGATTTCCTCTTCTTCTGATAATGCTTTAAGCCTTTCATTATCTAGTTCATCTTCTTTTCAAGAGATTTGCCAAACTCTTCCTGCGAGTACAATTTCTACTTTTCTGCCCTTGCCTGTCCTTTCAGCTTTCTTCCCGACTTAAGAGGAGGGTCTATGGTCTCATGCCATCTCGAGCGAATCTCATCAATCGGGTAATTCTTTAGGTGTTTCGCAAACTTCGGGTCTCTAGAGTACTTGATTAATCTTTTCACACGTGTCAACTTGCGGTTGACATTTGTACTCCACTCTGGCAAACTTCCCCGCCGATAATTTGCCCAATTCTTCATTCTTTTCTTTATTCTTGTGCCGGGTTTCAACTTTTCTTTGCCTCTCCGTTGAGAAGTGTTATCTCTGTCAGACTCTCCGCGAGAACCCATGTGTGGTCTTGGGTTCTTTATGGCTGATGCCCTTAAGACAAAACGATGATGGGAGCGTGCCCGATGCGTGATCGACTAAGGGTGGGAGTCGCTAATAAGTCCGAGGCAAACAACCGAGATACCTTGACAAACAAAATCTTGACTGTTCTGTCAGATTCTCCTTGAGAACCTCTGTGTGTTGTTGAAGGATCGGATCCTCCATAGAAGAATCTTTTTGAGCTCTGATACCATTGCTACAAGCTTGGACACTCCAAGCGAGAAATCAATAGCAACACATGAACAAAAATTACAAAATCACTAAACTTTACGAGAGAGAGAGATAGTCGACACGACGCGAAATGGCCGTGGTAAACTTTGAGAAAGCTTTATAGCGAAGGGCTTGTGTCCCATACCACAAAGCCTAGTGTCCTGTATACAGACTAGGACACTCCAAGCGAGAAACCAATAGCAGCACACGAGCAGAAACTTCAAAATCATTGAACTTCGAGAGATAGATAGATAGATAGATAGAGAGAGAGAGAGAGAGAGAGAGAGAGAGAGAGAGAGAGAGAGAGAGAGAGAGAGAGAGAGAGAGAGAGAGAGAGAGAGAGAGAGAGAGAGTCGACACGGCCCGGCATAGTTTCGTGCCTAGAGGTATTGGCCCCAAAGTCTAGCGCCCCTTTCGGTAATTTCTTTATCATTAATCATTGCAATATACAACTCCCGAGTGACCTCTGCTCTCAGACTTTGCGTCCAGATGCTCTGCAAAGTGAAGCCCCAAGGGCTCTATTTATTCTTACAAGGAATGCCCCAAAAGTAGAGCCCCAAAAGCAATTAGTTGGTGGAGCATGACTTTCCATCAAAACCTTTGGCAGTAACTGTTTAGTAACACATAACTTTCCATGCATCATGAGAATGTCATCCTTAAGCATATAGTGCTCATGATGTCTCCCATCAACAAGCTGATCATAGATCCTTGAAAAATCTGAATCTTCAGCATATTGTGTCTTCATTTTGTCTAGTTCACAATGGTACGGAATTGACTCTGTCAAAATTTGGGGCTTTCGTGATAACGCATTAGACACCACATTCTTTTTCCCTTGCACATGCACAATCTGAAAATGGAACATTGACAAGATGTTTGCCCATCGCATGTGTTTCTTAGACAACTTCGTTTGTGTGAGAAAATATCGCAAGGTTTGATGATCTGTTTGAACAACAAAATCAGCCCCTAGCAGATAGTGTTTCCACTAGTGAGAGCGTGAATAATTGCCAGCAATTCTTTCTCATAAACTTGCAAGTTCCTTTCGGTCTTCAAAAGAATTTTGCTCTTATATGCGACTACTCGGCCATTTTGCATTAGAACTGCACCAAAACTGTGGCCACATGCATCACATCGAACCACAAAAGGTTTCGAAAGATCTGGCAAAATGATTACCGGATCTGAAGTCAGCTTTTCTTTCAAGTGTTTGAAGGCTAAAATCTCCTTGGCTGTCCACTTCAAAGTAACTGCTTTCCCTTGTAGTGCATGGAGTGGAGAAGCAATCTCAACAAAATTTTGGATGAACGTTCTGTAGTAGGAACATAAGCCTAGAAAGCTTCGAATGTCATGTATGGACTTCAAGTCTGGCCATGACCTAATTGCTTCCATTTTGGCGGGATCCATCCGTACCCCATCCTTTGTAACAATGTGCCCAAGGAAGTGAATTTCTTCCAAAAAGAATTCACTCTTCTTCGCATTAATGAGTAGCCCGTTCTTGCGTAACTCATTGAAATTGCGGTTAAGTGATTTCTATGCTCTTCTTCAGACTTTGTGTAGACAATCATGTCATCAAAGAAGGTACTCAGGAAGTTTCTATGCGTTCTAAATATTCTGTCCATAATTCTTTTGAACGTGGCAGGAGCATTTGTGAGACTTTGAGTAGACAATCATGTTATCAAAGAAGGTACCCACAAAGTTTCTATGCGGTCTAAATATTTCTGTCCATCATTCTTTTGAACGTGGCAGGAGCATGACAAGAAACTCATAAAGACCAAATGTTGTCTTGAACGCATTCTTGTGGACATCTTCTGGCCTAATGCGTATCTGGTGGTACCCACTCTTTACGTCTATCCTGGTAAACAATGACGCTCCCTCAAGTCGATCAAGGATGTCATCTATCCTCGGTATGGGGAACCTGTTTTTTATAGTATTCTTATTCAGGGCGCGATAGTCAATGCACATGCGCCATGAACCATCCTTCTTCTGCACCAGGAGTACACGCGAACAAAAAGGGGATGAACTGGGCTGAATCAGCCCCTTCTCTAAAAGCTCATTGACTTGACTCATAATCTCTTTCTGTTGGGCTGCACTAACCCTGTACGGTAGTCTATTTGGTGGACTAGAACCTAGCACAAGAGGTATGATCCTCAAGTCTCTCAGGAGGTAACTCCCCTGGCAAAGAGTCCAAAAACAATCGCTGAAAAGAAACCACTTAGAAAAGTTGACCTATCTCTATTTAAGGTAGACAAATTAGATACAACTTCAGGTACTTCTTTTGCAAAGATCAAGTACGCAGAAAGATGATTCTTTATTACAAATGAAATTGTAGAAGCAAAAACGATTGGAACAGACTCGCCTTTAAGGTTTACATCAAGGACATGAGTTTTTTCTCTATGTACAAGGGTAATCTTTTTGTTGTAAGTATCCACCATAGCATGCAACCTGTAACACCATGGGATACCCAATAACACATCGCAGCCCTCTAGTGGCATAATATGAAATTCTTCTGCATCCACATAACTCTAAATGTGCAGACGAAGTTTCCCCAAATTGGGAGTAATAGGCTCTGAATGACTTGGGCATTATAAACCTGCTTCATCTGTCATACCCATCTCCTCGGCAGAATGCCCAACTTTGCTGTTTTCATGTTATGAAATTTGCACTGGCTCATGGATCAAAGAAAACCAATCCTGTTTGGTCTCTAACTTTGCCCCAAGCTCTACACAATTCGGTGGCATCTGTGTTTGGCTCGTCACCAACCAAATCTGGGACAAGTCTTGCATAGGCTTTGGCTTCTTCCCTTTATGCTTTGACTTGTCATCCTTATCTTGTGACTTCTTTTGTGGGCATTTATTCGCAAAATGTCCCTCCTCTTCACAAATGTAGCATTTCTTGGCCTTTCTTAGAGCTTTTCTTTTTTCAAAAGATTTGCCAAAAAAAAAACCTTTTCTATCCTTGTCCTCGCCCAGACGAAGATTTAGACTGCTTCTTGGACGTGTCAGTTTCATCAGTGGAGGGTTTCTTTGTGGGAGGCACAGAAGTCTTTGCTGCAGCATTTCCCTTGGCTGAAAATTATTTGCCGTGGGACCCTCTCTTGTCTAGCCATAGCTTGAAACACTGAACCACCTCCAAAATAACCGGGATATGTAGTAGGTAACGGAAGGGTCGGATGCATAGCATGCTCAATACTCCCTTGACCATTCACAAACAGTTCTTGTCCAGGTAAAGAAAATTGCTTGGGATCAATGGACATCGCTGGTTGTTCAATCACATGGGATTTCCCTCGAGCATCACGAGTCCTTTGTGCATTTGAAATCTCCTTTTCCTGCAACGGATCAGTCATGCCTTGTGTCGGAGCCTGAAATTCTTGTGTAGGAGCCTGTAAGAACTCCTGCATTTTTGGGTTGTTAGCCAACTGTTGAAACATTTCCTTGGAGCTACGTAGTTGAGCTCTGAACAACCTGTCCTCTTCTTGAATTGTTGAAGGAACTTCCTCTGTACCATGTGAGGAAGATCCCTCTTCAGGTACTTGGTCTCTCTTCTCTGCCATAATGACAAGCTCAATGTTGCTTTCACCCACAATAATCCACGCTGCACTTTTTGAAGAAAAAGCTCACTATCCCGTCGATGGAACCATATAACTGGCTTGTACATAGTAGAGGACGGTACTATTTCAATTATCTGTTAACTTTACACAGAGAACTGAGAAGAAAAGAGAGCACAGAGGCGTCCAACGACTAGAATGTCACTGCGCACACAAAAACCGACACCCTGTAGGTCCCAAAGACTCGCGCCCCTTTTGTATTTCTTTATTCAATTAAGAACAAACGATTCGGACACGTAGATCAAAGTCTCACACAGTTGCCAAACTTGGCGAGGGCTGAAATTGCAGGTCTCTGACCCAATTTCGGCAACATAATGATGCCAAAACCCTTGTAGGTCAAAAGCAAATGTCTAGGACAGATTCCCTCGCAATTTAGAAGCTTTCTGGTGAGCTGTAACAGAATTAAGGCGTGCTATAATTCCCTATTTTTCCAATGTCAGGTGTACAGAACCCTGTACACACACGCATCCCAAGGCTTTCCCAAGGCTCCCCTGGTGCTAATTTGCAGTTTAGGTGTGACGTTCAAAAGTTTGCGTTTTTGCTTCTATATTTGGGTCAGTCTGTCTTTGTACTCATGTATTCACAGATACTCACAGTTCCATCGCGAAAGATTGCGACTTTGGAGAGTTTTCTCGCGTGAAAACTCTTCCAAATCACAGGGGGACCGTCCCATTGCGTGCGGGAGCCCTTGGGACACGCGCATACATTTTTTTCTCCGCTAAAAACGATACAAAACAAAGAATTACAGCCTGCTGTGTTTTTTTGCAGGTTTAGGGTTTCGGCCCAAATTCCATTTGGCACACACAGGCTTCCATACTCATCAGCATTCAGTGCTAACTGGCCCGACCAGTCCCAGACTGATTGACCTAGATTCCCAATGTAAGAAACCCGTTCGGCCACATCTGTTTCACACTGGCCATGTAACGTCCACTTGCACCTTTTCAAGGGTTCCAGGGAAAACGAGTAAAAAAAGTAAAAATGAAAATATGTAGTACATATTTAAAGAAGGCAGCAAGAAAAATACACTTCCTGGTGACACAGAGAGTAGGTTGTTGCGATTTGGACAGAGTCAAAACACACAGGAGGGTGGTGCTGCTAGAGTGGCCAAAGGCCTTTGGGAGCTTAGTCGTTTCTTTTTCCAAGAGTCAACAACACGGTTGGTTGCGGTTTGTGAGGAGAAGCGGCTCTGTCGGGGCATTGCTTCCCCACAGCGGATGCAGGAGCGTCACCCAAGTAGCCCTTGGATGGAGGACCAGATGCAACAAGCTCGATAGGAGCTAATCACCATTGAGGAGCGGTGCCATGAGTTGGCCTACCATCGTAAGCACGTGGACCCAGGTGGGGGACAGAGTTACTGGTGAGTTTTTTTGAGATGATGGGTCGTGTTTGCAAGTTGAGGAGACCGGATGGGTCTGTTTCCATAGAGCTTAAGGACATGTGGGTAGTACCTATTGACCTTTATTGTGAGCTTCTCATAGTCGAGCTGTAGTTAGAGCACATGGATGCACGCAGAGAGTAGGTGTGGGCACAGGTGCTTTGCCTAGTTCAGGAGGCTCTCATGGGACTCCCTCATGGTAGTTGCCCATGAGAAAATGGTTTGACTCCTAGCTTCTTCTTGGAGTACTAGGACGTTCTTGGACAGGACCTATGTAGTCAATACCAACACATTTAGCACACAAGATGCATGATAGCATGAGCGAAGGTTTGATCTACCTCATCCTTAAGGCCCTAGATGAGATTCGACAGTGGCGGTCCATCATCATTCTCAACTCAGCCTACAAAATTCTTGCAAAGGCTCTGAGCTTGAGAATTCAGCCACTACTGGAGAGCATCATACATGAGACTCAGACGGGCTTTGTCAAGGAGCGTAGTATCCTTGACAACATCTTCACTTTCTATTGACTTTGAGAAGGCCTATGACAGAGTTGATTGGGGCTTCCTTGAGGCACAATGTGTAGGATGGGTTTTTCAGATGCATGGATGAGAGAGGTGTCTGCTCTTTACAAATGTGCTCACAATCAGGTGTTGTTGGCAAGGGTCGAGGGGAACGCTTCATGCTTACACGCTTAGTACAGTAGGGATGCCCTCTTGTCCCCTTCGTGCTACGTAGAAGCGATGAGTAGATTCTTGACCTCACAGGAGGTTGGTTTGTGTGGCCTATAGCTACCCATTCGGGGAGAGGAGCTCTTGGGCATTGAGTTTGCCAATGACGTAGGTATGTTTTTGGAGGGCCATGAGGCCAATTTGCATAGGTGTGAGCAGGCAGTGGAGGTGTTCTGTTGTGTGTCGGGAGCATTGATCAATTGGAGAAAGACAATGGCTTTTTGGGTTGGTGATGCTCCCACGCCTGACTGATCGCTTGGCGAGGGCTTTCGTTGGATCTCTCTAGGGACACCAATTTGTCACTTCGGATGCCAGGTTGGCTTAGATTTATCACCAAAGTAGCAGACTGCTCCTCTCCTCCTAGCCATCACGAGAAAACTGCTTCATTGGAGCTCGACAGGGCTATCTCTTGGTGGCAGGGCTGTAGTGGCCAACCAGGTGCTCTTGGCCACCATGTTGTACATCACTTCTTGCTGAATTTTCTCGTGTTCTTGCATCGGTTGATGAAGAGATTTTCGTGGATAGGGAAAGACATGCAGTGGGATTGGGCAAAGGTTTCTTGAAAGGTCATTACAGTACCTTGCTCTTAGATCAACGACCTAATCAATGTCATTACAAATATGACATTTTTTTTTTCATGAGAAAAAGATCCTTCTATTAGTTGATGAAATTGCTCATGGGGTTACAATCACCTCTACTAGAGAGGCCTACAACAATCATAAGGGGAGAATCTCCCAATGGAAAAAAAACATATGTACAATGAGGGCTAAATCAGGAGATGGGAGGAGGGAAAAGCCACACAGGTGGACGGTAGTGCCATCTGAGCACACCCCGGACCATGGTGAAGAAAGGCCTAGGGTGCCAGAGTCGAAGGAACGCCTCTCTACGCTCTCGCATGCGGTCAGAGCTGCCCTGAAGATGTACTGCTGTTAGGCATATCTCCTGTGTGCAAGATGTACTGAAAAGCGCTGCAAAGGTTTGTGCCCAACAAGTCCCAATACTCCAAGAAAAAACTGGGAGTCAAACCATCCTCCCCTGGACAGCTACCACGGGGAAGTTCTCTGAGGGCCACATGGAGCTCCTCTAGTTGGAGAGGCAACTCACGTCTCTGACGCATCTCCTCAGTCACAAGACAAGGCATCTGTGCCCAAACCTTTTCTCTGCATGCATCCTGACGCTCTGACTGAGGCTCTGTTGACAACAAGTCACAATAGAAGTTAGTAGCAAATGTACGCATATCCTCAGGCTTTGAAGCAACTGACCCGTCAGGTCTTCTCTACTGGCTGACACTGGTGTGCGCATGACGGTCCCACTACCTCAAAGAACGACCTAGACACTCTGTCACCCACCTGGGTCCACTGAGATGCCTGTCGATGAAAATCAAACTCGTGACGCCTCTCCTCTATGCTAGCAAGCTCTTGGTGAGCCTCTTGCAACTGCTCCTCCAACCAAGGACTGCCTGGGTGCTGCTCCTGCATCCGCTGCAAGGAAGCAATGCCCTGACGGAGACGTTGCTCCTCCTCCCTCGCTGCAGCCAGGTGGGCCGTAGACTCTTGGAGAAAGAAATGACTAAGCTAAGCAAGTCTAGAGGCCTCCTCTATCAGCACGAGAGTCCTACGTGTCCAAGCCCTCTGTCCAAAGAGCCTCCGCTCGCTCTCTGAGCTCTGAGTCCAATAAGATCCTCTCAGGGATGCCTAGCATCATGCTCCCTCTCCTCTATCTATCTGTCACCGTGAGAATCATTGGTGCATTGTTCGAAACAATTGTCCCAGCCAAGATGCAAACTGACTCTCCCAAGTCACAGATCTGGTCACTAGCGTAGAAGCGATCTATCCGAGATAGATTCAATCCTCCCACTCTGCGGTCCGAGCGAGAGAAGGCCAAGCTGTCTGGGGGCCTCACAAAGCGAGAGTGCTGCCAAACATCTGAAACCCTCAAAGTCATACATAGCCTCTCCAGGCTGCCAACTCAGCTCCGTGCAAAGTAGCATGGCTACCACCGATCCTGTCTGAGGGGTCCTCCAACATGTTGAAGTCACCCTCAATGCTCTGCATGCGATAGAGACTCTACAACGTGAGACCAAAATTCTGTACGTCCACTTGCCACATTGGGCGCATAAATGTTCAGGAAATCCAAGAGGCAACCCTGAATCTGCATAGTAATCCACTGAGCCCTACCATGCACAATAATACCTCTGTCCACAATGGCATGTTGCCAAGAGTCTGCAATAGTCATACATACCCCTCCCTGTATACCACCAGGTCCAAATGCAGCTGATCAAAATGTCTCAAATCGCCTACGCAAAAGCTTGCCACATTGTCTAATGCGGCTCTCACAAAGATGATGCTCCTGCAGCATAAGAATATCAATCTCTCCGTCCACAAGGCATTGTTGAAGCTCCTGACGCAATCGACCCCGCTGGCGTTGAAACTGTGGCCCACCTAATCCCTGCACATTCCATTTGACAATCCTCATGGGGAACGGGAGAGAACTGATGCTGCAGCAACAGCTAACCGCTCTATCTTCGAGGCTGGCTTGGATGGAGAGTAATCCGCATCTGAGCGTCCCCGAGATAGGCGGGACTACAAAGATTGTCTAGCCCAGGCCCAAGAAGAGCATGCCGTATGCAGGGCAACCTCCTCTATCCAGCAGTCCTCATGTATGTATACATAGCATGATGGGCTCTGCGTGTCAGCAAAGAAGTGTACCACAATGTGTCTACATCCTGTCGAGTCTGGAGGTGTCACTGAAAACTTGGCCAGTGGCCACAAGGTCTGTACCAAGTCTGTAACCCCCAAGTCTCTCGTGTGGTGAGAGAACTCGAGGGCCTATGCTTGCAACCACTCCATCACTGAGTCCAAGGTCCCCTCAGCTTGATCCCTGCCACATAAGGGAAAAGAGAAGCCAACCGTCGAGTCTAGGGCCTCTATCCCTCTGGCTGCAAGGAACAGTACATGAACTCTGAAACAAGCTGCCTCAAAGTCTGGTGAAGGGTCCCCGAGAAACCGCGTGAAGTCGTAGGCAAAGAAATCCCACATGCGACGAATGTCGAAGCACGTCAGTCCACGAGGAACTGTTGCAAAGGGAGAAGTCTTCACCAAAAGGGGGGTACGCAAGAAGGGCTGTCCCTCTCTCGCCAAGCGACTTGTGGCAAAAGCGCTGCCAAGAGATCTCCTAGCAGTCGAGGAAGGTCCTACCCCATGGGTCGGCTGTAGGGAAGGAACGGGAGGAGATGTGGAAGCAGGGGGACTGGTGGGAGGAGGAAGAGTGGGGGGGACGGGGAGTCGCAGAAGGAGAGGGGCGAGGTGGGGAGGGGGAGGGGCGGAGGAAAATTTGGGGGCAGGAGGGGGGGGCTGTCGAAGGTGAGGCTCAAGTGGAGGGTGGAGTTGGGACCTCATCTTGTTGAACAGGGTCGAAACGGTTCCCTGTGGGAACCCATTGTTGCTCGCCTGGAGCTTGGCGACCACTCGGAGGGCCAGGCTGGCGTGGTGACCCTTGTCGACGTCGACCACAAAACGTGTTGCCAGCCTTCCTCTGCCTTAACCCAAGGCTCGGAGAGTGACACTATGAGAGATCGGGGTGTTTACCGCGGGCCATTACCGCAAAACAAGAGAGAGGAATTCAAAATGAGGAGAGAGAATCCTTTTGATGCTCAAGCGGCACTTTACCGCAAATATTACCGCGTGCATTTCCGTGAATATTGCTGCGCACATTACCGCTAAAGCTGGACCCCCTCCCCCCTCCCTCTCCCGCAGGTTTCCATTTAAATCCAATACAACTCAAAATGTATTTACACACTACAACTCCTACACTCTCTAGAATGCTTGCTCACTTCACTTAATCTCTCTTTCACTCTAAAAATTCTATACATAAATCATTGAACTCACAACAAAACCATTACAAATACTATTCATAAGCACATAACGAAACATTTGCAAATTAATCATATACTACACCAAGTGAAAGAATGGAGAGTTTTATTAATTCTCATCTTGTATAAGATCTCTACAAGCACTAGGATCCATATTTAGACCCATAGTATTCAAATCAATAAACAAATTTAGAGATTCTTCCTCCTCTCCATCACCTCGTGTAGAATCATCATCGCTTTCTCCCTCTTCCTCCTCCTCAAGATGACTATTTGCAAGGCTTGGCTGACCTTCTTCAACTTCTACTACATCTTCCTCTGCATCTTGTGGTGATGGTATGATGGGATCAATTACTGGCTCAATGTCCGTCTCTGCAAAGATAGATCTACCCCGCGGCGTGACTGGAATGACATACCAAAGTCTTCTTTGATATATACATGGCACATAAAAGACTTGTACGTCACACACAAAGAATAAGCTGATATACATAACTTAAATTTTTAATTTAAGTTAATTGCACATAGCCTAAATTACCTGCTCGCAACTACTAGGATACACCAAGTTGTCAGTTTTTCCCCGATGGAATTGGGTGGAATCCACCATAATGAGCCCATTTTCATGTCTTTTGACCTCACCCGCAAACCATCGTCACTCAAAGAGGAATTTGTGAAAAGATCTGAAATCCACTTTGATTATTCTCTCTATAGTACCACAATATTTGACCTCATCTGTTGTTGTGTCAAAGTTTCCCATCACGCCACAATCATTAGTGGTCCGACGCTTATCTATCTTGCGGGTGCGAAAATGTCGGCCTTCGGACCAAATGGAGTTGAAAATGAGACCCTACAATCACAATGCATAAGAGGTTACATCTTATTTCATTAAGTGATTTGCATACATGCATACATAACATATACACACTCACCTTGCGCAAGCATCCTCGCGCATACTCCCATTCTTTAGGGCTTATTTGTTCTCCTTGTGCTTTGGCATTGGTCATGGCATTATGGATCCACTCTACTTGAATCAAATCAGGATATTTTGCAAGCTCTTTAGGAAAAGGAGGTGCACATCTACCTCCATGGGACCTCTTCTATGCATCTCTATCCCTTTCTCTAGCTGCGTGGGCTTCCAAGTACATATTGACCCATTTGGTCATGATAGTGGCATTGAGTAAAGAGTAGTTGTTGACTATGGCATGAAACTCTCTATCCATGACCAAGAGTGAGCCTTTTCCACTGGGAATGGTTGAGTGCTTCCTAGGATCCTCTTCTTCACTCCACAGACGAGGCAATGATGGATCCACTGTGATGAGATACTGTGAGACATACACAAATGCCTCTTGCACCACCCAACCTTTTGCCATGCTCACCTGAAAACATTAAAACCATATATTTTTATTAGTAACTCCATAGCGTATAAATGCTATCTATATTGTATTGATTTTGCATACCTCCGGTTGTGACCTCAATCTAACAAAATCCTTTAAAGTCTTCAAGAATCTCTCCAAGAAGAACATCCATCTAGAGTGAACCACCCCACAAATGGCAATCTCCTCAACAAGGTGAAGCAATAGATGTATTTGGCTAACAAGTATTTCACGTGGGAATGCATCCTCAATAGCACACACTGCCTCTACTGCTAGCTGATGGGCTACTGGTATGGCTTCTACTTCTATCTCCTTGGAGCTCACAAATCTACAGGGCAAACGTTATATAGTAGATGAAAAAAAATTCCAAAGTTCATGCATGCACAACATGATATAGTACTTGAAAAAAACCCATTACCTCACAATCTCACCCACTTTGAATATTGCAGCCTTCACCTTAGTGTCCCCATAACCACTAATAGTTATGGGAAGTACAAACTACAAACAATAAAACATCTTAGTGAATGTCAACCTATATATAAGGACACATAGACACCACAAACTGTTCTACTCTTACCTGAAGGATTTTATGCCAATCATGGGATTTCAATCCATACAATTGAGTGGAGCCACCCTTTTTGGTTTTTGTGAAAGCACCTTTGAGTGACCGCATATATCCCGTTGGAGTTCTGATGGATGCAATGACTTGCTTTGTCCACTCTTGGTCTGCCTTTGACATTATCCACGGTGCTTTTGGGAGAATCATCTTTCCCCGCTCCCCCATGCGGGGCGTGGTTGAAGGGGGGAGACGTCTAATGGCTCTTAAATCTTCCCTAGCACCCAATGAATCCTTCTTGCCAGATATGTGATCCCATATAGCTTGCCCAACATTTTTGAATACATGCATAGGGTCCAATAAGTGCTGAATTTTCAACGAAGCCCAATAGGGGAGCGACAAGAAGATTGAGTACCTAGACATACCCTTTGGCAACCCATTGGGAGGCGGTGAGGATCAATAGTAATAATGTCAGAACGTGGCCATCTGTGTATATGGCCCGAATTTGCGCCGTGGTAATAGGTGCGGTAATCAGCGCGGTAAGACACACAGTAATGCTCGCGGTAATAGGAGCGGCAAATCAATTTTCAAATTTTTTTATAAATAGGGGCATCCGCGTGCCTCGTGAAGTTCAAAGCCCTAAAATTTGAATTTCATCGTTTTCTCCACAGAAGCCGAGAGCGCGAACCTCACAACCTTGAGCTCTACCTCCATCTCTACTCTTCTACTCTCCACCATCTCTACTCTTCCACTCTCCTACCCTCTCCCAACAAGCGTTTCAATTCCATGTAAGTTTTGTTGTTATGTTTTTTGATTTTTTCACACGCATACACACACATGCATACACACACACACGCATGCACATACATGCATACACACACTAATTACACACTAATTAGTGCATGTGTTCTTTACACACTAATTACACACACCACTAATTAGTGTGTGTTAACACACACTAATTAGTGTGTGCATGGCCAACCCCAAATTTAACATATTAGGTTATGCAAGTAATAAATTTAACAAATTTGACAAATCTAACAAGTTTAGATTTTGCAAGTAACTAATAATTAACAAATTTAGGTTTTGGTGTGTCTTTACTTACACTAATTAGTGTGTGCATTAGAATATTGCACACACTAATTATTGTGTGTAAAGAACACATGCACTAATTAGTGTGTGCATTAATGTTTAGATTTTGCAAGTAACCACTAATTAACAAATTTAGGTTATGGTGTACTTTACTTACACTAATTAGTGTGTGCATTGGCCAATGTGATTGGTCAATGTGCACACTAATTAGTGTGTGATTAGTGTGTGCATTGGCCAATGTGATTGATCAATGTACACACTAATTAGTGTGTGATTAGTGTGTGCATTGGTCAATAGGATTGGCCAATTCACACACTAATTAGTATGTGTTAACACACTAATTTGTGTGTGATTAGTGTGTGCATTGGCCAATGTGATTGGTCAATGCACACACTAATTAGTTTGTGATTAGTGTGTGCATTGGCCAATGTGATTGGTCAATGCACACACTAATTAGTTTGGGATTAGTGTGTGCATTGGTCAATTGGATTGGCCAATACACACACTATTTAGTGTGTTATTAGTGTGTGCATTGGTCAATTGGATTGGCCAATACACACACTATTTAGTGTGTGATTAGTGTGTGCATTGACCAATGGAGTTGGCCAATGCACACACTAATTAGTGTGTGCACAAGCCAATTACACAAGCCAATGCACACACTAATTAGTGTATGTTAACACACACTAATTAGTGTGTGCACAAGCCAATTACACAAGCCAATGCACACACTAATTAGTGTGTGCACACTAATGCACACACTAATTAGTGTATGTTAACACACACTAATCTAATGCACACACTAATTAGTGTATGTTAAAACACACTAATTAGTGTGCACAAGCCAACACTAAAACACACTAATTAGTGTGTGCACAAGCCAACACTAAAACACACACTAATTATGTTAAATTAAACAACAATCAACACAAAAACATAAACATACCTCCATGATTAAGTCGTAGGTGACGTATTAGGCCCCAATGGCCGTCCAAGTGATCGCGCAATCGGTCACACTAATCATAAACACAATAATCTCTTATTAGTCAATACACACTAATATCTTATTAGCACTCAAGGCTTTGCAAGACTCTTTTGTAGGTTGTAGACACACATTGGATTCTTTCAACATTGGATACTATAGAGAATCCAATGTTTGAAAAAAATCAATGTGTAAATTTTTAATCATATATTCGAATTTTATACCTTAGTTTAATCTTTGTCGTAATAAATGCAGACCATGTCTTCTTCTTCCACACCACGCTTTCTCAGCATTGAGGATTTCATGGCAGACGGGATGTCATATCCCGACGCTCTCTCTGCCTATCATTCACAGCCGTCGCCTCAGCAGTCATCATTAGGGTTCGGCTGGTTTCGGGACGCTCTTGGTGGGTCCGCTGCCGTACCTGTGATCGATCCAGATGTGGAGAGGGCATTGCGTCTTCAGGCTGAGTGGTTAGGTTTGCAGCAGACCCTTACGCAGCGCTATTCACCGGCGCAGCTAGCAGCTTTTGGATTATCAGAGGTCTCTACTCCGACTGGTGGCACTCCATACCTGCAAAGTTTTCCAGCTACAGCTCCAGGTTCAGCTTTTCCTTCACAGGGTCCAACGCACCAAGGTCCGACGCCATTGGTTGCGACGCCACAGGGTCCGACGCCACGGGCGTCCACCTATCCATCACCTATCCTACCTTCTGTCCCAGATTCACGTCGGCGCTCTTCTGGCAGTCAGCGTCAGGGCAGCTTGCGCGCTAGCGCCGGTTGATCTCGACGAGGGAGCGGAGCTAGTTGTTGTTTTGGGGGGGGGGGGGGAGGGATGGAGTACTATAGATTCTTCTCCACAATCACCGCTCCCTGCTCCAGCAGAAGATGAGGACCATGACATGCCTTCACCAGATGCTCGCGGGTTATACTACCAGGTTCATAGAGGAGGTATGGTGGATCTCGGGACAGCGCAGGACAGGAGATTCCGCACACACGTCAACCAATTAATCCACTCCACATATATCAATTGTTTTCTCAAATTTGATCAGCAAGATCCCTACAACCTCACATATATAGAGACAACCATGCACATGCGTTTCCCTAACCTTGAGGGGCAACAATTCTCAAGGCAATGGTTGCAAGAGCATGTCAAAACATTTCTGAAGAACAAAAAATCTACTGTGAGGAGAGCTGCAAAGAAGACAATGAAGTCTCCAGAGCATAGCTATCGGCAAGGAAATGTCCATGATGTGGAGTGGGAGACCGCTATGGGCGAGAAAGAGGACGAAAGGGCAACGGGTGCGAGGATGTATATGCGTCAAGTTGAGGCCAGATCCCATCAGACTCCTACGCATTATGGTTCGGGAGGAAAAACGGCTTGGAAAGACAAATACGTAAGTAAAAATATTAGTTTTATTGTAAAAAATCTAATGTTTTTCATTTAATTAATTGGTTGCTAGTTTTTGTCAGTATAACATTACCATGAGTCGCCCGACCAGAGATGTGCAGAGATATAGAGAGAACCATACCGAGTATCAAACTTTGTGTTGGTTGTTTGAAAATCAAATGATCTCTCGAGAGGAGTTCGAAAATGCGTGTAGAAGTCTGCAACATGTAAGTTTAATCTTATTTAAATAATCAAATTGTTGATTTTATATCAAATATTAAATAACAAAGTGTTAATTGTTTCTTTTTTATGGTTTTGCAGAGTCAAGGAGTTCCACGCGAAATGCCGCCAACCCCCCCATGACCATCCTCTATTTTGTATACACGGGCCCCGTTTGCCCTATCCCACATGACCATACTCTATTTTGTACACGCGGGCTTTTTTTGCCCTTTATGTAAATGCAATATCTATCATTTTTTGGCTCAATACCTCCCCCAATTGTAATTCCACTTATGTAAATGAAATTATCAATCTTTTTTTGGTTCAATGTATTGTCCAATTGTGATATTTTGTTGTAATTAATAATAATTTTGTAAAATAACTAAAATAAATAAAAAAATAGATGACCTTTTGGATGGTCCTGCAAAGGACAATCCAAACGGTCATCTGTTTTTTTATAATAAATCCTGCCGCGGTAATGCCCGCGATAACGCACACGCGGTAATGTTTGCAGCAAAAAACGCGGTAATAGGCGCGGAAATATAGCCGCAACCATTATCGCGGATGTTACCGCTAGACCATTACCGCAAACGTTTCCGAAGTATTTTCCGCGTACGGGAATTTTTATATCTCAAGTTTGTTTGTTTTTTTTGCGGTAATGTGAGCGATAATACCGCGCATATGTTATAGTGTGAGTCTGCCTGAGTACCCTGTGACTCTGTCTGCTGTTGCTGGCCAGTCCTAGGAGGCTGGGGCTGAGCTTGAGGTGAATGTCGAGGCCTCCTCCGTGGACAGGCCTTCGCAAGATGACCCATTTGACGACAAATAAAACACTGATTCGGGAGGCTTGAATACTCCACTCTCTGGCGGAGCCAACCACCACTCACCCTAGGTAGTAGAATGACCTTCAGAAGGGTGTGGGTGTCCTGAATCAGAACACGTACTGTGGGAATGCCAGCTGCCTTGGCAGCTACAGAGGCTGCCATGCGAGGTGTCTCCAGAACAATGCCTATCCTGGATAGTAACGGATGGTACTCCCTCCTCACGCCGGGGAAGCAGACTGAGATGGGGAGGTCTGCCTCCTCGACAAGCATGTCGGTAGCTCGGTCGAAACCATGGCTCCACTGTCGAAAATTAGCTTGAACTGCTTGAATGGCCAGGGGGCTCATCGCAATGACCTTGGACGCCATCTAGGAGTCTCAAACTCTATCTGGTAATAGCCACGCCCGAGAAGCTGAACGTTGAGTTTCTTGCCCACCTCTGCTAAAAGGTGGGTCTGGAGAAGATGACGCACCTCTCCTCTGCTAGGGCGGGTGCCGATGATCTTGCAGATGACGGAGGTCGCCTGGAAGCGCTCCACCTTTGCTGCGAGGCTTGCTTGCTCTGTCGGTGAAAGAGCAAGTCGGATGGTGGGCTCTGCAGAGTCGGGCGAGGGGGCTTCTTGAGAGTCCCTCTAGGGTGGAGCATGAGCCTCCATCTATGTCCGCCGCCGTGATGGAACGCGAGACGGAAGGAGACCGCCCTTTGAGGAAATCCCAACAAGCAATGTCAGGAGGTCAATCCCTTCGGAGCAAGTCGAGAGGTGCCTTCAGGGGGATGGGAGCCAGCGAACGGAAGCGGGGGTGGAGGAGCACGGGAGCGCGAGGGGAAGGGCTGGGGCAAGGGGGCAGCATGCAGTCTGGCTGTACTGGACAGCGGCGGGCAGGGTAGCGCGCAGCGCGAGGGAGGAGGGGGGAGATGTGAGCGATGGCGAGAGGGGGAGGTTGCAGGTGCGTGCGCGCGGGGGGGGGGGGGGGGGGGGGGGGGGGGTGAGCAGCAGCGAGCGTTAGCTGCAGCACCGAAATATGACATTTTTCAACCTGCTGATTGCAAAGTTGCAATGGTAGAGAATGCTACTCTCAATTCTAGGAAGTACAGAAGCTGTTCAATTTCAGTAGATGCAAGTTGCAACTTGAAGGTCAGTCCTATACTTCGAATATACACTGTTTTTAGGGCTTGCCTTTTTTCGTTATTCTTCTCTTGTTATATCAGCCGCATTATAGTTGTCCACAAGACTTTAAACCATTATCCATTTATAAAATTAATTTATTTTAAGGGTTGATATTTGAAGGGTTTCCGAAAGATGTACCCTTACTTGTCTAGGGTTTTCTACAATATTAAGTAACTTGCATGTCAGTGGTGGGAAGAGCTACAATATTTTGCTATGCTTGTGCTGGGTAAATCTCGAAGGGTGCCCGGCAAATCACAGAGAAGAATTGTGTATGTTGTTTCGAAACTTTTGAAACATGCTTCATATGAAATGTTTTGAAACTTCATGTCTACTATGCTCTTAAGCGGCATTATTGAAATTTCAAGCGGCACAATTGTAAATTGAGACAACTTTTCCTCGGGTGAGAAGGGTTGCAGTTTTCAACCTTGACGGTTTGCGTATTTTTTGGGCTTGAGTTTTATGTGTCTAGATTGAAGGTGGAGATAAGAGCTGCTATGGCTCTTGGGTTTCAAGGTTTGTTGTATCCATTCAAAGATGACCATTGAAAGTAGTTCCTGGAAATCTTTCAAGAGCAATTCTCTTTGAGAGTGCAATGCCAGAAATCAAACTTTGGATCAGAGTACTCATAGCAATGTTCGTTGATTGAGTTGGGGCTTGCCAAAGGCAATTTTCCTAACCGGAGCAAGAAAGGGCACACTCAAAGCTCTTTTGGTTTCTAAGTCAAAATCTGAAGCATTTGCCAGTATTTACACTGAAAACTTGTAGAATTTTACTGGTTTCCTTCAAGGAAAGGTCGGAATCTAGCTGGGATTTTGCAATTTTAGACGGTTAAATATACATTAATCCCGGTTTTTTTGCGAACATTGGATAGAGTAATGCAGCAAAGCTATTAATAGTTCAATCTTTACGATGTCATTCGTAGCCAGTTTTGAGGAGTTTTTTTTGTCTTTTGCAGATGTTTCTCTATGGTGCTATAGGCATTGGTGCATTCTGGAGCCTCAAACAATGAGCGTCAACTCCAACACAGATATGTCTTTGAGCTCTCTCGCATGTTTTGCCTCAATGGGTGAAGTTGGAGACCATCGCTCTTGAGCTAGCAAGGTTGGCATGCACACAATGTACATGCATACATGTATGCTCCTTCGCCATCAAGACCTCATGTTAAACCCCAGTTTAATACTTAATGCAGGTAGCTGCAAACAATCCGACTACTTCAGCTGAGGCGCAGCAGTCCATTATTTTGGACAGTCGATTGCTCATAAAAGCATGAAGGTGAGGATCTCGTTCCTCACTCAGAACTGGTTACTATGGTTAATAAAGTATCTCTATAACGTGACCAATATCTTTGATATATGTTGTTTCTAAATGAGGGTCTTCTTTATATTCTCTTTACTTGGCATAATGGTTGCCCTAGTAAATCAATTTTTCTCTTAGAGCTCGAAAAAAGAAACCTGAATTATGAGTTATCAATAATTGAAATTTACCTTCAAACGTGACGTAAATAGCTCGTGTAACCCAGAGATCTTGAACAAGCTTTGCTTGAAAACATAGCTATATATTTTTTCTTGCAATGAATGTTCTCTTCTAGCACATGTGATGGTGCCATTGTTCACAAACCTCTTTCCAGAGAAGAAGGATAAGCTACACACTAATTGCCTTCCTAAGAGAAAGGTAATATATGTCAATAGGCCTCGAAGTTAGTGGTACTCAAAAAGCTTGAACCATTCTAGAGTTTTTCATGGATATAGCTGTTCAATACTTCGGTGGGTTGTGATTTTCAACTCTACCTGACTGAATGTAAGCAATATTTTCTTGAAACTGTCACTAATGTACAAGTGGTGCTTTTAATCTCTATGCCTACTATGACAAAGCAGAGAGCTCCTTCAAAAACTTTTTTTCAGGCTCGGTTTGAAAAGAAAAAGATCTAATACTCGATGTCTTTTAAACTAGCCATACTTGGTTTATCTTTTAGTAGTGGTTTATACTTTTTAGGTGCACATGTCTAAGGGTCCTCATTTCTTTGTAAGTATTAGGTGAAACTACAAGTACGTGATATTTTTTAAAACAAAATTGTAAAGTGACAATGCGATGCCACGTCTCCAAATGGCATAGGGTGGTTGAGATTAGATATATGGCTGAGGTTAGGCATTGCAATTAGAACAATATTAGTCGTGTGATGAGTATGGGGAACCAAGGTAAATTGAGGGTGAACTAAGTGGAATCAAGATCACCTTGCGATCTGCGATTTTTCAAGGAAGAGCATTGACTTGATAATCAAGATTTTCACTTGATATGCTTGCAAAATAGTCTTGCGCTTAAGGAGCTTTAAATTGTTAGACTTTCTAGCCTAATGAAATTGCATAAAGAAAACAAAAAATTATATGGCTCTAGGGCTAATTGAGTTCCAAATCATAGTTTGGTGGAGGGTTTGCATAGTGTCTCCCAAAAAACAAGGTGAAGGTGCACTTTGGCATTTTAGTACAAAAAGTTTAAAAGGAAGTCAACTTATGTCAGGCTTTGAAATGAAGGGACATTTTGACAAACTAAAAACAGAATAAGATTTCAATGCTACACATGAAAAGATTAGTCCAATCAGCAAAGGAAAAAATAAATAAATCAAATGTATGCTCTAAGGCTTGTATTTAGAAAGCCAATTATAAGAACAGGAATGCCCTTTTTTGTTGTTATGTGCATAGTACACCATACTAAGAGGCATATAAATCGAGTACAAGGCAATAGCTTTGAGATTCTAGTTAGTTCAATGGTGTAAACTCTGTTGGCGTGCCCAAAGGGCATGGGCTAGTGTTGAGTATTCTTTTTAGTCTTAGCTCAAAAGACTTTTAGTAATATTGAGAAGAGAACTTGTGTAAGGTAACACTGAGCAGGCCTAAGTTCAGGGGGTGGAGGAGCGTGGTGTTTACCTCAAATGCTGTTGGCTCGACTCCACTCTGCTCGATGTTGCACGGGAGCTAAAATGATTACCCCTGACATTCAAACGAATTTTTTTCACGCTTGCAGTGCGATGCCCCATGCAACACCTTTATGTGTCGCATAAGCGACCACACGAGTGTTGCTTATGTGACACATAAATTCCAAAAATCTAAATTATATGCGGCGTTGCTTATACGACGCACACTTTTTTAGCAATTCAAAAATGCTCTCGGTGTCTTGTAGTGTGCTAAAGGAAAAAAATATGCATATATGTATATGTATGTGTGTGTGTTGGCTACCCGGTCGTCTTCGGGCCTTCATGTCTCGGATTTTAGAGAACTTTTGGTCTACTTGCTCTCACAAAAAAGGTCCGTGATTGCTCGCGATGGATAAGTTGTGTACTCCAAAGCGTTGTGGTGGTGTGAATATTCTACAGTTGTGCTCTCCTGTTACAGCAAGGAAGGCTACTTTGTTATTGGTACTGGTTGAGCAAAAACAACCTTGGACGTAGATGTTTGTGTTTCTTTGCTCTCGTGCAGTTTCTACACCAGCTTTTGGCCATTGGCAGCCTTTGTACCGGGGTGTGGTTTTTGGTAAATTGAAGCTAGAATACCTGGATGCCCCCTTGCTTCCAGTCTTGTAGCTGATTGAAAATTAGTGATGCAGGAATTGTTGTGACATGTTAGAGACGATGAGTGTGGCTGTCATAAAGTGATGACGTGGCTACTCACAGCAGAAACCCTAATTTCTGCCAGAAACCCTAATTTCTGGAAATCATGGAGGTGGAATTATTTTTGTTTATTTTTTTAATAAAGTTTTGAGCGACGCAAATCCAGCTTTTGGGCTACGCTTTGCTTTATTTTGCTCTCATAGAGAGAGAGAGAAACTGCTTTTGAACTGGGGCTCTGCTTTTGGGCATCCCTTGTAATCTTTATATACACGGTTTAGGGCTTACTCTGTAGAGCATCTGGACGCAGAGTCTGAGAGTGAAACCCTAACCGCTCTTTGTACTTTGACATTGATTTTAATACATAAAGAAATACCGAAAGGGGCGCCAGTCTTTGGGGGCCGGGGCCAATATCTCTAGGCACAGAACTCCACCGGGCCAGTGCAAATCTATTGTGATCTGTGAATTGTTTGAAGTGGTTATTTGGTGCTGTCGCGATTGATTCTTGACTTGGAGTGTCCAAGTTTGTTACAGTGGTATCAGAGCACGGCCGATTTCTCTTCTACGGGAAATCCGATCCCCAAATTTTTTTTCCGCGGCACCTATGGCTTCACGCAAGGATCAGTCGACTCCCTCTGCATCTGGAGATGCGGGCAGGGATTACAACGAAGATTCCAGCAGAGAGTATGGCCCGCCTCAGCCTACTCAGGCGGAGCAAAGAGAGATGAAGTGTCGTCAATTGATCGACGATGCAACAAAGATGATGCTCAGTTTTGCGAAGGATTCGAAATTGGCAAAATATATGAGCGAGACTTCTTTTCACGAAGTGCATATGCAGTGGCAAAAAACCACTACACCACCCCTGAACCCGCTCTCAAGAAACCTTTTGATCACAAACAGTATTCAGAGAAGGAATTACAAGAGGTAGTTGATGCACGGATTGCTCAGCTTTTTGACGCACAGAAGAAAGCCAAAAAGCACGGCAAAAAGCAGAAGAAAGGCACTGACCTCCTGGGATATTTGGGTCGTCAGTCGACATTTGACAAGGCAAAGAAACAGAAGAAGCGTGTTCGATTTGAAGGAGTACCCAGCTCTTCTTCTTCTTCTTCTTCTTCTTCTTCTTCTGACAGTTCTTCTAGCTCTTCAGATTCGACCGAAGAAGACAGAAAAGGTAAAAAGCGAAGCAAGAAACAAAGCTTCGGAAAGGGCAAGAAAAAGGCAAATAAGGCTAAATCTCGCCGAGAGACTAACAGTTCTACTGAGGACTCGTCTACAGACAGCTCAGATTCTGATGACAGAAACTTTTATGCGAACAAGAAGAATTTTTAGAAAGCCAACCAATATGACTTTCTCGAAGATAAAAGCAAGAAAGTCCGAGAGTTTAAGGAAGGTGGCCACTCGATCAAGTTTGATACTTTTTCAGGATACTCGGATGCTTCGAAGGCTTTGTCTTTTATTCAGCAGTTTTACATCGCTTTCGTAGGAGGACGCTATTCAGAGCACTCCAAGATTCGGAGAGCTGCTTCTTACTTTAAGGGGAATGCTCGTACTTGGTGGTCCACGCTTCTTTTAAACAAGGTTGCGCCAGTTAAATGGCTGAAATTTAAGAAGCTTTTTATTTCTTCTTGGTTGACGCAAGAATATGAACGAGATATACGAGCTGCTTGGAACCATCTTCGAATGACCAAGAAAGATACAATCAATGCTCACTGTGAAAGATTCTGGAGCTCTTTTCTACCCGCCTCTTCATTCAAGAAGATCTCGTTCAGAGAACAGATTGAGCGGTTTACCTTGGGTCTACCTACAGAGATTCGAGATCACTGCTTGGAACAGAAGTCAACTTCTATTCAGGAGTTGATGAGTCATGCGAAGCGGGGCTTTGCCATTGACTCTGGCAGTCTGACCTACCCCACAGATGAGACCATGACACTACGAGCCAAACAGGCTTCTGGGAATGAAAGTAGAAAGAAAAAGAGCAACCCAGAGAAAAAGGATGCACGACCCAAGCTTACTCCTGAGGAGCGAGCTCGCTTCATTAGAGAGGGGAAGTGCTTTGGATGCGGGGAACATGGACATATCTCCGCGAAATGCCCTAAAAAGGCACAGAAAGAACAGAATGATAAAGACGACAACAAGCCTGAGAGTTCGAGAGCAGCTGAGGAACGTGGCAGAAAAGGCAGATAGAATAGCAGAACTGGTACCACATGGCGTGGGACCTGCACCGAATCTAATGAATGAAAGTACAAACTTTGCCGCTTTTTGGGCAAAGTGAACGATCAGGAAGCTCTTTTGAAGGAGCCAAGGCCAACTTCTTTTCACTGGGAATTGGCGGCTCGATTTAAAATTACGTCCGACAGACTGACGCCATAGGCGGAGGTAGTTCGACTCGCACCTGGATGGGATGTTGCCATTACAGCGAGCATTGGCAAACTTCGTTTGCAATGACAGGGGTGTTCAGGGCTCGTGAGTGACGTTCTACTGAGGATCCCTTGGTACCACAAGAACTACGTCGTGGTTGACTACCGGGCCAAGAAAGAAACTTTCATAAATGAAGGGCTCAGAGATTGTACTTGATGAACTTCAGTTTCTTTACTTATTCTTTTGGAAGAGAACTGAACGATGGATGAAGGCTGAATATGTTTTGACCTGATCAAAAGAACGCCAAGATCTTTCTCCACACCCATACTGATTGCTTTATAGAGGGCCTGAAGATCAGACCATTGACCTCATACCTGGAAGCACGACAGCGAACCGGCCACCTTACCGTGTGAGCCGAGTACAGAATGAAAAGATTATGAACCAAGTGAAAGACCTCTTGGAAAAGGGTCTTGTCCAGCCTAGTACTTCACCGTATTGCTCTCCAGTGTTGTTAGGATTTGAAGAAAGACGGATCTTGGAGAATGTGCATCAATTATAGAACTCTCAACAAAATCACCATCAAGAACAGATTTCCGATTCCTAGGATCGATGATATACTCGATAGGTTACAGGGATCCTCGTGCTTTAGCAGGATTGATCTGAAGAGTGGATATCATCAGAACCGAATCGTGTCGGGAGACGTCTACAAGACAGCCTTTCGGACTACTTTTGGGTTATTTGAGTTTTTGGTGATGCCTTTTGGCTTAATCAATGCTCTTGCGATACTTAACCAGATGATGGACGGGATTTTTCGAGAGTACAGGCTATTTGTTGGCACTTTCTTTGAAGATATCATTGTTTTCTCCAAGAATGAGGCAGAACACAGAGATCATCTGCTTGAGAGATACACTTTTTGGGACACTTTGTCTCAGCAGCAGGAGTGCAAATGGATTCGGCCAAGATAGAGACTATACGTGACTGGCCCGATTTGAAGAATGTCCATGAAGTTGGAAGCTTCTCGGGACTGTGTTCGTACTAGAGACGGTTCATTCGAAAGTTTGCAGAGGTTGCTTTCCCTTTGCATATCTTTATACTGAAAGGAGTCCCTTTCTCGTGAGGATCCACGAAGGTGATTGCCTTTCAGACATTGAAAGAGAAATTGACTACGGGACCAGTTTTGACTTTGCCGGACTTGCAGAAGTCATTTGAAGTATATTGTGATGCTTGTGGTCGTAGTCTGGGTGCGGTCTTGATGCAAGAAGGCCATGTCATTGCTTACGAGAGCCGATTGTTCTCTAGGCCGGAGATGACAGCACAGATATATGAGAAAGAGCTTTTGGCGGTTATCCATGCTCTTACTCAGTGGCGGCATTACCTACTCGGAGCAGATTTTACTATCTTTACAGACCATCAGAGTTTGCGCTACTTCTTGTCACAGAAGCAGCTCTCGAAAAGGCAGATGCGGTGGGCGAACATCTTGTCACAGTTTCACTTCCAGATTGTCCATGTGCATGGAGAGAAGAATGTGGTGGCAGATGCTTTGTCTCGGAAGCCATTGGTTCTGGCTTTTTCCGCGATACATCATAGGAGCTTCGAGGATATGGTCGACTAGTATGCCACAAATACAGATTTTGTAGATATTTTCACACGGATACGGGATGGGGAGACAGTAGCAGGATACTCCCTTCGGGAAGGCTACTTGATGAGAAAAACCATGTTGTGCGTTACACAGCCGTTGAGGGAAAAGGTTATGACTGAATGCCACTGTCCACCTTTTTACGGGTCATCGCGGCATTGCTACCACCATGAAAGGGGGAGAGATACTTCTTTTTGCCGAGACTCAAAAAGGATGTGGAAGAGTTTGTGCGCAGTATGCCAGAAGGTCAAGTTTGACAGGCATAAGGCATAGGGATTGTTACAGCCTTTACCCATACCCACCCACCCCTCCCACCCCTGGGAAAGTATTGCAATGGATTTCATTTTTGATCTCCCGAGAACACAGAATGATCACGATGATTTTCCGATTACATAGCACGTCTGAGACGATTGTCTCCGACAGAGACCCCAGATTTGCGAGTTTGGTTTGGAAGGCAATTTGGGAGAACATTGGCACGCGGTTGCAGTTCTCGTCATCGTTCCACTTGCAGACTGACGGGCAATCTGAGATTGCCAATTCAGTGGTTTTAGATTTATTGAAGTCTTGTATCTCGGATCAGAAGACTCAATGGGAAAAGAACTTACCTTTGGTGGAATTTGCCTACAATAACAAGATACACTCTTCGACGGGGAAGACGCCATTTGAGATTGTTGAAAGTGCTGCGATGGTTCCATCCTGTCTGAGCACGAAAGATCAGATATTTGAAGCGGATGAATATTCGCGAGATTTGGATACGGCTTTTGCCAAGGTTCACGAGACTTTGCAGAAGTCTCAAGAACGATAGAAAAAAGGCAGTGGATCGCCATCGTCGCGACTTGAAATTGAAGGAGGATGATTGGGTGCTCTTACGTTTTGAGAAGGCACGCCTAAGAACGAAAAAGAGAAAGGAGACGCTTCTTTCCAAAGCTTAGTATGCGATACTACGGACCTTTCCAGATTACTGAAAAGATAAATGATGTCTCCTTCCGATTGAAACTGCCAGATACTTGGAGGACTCACAATGCATTCCATGTGGGTCTCTTGAAACCTTTTAAGGGTGATGTGCCTGATGATGGGGAGCCTGATGAGCAACCCGAAGTGGAAGAAAACAAGGAGACCCTTGTTCTTGACCAGATTTTGGCACATAGGGATACGAAGAAAGGTAAAGTCCGAAGGTGATTCTTGGTTAAGTTCAAGAACTTGCCTGCATTTGATGCAAAGTGGATGGAGGAGGAGGACCTAGCAGATACTCCTCGGATTGTGAAACTTTACCTCGATGCTTTGGTTTAGCATAGTCTACTCCAAACGGAACCCAGAATTCAGCTTGGCTGGTGATCTGGTGCAGTGGGATGCACAAGAGGGGAGTCACTCCACTCCTTTGTCAACAGATGCCTTGATCTTGATACTAAAGTCACTGATGTCTCTTTGAGCTTCAGGGATACTGAGAGCTGACAGTATTCTGCTGGATGACTTTATGAAATGGAATTCCTGATTATGATACTGATTTGTTCTTGACTTCTCTTAAGTGCAGGAACTGATAGACTAAACGACTGCAGCATTTTGGTCTGATTGATCTCGAATAGACATGGTTGCAATAGGGGTTAGTCAATCAGACATCGATGAGGTCCCGATTGGACCTAGATGTGATTGCTAGCTACATTGCCGATAAATCATGGTCTACGATCCGAATGAATGTTGAATGTCACGTGATGTCCAATGATGTCTAGTGATGTCCCGTGATGTTGTGTGATGTGACTGTAGATTTGGTACATGTGCTAGATGTGTGTTCCTAGTACGTAGGTACTAACAGTCAGTGTCTGCTAAGACGGTTTATGGCTTTTGTCGGTTTTGCAGGCGTAATCGCGGTCGATTACAATACTTTCAAGAGGGGGGTATGTCACGAAGTGATGACGTGGCTACCGACAGCAGAAACCCTAATTTCTGCCAGAAACCCTAATTTTGCAAAAACCCTAATTTTCGGAAATCACGGAGGTGGATTTTTTTAAAGAAAAAATTTAATAATTTTTTGAGCGACGCAAATCCAGCTTTTGGGCTATGCTTTGCTTTATTTTGCTCTGAGAGAGAGAGAGAGAGAGAGAGAGAGAGAGAGAGAGAGAGAGACTGACTGCTTTTGAACTGGGGCTCTGCTTTTGGGCATCCCTTGTAATCTTTATATACACGGTTTAGGGCTCACTCTGCAGAGCATCCGGACGCAGAGTCTGAGAGTGAAACCCTAACCGCTCTTTGTACTCTGACATTGATTTTAATACATAAAGAAATACCGAAAGGGGCGCCAGTCTTTGGGGCCAATATCTCTAGGCACGGAACTCCGTCGGGCCAATGCAAATCTATTGTGATTTGTGAATTGTTTGAAGTGGTTATTTGGTGCTGTCGCGATTGATTCTTGACTTGGAGTGTCCAAGTTTGTTATAGTGGCAACTCACTTGGATTGGAGAGTGCATTGGAGTCCGTTTTTTGATCGGACTCTTGTTCAACGCTCCCGTAGACAGGCTTATTTCCTCTTCTAGAAAGGTATTGAAAGGATAACAAATGCGATAGATGATGCTGGACGGGTGCTCTCGTTTAGACAGGCTGCTCTTACTTTTGCGCTTGGGATACACTACAAGAGTATGTGGAACACCATTAAGGATCTTGTTGACTCTGTATCTCCCATTCCGCCGTTGGTTGAGGAGGATTTGTGATTTGCATTAAGTTGGTTCTTCGATCGTTATCTGCAAAGAAGGTGTATTGTCATTTGCAGTGATCTTCTTTGTAATGGAATTTGCCTTAATATGTGAGAGTAGCGGAATTTAATGAGAGTACTTTCAAGAAATGATTTTGTGAGCATAGCGGGTTGACATAATTGAAGATAGCAACATAATCATAGCAATTAGTTAACTTGGCATAGACAATACTTTTGCAAGAGAGAGAGTTTAGAGAACATGACAACAGTTGAGGACCGGATTTATGTGGAGCCGGTCCCCCCTCCAATAGGCATTTGTATTATGATTTCTCCCATTAAGAGAGACTTGTTACAATACATTCTTTGTGTTCCTTGTGACCTAGGTGATGCAATGAAGATGGAAAGCTTCATGCATCACAATCATAGCATAACATGAACTTGAAGAAAGCTTTAACTATCCCAAGCCTCAGTCCCAAGACCTCAAACACCTTCGAAGGTGGAGAGAGCTAGCAGGGAATGAGGGTAGGGAAGAGGAAGAAGAAACATTTCGTAGGAGAAAGAATTAGTTCCTCACTTATCATACTCTTGTTGCTAGCATACATAATAGCATAGTAATGAAGAAGAAGGAGATGGCAAGCGTAAGCATTGAAGCATGGCTCTTGGTTGGATTTGCACTCCATAGCCAAGAGTGTTGGTGTAGGCTCTCAACCTCTACTTGCTTGGAGAAGGAGAGGGAGCTCTTGCACTTTGCATAGTACCCAATGAAAGTGCTTGTGAGTGTGTGTGGGTGAGTATACCCCTCAAGCAAGCCCCTAGCTAGCTTGGGTCGACCCCCCCTTGTAGCTCATGCTTGAAGCTCATTGGACCCTCCCAGGCCTAGCCAATCACAAGCAAGAGCCATTACAAGCAACATGGGTAGCCTTGGGACAAGTGTCCCCCTTTCCCCTTTGAGAGAGAGGACTTGATAAATGCAAAATTAATTAGATAATTCAAGTAATTTATCATTGGACCCCTTTGAAGCCTAGCCAATAGGCTTCAAGCAACACATGAAGGTAACATGGGTAGGGACCTGACATGTGTCCTTGCTGCCTCTTCAAGTTGGGGCTTCCCTTGTGTGTGTGAGTGGGTGTTCTCTCTCTAGCCCCTAGGAAAAGGGCTCGCCCCCCCTCTTGTAGGAATGCTTTTGACTTTAGGTGATCAAGCACCTTACTCACCAAGCATGACAAAGCACTTGAACTAGGGGGTGTTCCCACAAGCATCTCAGGCAAGCTTCTCAAGGCACCTCAAGTACCTTAATCATGTAGCAAGTCAAGCACCTCAAGCATGGAGCCATTCAAGCACCTCAAGCATCTTAATCAAGCACCTCAAGCATGACAAACACCTCAAGCACGACAAGCACCTCAAGCAGGACAAGCACCTCGAGCTTGGGCCGGGTTCCCACCTCAAGCTCAGCCCTAGCTTACCTAAGGTCAAAGGACTTTTACACACATTTATTGGAGGTCTTCAATGAAGCTAACCCTAAGGTCTTATGCTCCATTGGTTAGCCTTGCTCTTTGATAGACCATCTCCCTTTTGGGCCCCTTTACCATTGGCCCCGTGTTGAGATAGATCTATAAGCACATATCTATATCTTAACACTTGTTCCCGTTTATTCTCCCACATTAAGTGATCAATTTAATATGAGAAAATCATTTGGGTTGGTTAGATTTGAGATTTTATGACATTCTTGGATGCAAGAACGCAGTAATAAGGTATGGAATATAAATAAGGGTGCTAGATGGTGGCGGATTAAAGTTATGAAAGTGTAGCATGTTAAACTACCTATAAAGGAGCATTATTTATGTGAAGATGCATCATGGGGGTTCTCCCAACTAGCAAATTTTTGCACTCTAGAAGATTGGCCTCTTCGAGATGTGTTCGTTGTGGTGCGGGCATTGAGAATATTCCACATCTATTGTGGTCTTCTTCTCGTACACAACAATTTGTGGACTGCATCTCTACACCTCTTTGCACGCGTTTCCCTAGGACACCGTTTGGTCGATTTTTTTGGATTTTTGGAGTGCTACCTTTGCTTCGGCTGTATGCATACTTTTTCAACTCGGATAGATTCTGGGTGCTTTGGACAGTGTGCAGAGCACGTAATTTCCTCGTGTTTCAGCATATTCAAGTAGAGTACATTTCCTTCTTCAAATTATCTCTTCGACAGTCCCTTCAAATTGCCTATGTCTTGGATGAGCTCCCCTTTAGTCATTACGAGCTCTTCTTTTACTGTTTCTGATTTAGCGCTTGTAATATTTTCTATGGGTTTTCCTCGTTTTGAGGTTTTCCATTGGTAATTCAAAAGAGTGTGTGTGTGTGTGTGTGTAACAGGCTTGGACACTCCAAGCGAGAAATCAATAGCAATTCACGAACAGAAAATTCAAAACTTCAAATTGATTTCTCGCTTGGACACTCCAAGCGAGAAATCAATAGCAATACACGAACATAACTTCAAAATCAGTGAACTTTAACACACACACACACACACACACACACACACACACACACACACACACACACAGAGAGAGAGAGAGAGAGAGAGAGAGAGAGAGAGAGAGAGAGAGAGAGAGAGAGAGAGAGAGAGAGAGAGAGAGAGAGAGAGAGAGAGAGAGAGAGAGAGAGAGAGAGAGAGAGAAAGATTTTTAACGTCTATGTCAGGCCGAAATCGGCCTATGAGACAAATCAAATGTACATGGTGTGTATGTCATCCGTCTATCGGAAAGACAAATGAAACAAAACTGAACTGAACTGAATGTAAGGTAGTGGAGTATCTGAGGAGGGATGGAGCTCTATCTCTAGGGGTATATGCATGTCTATATGCTCAAGGTAGTACAATCATGAGAATGCATCAAGCTATCTAGCTCCATCCTGTACTAATGGGGGGATGTAAGATGTGGTACATGGGCGGGTCTGGTGCCAAGGCTACCCGGAGAGAGAGAGAGAGAGAGAGAGAGAGAGAGAGAGAGAGAGAGAGAGAGAGAGAGAGAGAGAGAGAGAGAGAGAGAGAGAGAGAGAGAGAGAGAGAGAGAATCGACACGGCACGGCACGGCGTAGTTGCGTGTCTAGAGGTATTGGCCCCAAAGTCTTGGTGCCCCTTTTAGTATTTCTTTATCATTAATCATTGCGAAGTACAACTCCCGAGGGACCTCTTCTCTCAAACTCTGCGTCCAGATGCTCTCATAGTGAGGCCCCGAGAGCTCTTATAAACAGTACATGGGATGTCCAAAGGCAGAGCCCCAAAAGCAATCAATCCAAAAGCACTTTCACCCAAAAGTTCTGGTCTCTAAAAGCTAGCGTTGGAGATTTCCAAAAGCAGCCAACGTAATTTGCGGGAAATCCCTACAGCCTGCCATGTGGCACCTGCAACGGAAATTTGCGACGTCAGCATCCGTACGATTTGCCACGTCAGCATGTCACCGCATTTTAAGGAAATCCCTTTCAGGGTTCAAGCTTCTGTCTTTTAAGGTTTAGGGCCCTATGATCGGTGCTTCATAAGTTCTTCAAGTTAGTCCGCTCAGTTTCTCTTGTCCACTTGGCCATTTCTTTGCCAGATGGTCAGGCCACGTCATCACTTTGTGACATACCCCCCTCTTGAAAGAATTGTAGTTGTCCTTGATTACGCATGGAAAATGAGACATAAGCCATAAACCAGTTCAGTAGACACTAACTCTAAGTACCGATGCACTAGACGACACAAATCTAGCACTTGCACAATGACGACAGTCACTGAACATCAAATCATATTCATATCAAATCACATAGAATCCATCGAGATCTAGGACCATGATACCTGGCAACGTGTTTAGCAATCGCATCTAGATCCACACAGACCTCACTAATGTTGGATTACCTAATTTTTATTGCGATCATGTCCATAGAATCTCAAGACCGAAATGTTGCAGTTATTTCGTTTGTCAAACCTACACTACACAATCACATGGAGTGAGCACACATAAATCAGATTCATTTTTGGGAATTCCCATGTCGAAGTACTTCTTTCATAAAGTCATCCAACAGAATACTGTTAGTCCATCAATATCCCTGAAATCCAAAGGAAAATCAGTGATTTTATTCCATCTAGGTAACTTGTGACAAAGGAGCGGAGTGACTCCCCTCTTGTGAAGTCCCATCTGTAGTAGATTCAACCCTGCTGATCTTCGGGATCTCTTGGAATAGTCAAAGCTAGATCGAAAGCCTCAAGGTAAAGCTCCAATATCTGAGGAGTATCTGCTAGGTTCTCCTCCTCTATCCACTTCGCATTCAATGCCGGATAGTTCTTGACGAAGGATAGTTCTTGACTAAGAACTGTCGTTCACTTTATCTTTCTCTTTCCTTTCCTCATGAGCTAGTATTTGTTTCCGAACGAGAATCTCCTCGCTCTCTTCTACTTCAAATTGGTCCTCAGGCTCCCGGTCGAGTGGCGCCTCACCCTTGAAAAGTTTCAAGCGACTCACATGAAAAGCATTTTGAATCTTCCAAGTATCTGGCAACTTCAGTCTGAAGGATACATCATTTATCTTCTCTTGAATCTGGAAAGGGCCATAGTACCGCATTCTTAGCTTTGGAAAAAGCCGCTCCTTTCCCTTCCATTTCCTTAGGCGTGCCTTAAACCGTAAGAACACCCAATCATCTTCCTTCAATTGCAAGTCGCGTTGATGTCTATCAGTTGTCTCCTTATGCTGTGCTTGAGACTTCTCAAGAGCCTCGCAAACCTTGGCAAAAGCAGTGTTCAAATCTCTCGTATATTGATCCGCTTTAAAAAATCTTATCCTGGGTCTAGGGAATTCTTTGATCTACCAGCTGGTTCCCTTTTCCTTTCTTTCCTTATGCCTTTGTGTGCTTCTGTGCTCAACAACAGAGTAGGCCCCCCATGTCTATGCAGTTCCCTTCAAGTAAGATGCCTCCCTTCGCACCTTGGAGTGTTTTGAGAACCAACCTCCAGAGAAGGCGACGTCAAACTGTTGTACAAACTCAAGGGCTCAATAGGTGTCACAAACTGCTGACGTGTCAAAGCCCTGAAAAATGGAGCCAACTTGCAGATGCCGGCCGAGGGGCCTAAACCCTAAGAAGAACAAGTAACAGAAGAAGAAGTCCTACCAACTTATGGGGACCCCGTTCGATGGGGTCCCAAGTGACATAAAGGATTAAATTACAGCAGGACCCACACACACACACACACATAAAGACTTGTGTCAAAAGCTGATGACGTGGTAGACTTGTATGGACAACACACGTTTTGTGCTGACAGTGTTGACATGGCAGTTGTACGGAATTCCGTGATTTACGATGATAGCTTTTTGGCATTGCTTTTGGACCATAAGCTTTTGAGTTTGAAGGCTTTTCACTGAAACTGCTTTTTTGGCCAAGGGCCTTTAAATATGAGGCTAGGGCTAATTCTCTAGTATGCTTCCTGGAGAGGGTGCAGAGTCTAGAGTACCGCTTGTACTGTGTTGATGCAATATAAAGAAATACCGAAAGGGGCGCCAAGGTTTGGGGTCAATACTCTCTGGGGTGGAATTCCGCCACTTCGTGTCGTGTGTCGTCTCTCTCTCAGTTTAGTTATTATTGAAGTGCTAAAAGTCTGTTCAATCTATTCTTTTCTATTAGCACGTGGTGCCCGTCTTGTGACAGGCTTTGATACCACTGTCACAAGACGGGCACCACGAGCCAATAGAAAAGAACAGACTGAACAGACTTTTAGCACTTCAATAACAACTGAACTGAGAGAGAGAGAGAGAGAGAGAGAGAGAGAGAGAGAGAGAGAGAGAGAGAGAGACGACATGCGACACGGAGTGGCGGAAGAGAGTATTGGCCCCAAACCTTGGCGCCCCTTTCGGTATTTCTTTATATTGCATCAACACGGTACAAGTCGGTACTCTAGACTCTGTAGCTCTCCAAGAAGCATACTAGAGAATTAGCCCTAGCCTCATTTTTAAAGGTCCCTGGCTTGAAAAGCAGTTTCAGTAAAAAGCCTTCAAACTCAAAAGCTTCTGGTCCAAAAGCAATGCCAAAAAGCTACGAGCGTAAATCACGGAATTCCATACAACTGCCATATGAGCACTGTCAACGCAAAATGCGGGGTGTCCGTACAGGTCTGTCACGTCATCAGGTTTTGGCGCAAGTCTTTCTTTTTGTGTGTGTGTGTGTGTGGGTCCTGCTTTATTTTAATCCTTTATGTCACTTGGGGCCCCATTGGACGGGGTCCCCATAAGTTGGTAGGACCTTTGCTTCTATTACTTGTTCTCCTTAGGGTTTAGGCTCCTCGGTCTGCATCTGCAAGTTGGCTCCATTCTTCAGGGCTTTGACACGTCAGCAGTTTGTGACAATAGGTGTCTTGGTAGCCTGAAAACGTCTCAAACCTAACGGCTTGACTCTCTTCCTTGAACTCCTAGGTCTTCTTGCTCATCTGGTCACTGTCAAAAAAGGACAAGCTCTCCTCCTATGAGTTGCTAGATGGCCTTCCGAGCCCTCTAGGCTTTCTCAAAAATCTGCTTTTCTTGCTTTTTCTCCACTTCAAAAATCTTGTGTTTGGTGCTCAGATCATAGCAGCTAAAATACACGTATTTTATTTAGAATACACAACGTCCCGTATTGAAACATACAATACGTCTCGTAACGTTTGCCTCTTATCCAATTCAGGGAGTTGGAAAGATTGTGCTTACTGCTGCAAATGGCAGCTCCTTCACGCTTGTTGATGCACTTTATGTACTTGTCTGTATCCGCACTTGCTAGACTTGGACTTGTAGTCAAATTTGTGGATGACAGATGTACAGTTCATGATCTTAGTTTTGGTGATGAAATTGTTGCATCTGGCCTTTTGTGCCGTGGGCTGTATAAGCTCACTTTGTATGACAAGTGTGGACAAAATTTTGCAAATGCCGTTGCAGATTCAAGTTCTATTTCAGATGCAAAACTTTGGCATGCACGTTTTGGTCATCTGAATTTTGCCAGTTTGCTGCGTTTGTAGAAATCTGATATGGTTGCTTCTTTGCCGCCTCTTGAAGCACCTGTCAAACATGTTTGCGAAGGCTCTATTTTGGGTAAGATGCAGCGTTCTAAGTTTCCAAAGGATGGTTCAGTTCGGGCCACATGCAGGTTGCAGCTTGTGCATAGTGATGTTTGTGGGCCCATGCAAACTCCGTCCTTGGGCAATTACCTTTACTTCGTGACTTTCATTGATGATTACTCCAGGCATGCATGGGTATTTCCGCTTAAAGCGAAGTCCGAAGTTTTTATGTGCTTCAAACAATGTCTAGCTTTGGCTGAAAATGTCTCGAAATGTACTATGGGCACCCTTCGTTCCGATCGAGGGGGGGAGTATATGTCTCATGAATTCAATGCATTTCTGGCTAGTCGTGGGATAAAACACCAATGTACAGTGCCTTATACACCTCAGCAAAATGATGTTGCTGAGAGGAAAAACAAGTCACTTACGGAAATGGCACGATGTATTGTCAAAAGTCAAGCTTTGCCACATTCTTTTTGGCTTGAGGTCATCATGTGCGCCACTTATGTACTAAACAAGTGTCCTACGGAAGCTTTGCAATCTATTACTCCATATGAAGCATGGCATGCTAGAAAGCCTTCTATTGAGCACATGCGTGTTTTTAGCTGTTTGGCATATGCTTTGGTGCCACAAACACAACGGAGAAAATTTGATGATAAGGCTGTCAAATGTATTTTTGTTGGTTATAGTGCTGAAAGCAAAGGTTACAGGTTGTATCATCCGCCGCAAACGAAATGAATTCTTGTTTCACGGGATGTAGTGTTTGTGGAAGATTCTGTTTAGCTCTTGCTTTCATGTACTAGAGACAATAATGTAAGCTCACATGACATTTATGACACTTTGTTGCCTCTTTTCAGTGGTGGAAATACGAATGTAAGTTCCAATGAGGCAAATGTACAGCCTATGGGGGTTTCTAAAAATGTTACAGATCAGCCTATTACTGATGCAGATGTACATGATGTACTTGATGAGGAAAGGACTGAAAATGAGCAGGCTAGAGGTATGCCAAAATGGCTGGTGCACACTTTGCGTGACAGTAACTTGGATGCACCATTGTCTAGTCGTACTCGTTCAGGCTCTCGCCATGCATCTTATGCATCAGATTGTTATGCTTTGGCTGTGTCTAACTCACATGATGTTGAGGAGCCTCTGTCTTTTGATGAAGCACAGAATTCAGAAAATTGGATGGCTGCCATGCAATCAGAATATGATGCACTTATAGAAAATGACACATGGACTATGTGTGATTTGCCTTCTGGCAAAAAGGCCATTGGTACGAAGTGGGTTTACAAGTTGAAATGCAAGCCGGATGGTGAGATCGATCACCATAAGGCTCGACTTGTTGCAAAGGGTTATGCACAACAAAAAGGCATAGATTATGAAGAGACTTTTGCCCCACTTGTCGTATGACTACTGTGCGTTTTCTATGTGCATTGGCAGCTCATTTTGGTTGGGATGTACATCAATCATACATTGTTACTGCTTTCTTGAATGGTGACATATTTGAGGAAGTTTATGTAACGCAGCCTCGCGGTTTTGTCATAAAAGGACAAGAGGACAAAGTGTGCAGATGTAAGAAGGCTTTGTATGGGTTGAAGCAATCTCCTCGTGCTTGGTATGAGAAAGCTGACACTCATTTTGTCAAACGGGGCTTTCGTAACAGTCTAACAGAAAGCACATTGTATGTAAAGCGTGAGGGTGATGTACTTCTCATTGTGGTTCTTTATGTCGATGATTTGCTGATCATTGGACCAAATGAGAGACATATTGCTGAATTTAAGGCTGATTTGAATGCTACTTTCAAGATGAAAGATTTGGGGTTGTTGCATCATTACTTGGGTATACAGTTTAAGCAGTGTGATGGTGGTATTGCCTTTTGTCAGAAAAGTTACATAGAGACATTGCTTTGTAAGTTTGGACTTGAGGATTGCAAACCTATTGCCACTCCCATGGAAACAAGTTTGAAGTTGAGTCTACATGATGCTGGCGATCCTGCTGATGTCACTCTTTACCAAACTGCTGTTGGCTGCCTCATTTATGTATGCAACACGAGGCCGGATATTCAGTTTGCAGTCTCACAGGTCAGCAGATTTATGCATAGCCCATGGTCTAAGCATTGGCAGGCTGTCAAGAGGATTTTCCGCTATCTTAGTGACACTTTACATCTTGGCTTGTTTTATCCCAAGAGTGGACCATTGCCGCCAGACTTACATGCTTTTTCGGACTGAGATTGGGTTGGTTGTTTTGACACGCGAGTGTCCACAAGTGGTTTTTGTTTCATGCTTGGCAGTTCATGTATATCATGGTTGAGCAAAAAGCAACCTACTGTGGCCACTTCGAGTTTTGAGGCTAAGTATAGGGCAGTCTTCATAGCTACGGTTGAGTGTGTATGGCTCAGAGGCCTCATGGCTGATTTGGGTGTTGGACAGGACACTGCCAACACTATCTACACTGACAGTCAGAGCGCATTGGTAGTTGCGAGGAACCCAGTTTTTCATGCTCGCACAAAGCACAATGAGGTGCATTACCACTATGTCAGGGAGAGGCTCTCAGCAGGAGAGATCAACTTGGCTTATGTGCCAACACAAGACAACCTTGCAGATCTTTTCACAAAGGCATTGTCTCGTGAGAAGCTTGAAGCTTTCCACAAAGCTTTGGGCTTACTCCCCTTTGTGGACTGATCTTGTCCTCAGGGCATGGCACTTCCCTTTACTCATGTGCCAGCTCTCGTTCACCGCATCACTCCAACGGGGATTTGTTACCATATACATGTGGTAGTGATGTATCTGAACGCACTAGGACTGCCGGGGCATTTTTTTCCTCTTTAGGAGGTTTTTCCCCCCGAGCATTGTATATACACCCATCACTCTAGGGCTACCTATCTTTCCATTGCACACTAAGTAACACACTCTCTATTGTGTGCCTTGAGCTTCCTTCGTCTTCTCCAAGCTGTGTGTGTTTCTCTGCAACCATAATTCCAACAAGCAACGCACTATGCAATTTAGAATCAGTGAACGGTTCCTCAAGGCAATGTGCATCTTGCAGGGATATGATCGGATGAACAAAAGAAAGCATCAATTGATGCGCATAGCAAGCAGCCGAAGATGCCTGAGAAGGAGCAGCAAACACCTGTCCATAATGCAAAACCATGGCAGCAGCAAGTTCCCGCTTTGAAGAAGTCCAAACACCTTGTAGTGAAGATAATGCGTCGTGCTCTCTATGGTGGGTGTGCCTCAGTGCAGTGTGCGTGAGATCTCACTCCACAGAATGAAAACACAAAAGACAATGAAGAACAGAACAACAATAGCGAGAAACCTGAACAATATATTATATGAACCATGACCAACTCAAAGAAACCAATACAGACTCTTGCATGGAAGCACTCTCAGCTCCACCCCAGAACTCCTGGGTACAATGGGGGTTCGAGGCTCAGCTATGCAGGGAAGACCTGAAGACGTTCTGTGCGTGAACTCAAGATGCTAGACTCCAGACTACTGACCACACAAAAAGTAGATGATAATATGATGATACCGACCCCTCCAACCAACCACACATATATCTCTCCTAAAGAGCCACCAACGGCTAGCAGATATCCCAATCCAGCTAAGCCTATCTCCAAACTGAGGTGGTGGTGGTGATTTGCCATGGTGTCCACTAGACCACCATCCGTAACACTTGCCACGTGTTACTGCCCAGGCGAGAGTCCCTCCAGTGTGAACTCAAGCCCAACTGCAACTAACTGCTTGTCATGTGCAAGTGACACTATAGCCCTGTAGGTTTCCCACCACAAGACCATTCACCGTTCCGGTGAGAGAGAAAATTGAAACTGGCAGAGAGTACTGAAACTAGAGAGGACACTGAAACTATCAGAGAAAATTGAAACTAGAAGAAAATCTGCAGTCAACCCGACTGACGACTGTGGAGAAGACTTGATGAAATGTCGGTATTTGCAGAATATGATGAAGAAGTACGGCAACCTGCCATAGTGAGATAGGCTACATAGAAAGTAAAAACTCAAGAAGGCCCAAGTCTGCAACAAAAGCCCAAAATGGAGAGTGTAGTGGAAATGTCACCAAAAGGCAGAAAGTTGTTCGAGGTGAAAATTGGTTTTGAAAAAATCCTCCAAAGTTAGCTTGATTTCGTTTTGGCGACCCTCCAACTTGCTTGGAATTGCCAGTTTTTTTTTTTTTTGTCCTGATAAACTTCACTAAAGCAAATGCTTGGGAACACTGGTGCGTAGGGATTGGGTGGGGGGTATGGGTAGGGGCGAGGAGGAGGGAGGGGGAGGGTAGGGGCGAGAGAGGAGTAGGGAGGGGCGAGTGTTGAGAATGGTGGTGAGGGATGAGAGGAGGGCCGAGAGATGAGTAGGGAGGTGCGAGGGTTGAGGGAGGGGTTGGGTAGGGACGAGAGGGGGAGTGGGTAGGGGTGAGGAGGGAGGGAGGGGGTGGGTAGGGTGAGTAGAGGGTAGTGAGGGGCAAGGGGGCGGGGTGGGAAGGGGCGAGAGAGGAGTAGGGAGGGGCGAGGGTTGAGGGGGTATGGGTAGGGGCGAGGGGGGGTGGGAAGGGGCGAGAGAGGAGTAGGGAGGGGAGAGGAGGGAGAGGGGGTGGGTAGGGGCAAGGGGTGAGGGTAGGGATGAGTAGAGGGGGGGTGGGTAGGGGCGAGAGAGAAGATAGGATCTAGGGGGGGGGGGGGGGGGGGGGGGGGAGGGATGAGGGAAGAGTGTAGAAGGTAGAGGGTGGGTAGGGGCGAGGGATGGTAAGGGGGTGGGTAGGGGATTGGGGTGAGGGTGAAGGTGCTTACAGGATGCACATGCACAGAGAGCCTAGGGGTGAACTCGTGTAGAGGGATTTATTTCCGCTTCTATGATTCTTCATAGGCTCACCAAATCCAAAGGCTTCCACCAAGGGCGCATGGTGAGTAGCCTTTGTGACCTCCACCCTTTGAGCTTGCTTAGGTAGCTCATTGGGTTTAGTTATTATGGAAACATTAGAAGAGGGTGTACCCCTAGGCAAAGATTGAAGAGAGACTCCATAACAAGGCACAGGTTTGGTAGCATTCAACCACTCCAGCAGATCTTCATGTGACCCGTTAGGTGGAGTAGGTTGTTCCAATTCAAGGCTGGTTTCTAGGGACAAAGAACTATGCTGCATGACGGGATCCATGCCTCCTTCTAGGCGAATGTGTTGCATTGGGGAGCCGGGAGTATGTATCCCCATGGCGTCGTTTCCCCAATCATGAAGTGCTTTAGTGTATCGCAGCCATGGTCTACCGATGAGCAAGGGAAATCCGCCCTCAACCTAGGGAAGACGAACCACAACAAAATCCAAGTTAATTGTGAAGTCTTGTACCTATAGAGGCACTTTGTCCACTATGCCCATTGGGTAGACTGTCCTCTGGTCGGCCAATGTAACTGTGAAGGGAGCAAAGCGAGTAGGCTGTAGACCTAAAGCCAACATAGTGAACTTGGGCATCATGTTGATGCCAAATCAACCATCCACTATCACCCCTGAGAATTGCCGCCCCAAGACGGACACAGTTAGACGAGAGCTTCTATAATCAGTGAGGGGAGCAGCGGGATGGGATAACATATAGGACTCTGATGGTCGCACTGGGAGTTGCCCGCCATGAGAACTTGCTCCGGGGTAAAGTGACTGAATAACACCAAGGGTGTCACTTCTAAAACTCGCATCTAGTCGCAGCATGTCATAGAGGGACACTTGTTGGGAGGTGTTCTTCAAGGTCGTCTCTGCTGTAATCTTATCTTTTTCTACCAGTGGTTTCTCTGGTACCTTGATCTTGTGTAGATCGGCAACTGCTTCCAAGAAGGCTTCATCAATATCGGAGTGCAAAGATTTGGATTCTTGCTTGGCACTGGGGGATGGCTTGTTAACAGTTGAAGGCAGGGTATCCACTGGTGAGAATGTGTGGGGGAGTTGAACTTGCTGGGATGCTAAGACCGAGAGCCGCTTTGGGCCCCCGAGTCAGGACGCCCGCTGGCTCCTCTATCAACTGCAGCTTATCTTGAGGGTAACCGCATGGCAGAAGGGGACGGTTGAAGAATGGTGCTAACTATTATTAGATTGAGCTTGGGAAAGGTAAACTCATTTTGGCTTTGACTTGGGTTCAAAGCCGCGGATGCACGAAGTTTAGGGTAATCCTTACTGTAGTGATCCTTTGCTTCAGGGCAATGACGGCAGGGAGGGGACCCTTGTGGCAGGGGGCATTTGCTTTGGTAATGTCCATATTCCCCGCATCTGTAGCACAAAATGGGTTGATTCAATGGGCGAGTCGAAGGGTGAGGTGGTCCTTGCTCTTGGTGCATGGAGTTGGAGGTGGAGGCATAGAAACTTTGAGGGGATAAGGGAGCATGGACATGATAAAAGCTCTGAGAGGGAAAAGTACTCTGCATACCTTACATAGGAGTGGCTGTCAACTAAGGTGGCATTTGGGTTTGTTGACCATAAGTAGAAACCATATGGGATGCAGGAGCTAAGCCTTGTTGAAGCGTTGGAGGGAGACTCTGTCGTAATTATCTTAGTCCCTTCAGATAGTAGCATTATTTGTCATCATTGCCTAACTTCTCACAGAAGTGAAAGTAAGCTCGGAGCAGATATTCCTGCGGAGGATGCCCGAGAGAACGACAAGAGGTACACCAAACCATAGTTTTAGTCTCCTGATGAGCTTTGATCTCCTCAAGCTCGCGCTTGAGATTGTCCAAAGCTTCTTGCTGTGGAAGCTTCTGTTGCCAAAGAGAGAATGATCTCTCTTCTTGAAGAGCTCGTTGTAACTTCAGAGCTTCCAGTCCTCAAAGTGACTTTCTAAAAGGACTGAGGTGGTTTCTACTGGAGGAGAGTCGGTGAACAGCTTCCTCGCTCCTATCCGAGTAGCAGCTGCAACAAACTCCTCCAGGGTGGCGTCATGTCGGAGATTCTCCCGTAGTTTTTGTTGAGACGTTTTTGGAAGAGCCTTCTCCACCCACTTCTTAACCATGAATTCACCCGGTTGCTGAGGAAGCTTGGCGACCAAAGACTTTGTCTGGTCATGAGCACTGCAAAAGTCTCTTTGGGCTGAAGCATCAGGTTGGCTAACTCATCCAGAACCTTCTCTTGGAAGTCCCTTGGTCTGAAAGCTTCACAGAATTGTTAGTCTCAATGTGGCCCAAGTAGTAAAGTGGTTTTCTGCAAACTGACTGTACCACTTGTCTGCTAAGCCATCCAAGGTAGATGGGAAGAGTACTAAGTAGGCGTCTTTGCGGTTGAGACCACGACCTCTGCAGAGAGGAATAAACCTTCGGGCATGGTCGTCAGCATCCTCTGTAGAGAGACTTGTGAAAGTTGGGAACTTGATGTTCACCTTAGCGAAGGATGCTTGTGAGCTCCTCCATGGCTGTCTGCGCAATAGCTTGTTGTATTGGAGCTTGGTGTAACACAGGGGATGAGAAGTTTATTGATGGGGGTGACTAGGGAGGTGTAGAACGCGTTGAGGGGGAAGGTAGGGGTAATTGTAACAGACTTGGACACTCCAAGACAAGAATCAATCACAACAGCACCAACTAACCACTTCAAAACAGTTCACAGTTCACAATAGATTTGCACTGGTCCGGCGGAGTTCCGTGCCTAGAGATATTGGCCCCAAAGAAATACCGCCCCTTTCGGTATTTCTTTTTGTATTAATCAATTCAAAGTACAAGAGTGGTTGGGTCTCACTCTCAGACTCTACGTCCAGATACTATGCAAAGTGGGAGCCCAATCCACATATTTAATGTTTACAAGGGATGCCAAAAGTAGAGCCCCAAAAGCTTAAAATAAAGCAAAAACTCTTTTCTCTCACAAGCTTTCTCTCTTGAGCTTCCAAAAAAAAGCAATGGAGTTCTCTCTCTCTCTCTCTCTCTCTCTCTCTCTCTCTCCCCCCTTGCAATTTGCGTAGAGCAAAAAATTAGGGTTTCTGGCAGATTTTAGGGTTTGCAGGAAATCAGGGTTTTCTGGCAGAAATTAGGGTTTCTGCTGCCGGTCGCCACGCCATCACTTTGTGACACACACACACACACACACACACACACACACACTCCGTCTTCAATTTCATGTGGGCCCCATCCCTCTCCTCCCCTTCACACTAGTCAACACAACACCCCCTCCTCTCAAATTCTAGCCTAGAGCCTTCAGTGCCGATGCGGGACAGATTTTGCATGCTTTTTAACTATTGAATGGGCATCCGTTGTCCCCTCTCTCTCTCTCTCTCGGGTATACCTCACTCAACAGTACCGAAAGGAAAGCTGGCCAAGTAGAGGCGAAGCTAAGCTACTAAGTGTTCTCTTCTCTACATGCCTTACAGTCTTCAATGGGAATGTAGTTAAGAAGAGGAAGGCTAGATCCTCCTTTATTTTATGCCTATGGAATCTGAGGCTTGACCTGTTGACCGATTGTCCACTGCAGATAATCTGACAGGCTTGAATTCTAGCTACAAGCTTGCTGAGACGGACACTTGCCACTTTCCCCCTTTAGAATGCAGTTTCTGAACTAGGATCTTTGAGGGTCCCTTGTTCGTTGTACCTCTAGCAGTGTCCTTCTTGTCATATAAGTGTTGAGAGAGAGAGAGAGAGAGAGAGAGAGAGAGAGAGAGAGAGAGAGAGAGAGAGAGAGAGAGAGAGAGAGAGAGATTGCCAAAATATCCTTGTAATTTGTGGAAATTCCCAAAATACCCCTCAAATTTGAAAAATTCCCAAAGTACTCCTCATATTTGGCCACAAAAGTTCTCTTCAATTATGCCAAAATTCCCAAAATCCCTAATGAACCTCACAAACATCTCTGAAAACAATTTTTTGCAAATTCTTCATAGGAAGATTGGTTTTCCTCAATAGAAGACGATAGAACTAGGGTTTTAGATGGTATTAAGGGCTCTTTAGATGAAATTGTTCATCGTTTTTGAACATAGATGCCTCTATTTGTGAGCTCATTGGCGAATAATTTTGTCTAAGATGCTAAAAGATAGATCTCCGTTGTCATAAACATTAGACTACCCAAAAAATGGGCCAGATCCATTACAAAATAATGCAAGGGTATATTGGGAATTTTTCATTTGAGGGGTATTTACAGGGGGGGTTTCGGCAATTTCCCCTTTATTTTATTACCTTGCATGTTTAAGTTAAAACCTGCTTTTCTCATGCGTCTTTTTACGTGCACCCCCAACAACGCTTCTCAGCGCCTACGGAGAGATGGAGTGAGGAGGTGGGGCGGCGATGTTGTAGCAACAATAGCAACAATCCATGGTCGTGTTCACACCTAGTCAGCTCCGAGGGTTGCAACTCCACACGTTGATCTACAAGCATATGATTTGCGGCGTGAACGTGCTCCCGGAGCTCGTTCTTCTCGTATCTACAAGCGTGACCTCTCTAGCATGGATGACGATAGTTGGTTTTTGGTTCCAGAAATTAGATGGGGCCAAAGTTTGAGCATAGCATCGGTTTTACAAGCTAAGGTTTACGGTCCTCTATGGATTGGCCATTCTTTTGGATTCCCTGCAATTGCCATTGGAGGAGGGGTGCGTGGAGTTTCGATAGCTTATGTTAATCGAATACGAATTTATATTGTAGGAGTGATCAACTTCATCCGGTGGAGTTTTCAATCCTCTACGGATTGACCATTTTGTTGGGCTTCCTGCACTTGACATTATGGCAAGGCTTAATCAAAAAAGAAATTTGTGCTATAATTCTCTTTACTTTTGCTTGAAAAATTGACACACTCGGTTTTTTTACTCGATGTATGAATTTTCTCTCTGTATGCATGTAAATCTCTACATAGACATATATATAACTACATATATACATATATACTTCACATGCATACATATGATATTTACACGTGCACATTTATACACATACATATAAAATATTTGCATCTACTTATTTATTTATTTATTTATAGCTATAACTATATTTGTGTGCATGTGTGCGCGCGCGTGCGTGTGTATATATGTATGGATATATGTTTGCTATCTTGATTGATAGACATACCCATGATTCTAAACTCAATAAAGAGAGCGATTTTCAATTTCATCACCGAAATGTTTCAATTTTGAGGTATTGGGGTGGTATATCCTCGTTACTAATTGACACCATAATTTTAGAGGGGATCTATGGTTGAAAATCAGCATCACATGTCGGCGAAGATCACAAACGATTGATCTGGAATGTGAACTTGATATAAACTAGGTGTAAACTCGGGTGAACATGAACTCGTTGTGAACTTGCATTTGAAGTGCTTGTGAACTCCGCAAGCTATGTGCACTGCATTTTGGTGGTGTGAACTCGGCGTAAACTCGGTGTGAACTAGGATGGCAGGTAGGGCGAAACTACTCAATATAATGCTACCATTTCCCTTGCGTAACAAAACGCGTGTTCGAGTGTGATGGTAAGGCATCCTACCATGAATCGAACCGACCACGATCATTGACGACTTTGGTACCATAGATCCCCTCCAAAAAGAGGTGGTATATCCATGAAACGGGTATTAATGTCACACTACCGCGCACACGCGCGCACACACATGATTAGTTCTCTCTCTAAGCACTGCTGGATTTGTGTCCACAGAGCAGCGCCAAGAAAGCAGCCATATCTCCTACACAAGCAAACATGGAGAGGAAGAGAATGAGTTTCTTTTGTGATCTAACTTAAAGACAGTGCTAAGAAGAAATATTTGTACTAAGGCAGTAGGAACAGGTTGATATTTGCGATAGTGGGTTACTTGAAAAAAAACACAGACTTAGGCGACATGTTAATCAGTATGTATGTCAAGCGTAATGCACTGGTCAGAGCGCAACAAGTTATTGACGAGCTTCTTGTCGGGATATCGTCTCCTGGAACTCATTGGTTCCAGGATATGCCCAACAGGGCAGGGCCAGGAAGCTATGGGCTGTTTTTGGTGGATGCAAAGAGAGGGCATCCCTCCAAATGCGATCACCTACACTTGCATCTTGAAGGCATGTGGCGTTATGCAAGAGGTTGAATGGGCAAAAGAATTCACGATGATATTCTTTGTTGGGGGCTGTTGAAAAAGATGTCATGATTGGCAGTGCCTTCATCGACATGTATTCCAAATGTGGTGCACTTCAGAATTCAAATGCTTGATGAGCTTGACGTCTTGAGTGCATTGATTGGGGGAGATGCCCAACATAGGCAGGGCCAGGTAGCTGTGGGCTGTTTTTAGCGGATGCAAAGCTAGGGCATCTCTTCAAATACAATCACCTACGCTTGCATTTTGAAGGCATGTGGCACTACGTGAGACGCTTATATGGGGCAAAAAAATTCATGATGTTATTGTTAGTCAGGGGCTGGTGAGAAAAAAGAACATGCTTGGCACTCCCTCATGTATGCTAAATGTGGTATACTTAAGAAAGCACAAAAAATGTGACAATCTTCCTGTCCAGGACGTCATATTTCGGAATGCATTGATTGCCGGACATGCCCAAAAGGGGTAGGGCCAGAAAGCTCTGGGCTGTTTTCAGTGGATGCAAAGCGGGGGCATCTCTCCAAATGCAAAAACCTACGCTTTCATCTTGAAGGCATGTGTCTCTACGTGAACTGCTGATATGGGCAAAAGAATTAATGATGATATTGTTAGTCAGGGGCTGTTGAAAAAAAAAACGTTGTGTGTGGCACTGCCTTGGTTGACATTGATACCAAATGTGCTGTATTTCATAAAGCACAAAAAGTGCTTGATGAGCTTTCCTTTCAGGTGGTCGTCTCTTGGAGTGCATTGATTGCGGGATATGTCCAACAGGGGCAGGGCTAGGAAGCTGTTGGCTGTTTTCAGCGGATGCAAAGTGAGGGCCTCTCTCAAAATGCAATCACGTAAGCTTGCATCTTGAAGGCATGTGGCACTATGTGAAAATGCTGATGCAAGCAAAACAATTCACGATGATGTTATTAGTCACCTTGTGTTGAAAACAAACGTCGTGCTTGGCACTGCCTTGGTCGACATGTATGCCGAATGTGCTGTACTTCGCACACCACAAAAAGTGCTTGACTAGATTTTAGCCTGGTACGTCGTCTCTTGGGACGTACTGATGAAGGGATATTCCCAACAGGAGCAGGGCCAGGAGCCTCTGGGCTGCTTTCAGCAGATGGGAAGTTAGGGCGTCTCTCCTGATGCAATCACCTAATCTTGAATTTTGAAGGCACATTTGGCCAAATTCAGAATGATATTATTAGTCAAGGGCTGTTGAAACAAAATGCTGTGCTTGACCAATGACACTGCCTGGGTAGACGTATGTCCAGTGTACTGCAAAAAGCATAGCAGGTGCTTTAGGAGCATTCCTGTCTGGAATATCATCTCTTGGAGTCGCAATATTTCAAGCAGGCAGGGCCAGGAAGCTGTGGGCTGTTTGCAGAAAATGCGAAGTGAGGGAATCTCTCCAGATGCAATCACCTACACTTGCATCTTGCATCTTGAAGGCATGTGGCACTAAGGAAGATGCTGATATAGGCAAAAGAATTCACGATGATACTGTTATTGAAGGGCTGTTGAAAAATACAGTTGTGCTTGGCACTAACTTGGTTGACGTGTATGCCAAATGTGGTGTTATTGAGAAAGCACAAAAAGTGCTTCAGGAGCTTCGTATCCAGGAAGCTGTCTCTTGGGGTGCATTGATTGCGGGATATGCCTAACAGGTGCAGGATCAGGAAGCTTTGGGCTGTTTTCAGCAGGTGCAAAGTGAGGGTATCTCTCATTTGTTAGTCAAGGGCTGTGGACAAAAAAGGTCATGCTGGGCACTGCCTTGGTCGACATGTATGCTAAATGTGGTGTACTTTAAAAAGCCAGAAAACGTCCTGGAGGAGCTTCCTGTCCGGGATGTTGTCTCTTGGAGTGCATTGATTGTGGGATATGCCCGTCGGGCCGGGAAGGGCCAGAAAGCTTTGGGGGGGTTTTAGCGGATACGAAATGAGGCTGTCTCTATAGGTGAAATTACCTATGCTTTGGTCTTGAAGGCTATGCTTACTCTTATAGTGTTCTTCCTCTCTCTCCTCTCTTTGTCCCACTCTCAACTATAGAGTGTTTCTTTGTTTCTGCAATCTATCAACGTCATTGGGCAAGCAATGAGTAGATTTGTGCAAGGGACTATCATTCTTAGAAGATGGTAGCCTAGAGCAAGGCATCCATGTTTGATTTGCATAGACCGCATACTTTCCTTTTCGCTAAACGTTATATTAACGTCTTCTAAAGGCCATATTGACCTACGAGACTAGAGAGTTACATCATGGTGAATCTGATATGAGAGAGAGAGAGAGAGAGAGAGAGAGAGAGAGAGAGAGAGAGAGAGAGAGAGAGAGAGAGAGAGAGAGAGAGAGAGATATTAAGAGCTTCCCAAGCTGGAGTGAAACTATGCAAAGAGCTTAAGAGCTTACTTGACTGGAGCCGCACATCGCGGAGGAAGGCAAAGCAATAGTGCCAGATGAAGATAGATAGAAATCGTTTGCAGAGAGTAAGGAAGGGGCTATATTATTGTCACCAATCATAGCATTAGGGCAGAGGAGCGAGTACGAGATTGAGGAGGCCAGTGCCAGTGCTTGAAAAAAACCTAGGTTTAGTGTAATCCCACCTACAAATTTAAAATTTACCTCTATATTTGAAGGTCAGAAAACCTACAAAATTTTGAAAAAACTAGTGTAATTCGGTGTAAAAACCTTCAAATTTTATCAATTTACCTCTATTGTTTCACATATGTAGGTTTGCCAAGTTTTTGGAAAAAGTTTTTTTTGAGCATTGGCCAGTGCACATCCGTTTATTCACAAACTTGGGCTTTGAGAGGCGCAAAAAAATGCGGGATGAGAAGAGGTTTTTTGCAGAAAAGGAAACTCCTCAAGGGACCTGCACACAGTTCGTACAAGGATTAGCCCAATTTTCGAGGCAAAATGTGATCATTTAAGTGTCAAATTGCAACAGTATCAGAACAGAGATGGAGATGCACTCGGTTGAACCCTCGTTTTGACGAACTAGTCTTTCTTGGTGGGCGTTGCTATAGAACATCCATAGAACATAACAAGACATACGTAGATTGACATTAAGTATCTAGGAATGAAGTTAACAAGTACAAAGTGCAAAATTTTTATAAAAGAATTGCATGTGTATTTTCTAAACATATATGATGATTGATCACCTCTATAGTTTCTATAAAATGGTCCAATTTCACGGCTTTCTCTACAATTGTTTGAGCAGTGAGACCAAGGCACTGCTCTTTGCCGTACATGTTCTGATAGATTTTGGAGCGCAGTTGGTTACTTGGCTAGTTGGTTGTGATTGCTATCACCTTGGCTTTTGTTGTGGAACACGAGCGGATGAGTATAACCAATTGATAGGCAACAACAATAGCTCAGCTTGAGACTTGATGAGCATTGGGGAAGAAAGCAAGTTGTGTCCCATAGGGCTCACTATACAACAGAGAGCTAGTAAAGGGGGTAATTGAATTGAGCAAAGGATTGCAACTCAATCATTCTGCTTAAACCCTACTCCTTACCTACTTTGCTAGCTTATTTGTAGAATTCCATTGAACCTAGTAATATTGGCCATTTAGTCTCTAGACCGAGGACCTATCTTAGAGACACCCATCTTACTCTACATCAAGTGTAATCACTTTTCTCTTATTACTCGTAGAACTTGAGAGAGAGAGAGAGAGAGAGAGAGAGAGAGAGAGAGAGAGAGAGAGAGAGAGAGAGAGAGAGAGAGAGAGAGAGAGAGAGAGACGATGAAATGAAATGTTATATTAACGTCTTCAAAAAGGCCAAAGTGACTGGATCTGATACAAAGTCAGAGTAACAAGATGACAAAAAGTCAAAATAAAATACTATGGAATCCTAAACTACTAGGTGTGAACTAAGCAGCTAGCTGGGATAGCTGAATCATAGGAGATCTAGCATCGGTCGTTGGCGAATCTCATCAATCTCCTCCATGGTTAGTAGTCTGACCGGGCGTCGTGCATGCTTGGCCAGAGTGCTTTGAATCTTCTGACGTAGCCTCCGTCGATGCTGTGTAGTCCTCCACAGTCGTGGGCGCCTGGATTTCCCCAGTTCAGTCGCTCGGTTGATCAGTGTGTCTCTTGTGTGAGACGAGGGGGAGCTCTGCTGTGGGAGTGGCTCTTGCGGCTGTCCCGTGTCTGTTCCGAAGAAGTCTGTGATCCGTCTTTGAGACTGGCTAGCCTCGCCACTCATCAAGCTATCTCTGTGTTTGCGCAGCTCGAGCAAGAACAAACCCAGGCATCTTTGATCCTCGTATCCCATGACTCTTGAGAGTGGTCCAAAACCCTCTCTGAACAAGCAATGGAAGCGGCCTCGTATCTCGTAGTAGACGGGGCAGCGGCATGTATAATGCAACTCTGTCTCATGCTCCATGTCACACAAGGGGCATGTCTTGGCCTCTGCTAGTACTCCGCTGTATCTCCCAGTCTCAATCTGCAGCTGGTGAGAAGATGTGCGTAACTGGCCAATAGCACATCGTATCCCATGAGACAAGTGGGTGTCCATGTATCTGGGTCTTGTCACAAAACCATCCTCCGTAAGCTGGAGAAGGTGGTCTCTGTAGAAAGCCATCTTCGTGCCCAATTCTTGTGCTGGCTGTATCCATGTCCTCCTGGTGTCTAGCTGGGTCAGGTCTTGGCGGATGAGCTTGGTGATCTCTGACTGTGTAAGAGTGAGAGATGGTGCATCCAATGAGTATTGGAATGGTGGCAGCCTGTCTATGCTGAATCCATGCGCCTGAAACCATGATGCCATCTCCCCATACCAGCATGTTGTATCTCCTTGCATGGCTAACTGTCGAGAGGACTCAAGTGCAATGCGAGCATATCTATCTCTAGGAAGTTCCCATGTGCGGTTTATGAAGGAGACTGATCTGGTGAGCGCCTCAACTACTAGTGGGGGGGCTGCTAGCTCTGCTCGGATAATGGCCCGTGGTACTGATGCCTTGGCTCTAATGAACCGCGAGATCATAGAGATGAGAGGTTTCTCCATGTTCCCCCATCCATCCGTGCGACCCGGTCTCCCATGGTGATCTAATGAAGGGTCCCCATATCTCAGCTCCATAGAGCAATGCTGAAGCCACCAAAGTGTCAAAGAGCCAGAGCTTCGTCCGGAGTTCCTGAAACTGAACCTGCGAACACATCTTCTCCAATCTACCTAATGCTGCCTGGGCTCTAGTCAGTCTGGTCTCTGCTGCTCTTTTGAGTGAGAATGCAGGTCCGCTAAAAACCACTCAAAGGTAATTGTAAGCATCTGTGTACTCCACAGTCTCCTGGCCGTATGTGAATGTAGGTGCTGACCTCCTGATCCATTGTGGGGTGGTATTAAACACCATAACCTTGGTTTTACCAAGGTTGACAGACAAACCACTTTCGTGGGCAAACCTATGCAAAGCATCCAATTGACATTGCATTCCCTCTAGGGATTCGGAGATCAACACTATATCATCAGCATATAACAAGAGTGGAATCCATGTCCCTGCCAACTGTGCACCTCTATCACCATCGCTCTCAATGTAATCAAAAACCTCATCCACATACATACCGAAAAGAGTAGGAGAGAGCGGGCAGCCCTGCTTCACCCCAATAGTGGAGTGAACCGGTGTAGAGAGTCCCTCAGGGGTGCGTACATGCCCTACTACTGATCTGTACAATGCCATGATCCCCCAAATGAGCTTTGTGGGTACTCCCATTTTCTGTAATCTGCGCATCAATCTAGCTCTGGGTACTGCGTCAAAAGCTTTGCGGAAGTCCACAAAGCTACAATAGATCCGTCTCCCATGAGATCTGCCCTCCTCAATGATGGCCCTGAGTGTCCGGATATGGTCAAGAGTAGAGAAGCCTCTCTTGAACCCTGCCTGCCCAGCTGCACGCATTCCTTCCCTCTCTCCCCATCTACTCAGCTGTTGCTCAAGAATGGATGCATACAATCGTGCCAGTGTGTGTCCAATCATGATAGTGCGATAATTCCCAGGCTCCATGGGGTCTCCTGACTTGAAGATAGGTACAATCGTAGATAGGCTCCAGGTGTCCGGTAGACCCTCACACATGGCACGGTTAAACATAGCTGCTAGAAGCTCTGCTAGTAGGTCTTTGGCATGCATGAAATGCTCAGCGACTAAGCCATCATGATCATATGCCCTTCCAGTCCTCATCTTGTCAATGGCTTTCTTCACCATCTCAGCGGTGAAAAAAGCACATGTGTGTGGGCATGGATCGGGGGGGTTGGGAAGGGGCGATTGTCCAGGTACTGTGTACAAAGATGATGCGTACTGACCCCAGGTCTCTGTGGAGGCAATAGCAGGGGGGGGGGGGGGGGACTGCTCATGAAAGAGCCGCCACGCCTCACGCGAGTCCTGACTCAAGAATAGTTGGTATAGATCCTGCTCGAGTCGAGCCAAAAAAGCCCTCTTCTTCCGCTGCACCAAGCGTCGGAAGTCAGTCTGTGACTGTCTGGGAGTGACGTCCCCCAAAAGCACCTCCCTCTGAAGTCTAGCTCTAGTCTGGCGACACTCCTCATCGTACCAGCTGTTCTGAGGCATGCTCCTTGATCGGCGTCTCTGGTCAGGCTTGGTGTGTGGGTATGCCTCTGTTGCTGCATCGTGTAATGTCTATGTCAGTATAGTAGTTAGCTCCTCCAGAGGTCGCCCCGGGTACTGAGTGCATAGGCGTCTGTAGATCCCGTCCATGTATACAAAATCCGTCTCCCGTGTGAAGGTGTAGCGAGTAGGGGCTGCTACCCGCTGCCTGTGTGTTACAATGAACTGGAAGCAGATGGTCATCGATACCAGAGCATGATCCACTGCCACTCTGACCGGTCTGGGCCCAACTGTGAGATCCTGGATACTAGAGATGAGATTCGGCTGTGCCATGACATAGTCCACTGTGCTGGCTCCATGTCTGTGTGGGAAGTATGTAAAACCTCCCGCAGCAGGAAATCTCTGTAGGCCATTCAAGATGGCCAATCCATGTGCGGTGCCCATGTCTATCAGGTGTCGCCCATACTCAGTATATTCCACATCGTGTGATAGTCTGGACAGGCTCGTCTCTACAACATCTAGCTCTCTCAGCATCTCCTCTAAAGTATCATAAAACACTGTCTGGTGATGGGCACTCCTAGCATTGAAGTCCCCTAGAATGATAATGTCACCATCTCTAGAGAACTCCCATATGTCATCATCCAAAATAGAAAAAGGGGACTGTCCTCTGGGTGATGCATAGACTGATGTACTCGGGGGAAAGTAGCAAATAGCAATGTAAAGATATCTGCCTGTCTCTGCTTTCAGTCTCACCCACATGTACCTAGCCTGCTCATCCCTACGGGCTATATGTATCAATGGCTGCAGATCTTCTCTAAATAACACTACCACTCTCCCCGAGCCCCGTCCTTTGTGCTCTGAGCGTGTCTCCTGTCTGTAGGCTGTCTCCCACCTGTATCCATTGATGTGAGGCATGGATTGCTCAGGGGCTTGGTGTGTCTCAGAGTAAAAGATGATGTCTTTTTCAGTAAAGCTATCCTCAAAAGCACCCACGTCAAGACGCATAGATCCATTACAGTTCTAGGCAGCCACTTTGAGTGTGGTCCCATAAGTCTCGCACCGTCATGTGGAGCGTCGTTCTAGTATTACTACTCTTCCATCTCGGTAAAAGGCAATCATGCCTTTTCCCCTTGCCGCTCTAATCTCCGGCATTACTTCCTGCATATGAGCGATCTGCGAGAGGGTGAGATCATCCCCGAGAAAGATGCCCGTCTCTTTAAGAGTTGGTCTTTTCTTCAAGAAGGACTTCTTCGCTTCCATGGAGGGAAAACGGAGGATGAGTGCGGTTTCCCCACTGCTTCCATTTTTCTTTATGTTGCCCACTCTCCATGCTCTTGTGTGCATCGGCTCATGAACCCTCATTAAGGCCATGAGTTCTTTTACCTCTTCGTCCACATTGCTTTTGTCTTTAAGACCGCAAATTCTCACATGTAAAGCGCGCACCCGTCTTCTTTGCTCCTCCTCTAGTGTCTGATTAATGATAGTGGGTGTGGACGTGGGCGTTATCTCCTTGCCTTTTCCTTTCTTGGCCACCTTGATCCATTTCTCGGCTTCATCCGCCTTTTGTTGAGTTTTGGTAAGAACATCCACCCAAGAAGTCGTCATCTCTTTGTGTTGCTCTTCTCCCTCTTTGATGGCCCGCACTTGCTATATATATATATATATATATATATATATATATATATATATATATATATATATATATATATATATATATATATATAGATAGATAGATAGATAGATAGATAGATAGATAGATAGATAGATAGATAGATAGATAGATAGATAGATAGATAGAGAGAGAGAGAGAGAGAGAGAGAGAGAGAGAGAGAGAGAGAGAGAGAGAAATCTTGGTTGTCGATCATAGAACCTAATTTAAAACGAATTTGAGGAGAAAAAATCTCGGATAAAGGGGTTGTCCTTGTGCTACAAACGGTTATGCAGAGGAGCACGTTGGGCTACAATATATAAGATGCATTGGCAAACAAGGACATACATATATTGACATCAACCACCTAGGATCAAAATAAACCTGTACAAAGTGCATTGAATTGTCGAATGGTGAGAAAAGAAGTGCGTGTCTATTCCATATATAGATATGATGATCAAGATTGAGCATGTACTAGTGAGGAAAACATGTAGCTAAACTAAACTTAAGGAAGCATTGACAAACTCAAAAAAATACAGAAAGCATCAACAAACTATAAAATTCGAACTGTACTAGTAACCTAGTTTTGTATATGGGTGTCATCCAATTGTGCAAGTTGGAGGACAATGTTTGAGTCAAGCGATATAAAAGCAATGTGAATAATTAAACATTTCATCTTGCAATGAAGCATCATAGAGTGAAAATGCTGAATATACAGTGCACGTCATGCAGAAGTGCCATACAAAAGTATGGTGGAGAGTTGGCATTGTGGTCTCTCCAACAATTTTAGGAAACAGAAGTCGTGCCCTGCCTCGTAGGCTTTATGTGTTGACCAAGCAAATGCATAGGCATGCGGAATTAGATGCAGATATGGACCTTGCAGTGTTGCCGAGCTGGAGTCGTGGTTATGTAGTCGAAACGTCAACTGTTGTAAATATTTATACTTTTCGTGACACACAAAACAAGAGTTAACACAAATACAAAAAATGCAAGAGATAGATTTAACTTAAAGAGAAGTAGAGGTAACTTTGTCTTCTACATCATAGATGGTGTAAGATTTATTGTAGTGACAAGTTCTCAGTTCATAAAGTCGAGCGCAATCACTACAATAGAATGGCTCAATCAATAGGGTGTGAATACTTAGTTGGAGGGCGCCTCATTTTGTTGTTTTGACTCTACACTATATTGTGTAAGTGTGTAAACGATAGTCATAGTAGTTGACGTGTATTAAATAGGATATTATCGAAAACTTACTATAGTTACCCCCCCTCCGAATTAATGTCGTCCTTGACATGACTTGATTGTCAATGTCGGTGCGGTTTTTGTTGTCGTTTTTGCTTTTGTTTGCTCCACTGCTTGTACATTCTCTTTTGGATGCCTTTGTAAAGACCTTGCTAGAATCTCTTTTGATATGGAGTGCTTGTCGGCCTTACTATAACTTCAAGAATGACTTAATGCTTTGAGTCTTCAATTTTCTACCTTTTGTGTTTGCTCTTCTGCGTTGGGGACTTCTTTGTTCCTGCATCAAGGTGATCAAAGTCGCATTTGCCACTGTTAGCTTTTGTGTGCTGTGTAAATCATGACACTGCTTCTACTTGATACATGACTTAATTAAAGCTTGACAAACCCCAATTAATTCCCCAAGTTAGTAACTTGCTTCAAAAGAGCCTTATCCGACATCATTCGCAATAAATGAGCACCTATGAGCAACTTCTACAATCTGTAATGGAAATGCCCTATTAACTTTGAGAGTAGCGGAAATTAGAGAGTACTTTTGTGAAATTACTTTGTGAGCATAGCAGGTGAACTTAATTGATGGTAGCAACATAAACATAGCATTTAATTAACTTGGCATGAACAATCCTTTTGCAAGAGAGAGAGTTTATAGAACATGACAATAGTTGAGAACCGGATTTATGTGGAGCCGATCCCCCTCTAATAGGCATTTGTATTATAGTTTCTCCCATCAAGGGAGACTTGGTACAATACAATCTTTGTGTTCCTTTTGACCTAGGCGATGCAATGAAGATGGAAAGCTTCATGCATCACGAGCATAACATAAAATTTTTGGAAAGCATTAACTATCCGAAACCTCAGTTCCAAGACCTCAAACACCTTCAAAGGTGGAGAGAGCTAGTAGGGAATGAGGGTAGGGAAGAGGAAGAAGAAACATTTCATAGGAGAAAGAATTAGTTCCTCACTTATCATCACTCTTCTTGCTAGCATACATAATAGCATAGTAATGAAGATGGCAAGCTTAAGCATTGAAGCTTGGCTCTTGGTTGGATTTGCATTCCATAGCCAAGAGTGTTGTAGGCTCTCAACCTCTCTACTTGCTTGGAGAAGGAGATGGAGCTCTTGCACTTTGCACTTCACACAATGAGAGTATGTGTGGGAGAGTATACCCCTCAAGCAACCCCCTAGCTTTCTTTGGTCGACCCTCCCTTGTAGCTCATGCTTGAAGCTCATATGACCCCTCCTGGCCTAGCTAATCACAAGCAAGGGCATATCAAGCAACAAGGGTAGCCTTGGGACAAGTGTCCCTCTTTCCCCTTTGAGAGAGAAAACTTGATAAATGCTAAAATAATTAACTAAATCCACTAAATTATCATTGGACCCCTTGGAAGGCCAACCAATAGGCTTTAGGCACACCATGAGGGTAACCTAGCTAGGGGCTTGACATGTGTCCTATTTGCCTCTTGGGCAAGGGGTGCCCTTTGGGAGAGAGAGTGGTCAAGCAACCACCCCCCCTTCTTGCATGGCCCGCCCCCTCCTTGTAGAGATTTGCATTGACTTTTGTGAATCCTCATGCCCCTCAACCTTGGGCCTAGTTCTCACCACAAGCTTTCCCTTAAGCCCCTCAAGCTTGGGTTGGGTTCCCACCTCAAGTACAGCCCTAGCATCTCAAGCATGACAAGCACCTCAAGCATCTCAATCATCAAGCACTTCAAGCATCCCAAGCATCTCAGTCAGGCATGTCAAGCACCTCAAGCTTGGGCCGGATTCCCACCTCAAGTGTAGCCCTAGCTTACCTAAGGTCAAAGGCATTTTAACACTAACTATTGGAGGTCTTCAATGAAGCTAACCCTAAGGTCTTTAAGCTCCATTGGTTAGCCTTGCTCTTTGACAGACCGTGTTTCATTTGGGCCCCTTTACCATTGGCCCCGTGTTGAGATAGATCTATAAGCACATGTCTATATCCTAATCCTTGTTCCCGTTTATTTTCCCACATTAAATGATCAGTTTAATATGAGAAAATCTGTTGGGTTGGTTAGATATTAGATTTTATGACATTACCTCTTATAGTCGTCCTCGACTATGGGGTAGAAGAGATAAAGCCTTAGTCATTAGTCAATCTTGCTTAGCGGATAGAGGATCCCTTTTTACCCTACGACATCTTTCCAAGATGGATGACTAATCCATTTGGTGCTTGGGAGACACAGCTGCCGCAAGCATGTCTGCTCTTTAGTCCATTCATTCTCTCAAGTAGAGTGACAAATTCTACTTCGTGTGTGAGAGACGTCATGATCTCCTCTTGTACCCACCTCATGATCTCCTCTTGTTGAGCTTGAAAAACTCAATAAGGAGGCTTGTTAGGCGGTGAGCTTCCTGGAAGGAGCTCAATGCAATGGTCATCATTCCCTTGTTTTGGAGGTAAGTCCATAGGGATATCATCGATGAACACATCTTGGAATCCTTTTAGAAAATTAGACAAGTCTAAGTCTTCTTGATTCCTACCATCTACATTTGATGAACCATGAGGATCTTTTAGGGACTCTTTGACAAAAATCATGGACGCAGAAACTGAGCTCTTCATTGATTTATCAAAAGCAGGAGGATTTACAAGTGGTATAGTACGACTACACTCACTAGCATCTATATGCATGTTCTTTCCCCTGTAGGTGAAGTAGATTCTCCTTTCAGAACTTCATGTTGGCAGCCATGCGATCAAAGCATGGCGTCCCTACGATAGCATGCTCCTGTTGGAGAGGACAGATGAAAAAGTCTTCTTTGTCGACATAGCTTTGGACATGAAGCCTCAACTTCCCAGTCAAGGGAGTAACGGAGGTTTGCTGTCCCTTGAAAGCTGTGTCAGCCGTTACAATATCTCCCATCTCGAAAGCTTGAATGTCCAACTTGGTGGCCAACTCTGTTCATATGAAGTTGTGAGTAGAGCCAGGGTCAAACACGATGAAGGAATCATGCTCCCTTACCTTTCCCCAAGCATAGGAAAGAGACGATCCTTTGCAATGAGCATCCTCTGTTGGAGCTTCGATGGTGGAAGCCCTAGGAGTCTCATTGCGAGCATTTTTCTTGGGGCAAGAACGATAGCCATGTCCTTGCTCCCCACACTTAAAACACTTATGGTTGTTGCGAAAAGCTTTTTGCTCTTCAGGAGAGAGTTTGTTTTTGCCTTTGTAAACTCCGTTGTCTTTGGACTGATTGTTGTTGTTGTTGTTGGAAGTGCCTTGGGAAGAATTTTGGGCATTAGTTTTCCCCTTTGCATCATTTTTGTCTTTGTTTTCCATGGGCTTGACATTCCGTCTAGCCCCTTGTTGGAAATTGATGCGTGAAGCAACCACGATGTGATGGATTACTTCGGTGATAGAACCAGGCCGTTGAGAGTTGACGTATTCGGCCATCTCTTCAGGTCATCCCACACAGAATTGTTGCTTTTGCTCGCCGAAGTCTATCTTTTGGAAGAAAGTAGCCTTGAGATGTAAATCCAAAAACTTGTCTACATATTTGTGGATAGACTCACGAGAGACAAGCTTCAAACTGCGGGATTCGGTGAGCACTTTGTCCTTTGCATCGCTTGCAAGGAATTGCTTTATGATGGTGATGGAAACTCGTAGAGTTTTCCATGTCTTTGGGGCTTTGCCGTTGCCATAAAGGCTAGCCCACCATTGACGAGCCAATTTATGGAAGTGCATAGCTACATGGCGTAGCTTGGAGGACTCTGTGAAGCCCTCGTCTCCAAAGGCCGCATCAAATTGCTGGAGGAAGTCCGATACTTTGTTGGGGCACCAAAGGTGCCATCATAGGTGAAAAAGAGAGAATCTTTCCTCCCTCTTTGATATTCTTGAGCTTTTGTGACCTTTGCCATGTAGGGTATGTTTTGTGATGTCCTCCCCTCTTGTATTCTCTAAGATAATAGCCATAGCTTTCATCGGAAGAAGGGGAAGGTGAAGAAGAAGCTGAAGAGGGTGATCTCTTTCTTGCCCTTTTCTTCCTTTGTTTCCTCTCTTCCCTTTTGGACTGACAAGGAGAAAGAATGGGGGTTGAACGTTTAGTCTTGGGAGGAGTTGGCGATCGTCTAGATCGCCGTCTTTGTGGAGCCACATCTTCAGAGGAACTTAAAGTTTCATTGCTTTCTTGCTCTTTGGATTCCTCCTCTCAAATGGGAGAGAGTCTTCTTTTGGGGGTCTCTTCAAGAGGTATCCTAAGCTCTCTCTCCTCTTGGAGAGGAAGGGAGATCCCATAAGCGCGAAGTTGTTGAGTAACTTCGGCTTGCGAAGCAGGGTTGTCCATAGCTTGTTGCAACCTAGTAACGAGATAATTGACAAACATGGGGGCATCATCATTAGCACCTTCATGTGCAAAATCAAAGCTATCAATCTTCATTCTACTCTCTTGGTTATTGTTAGCCATGTTAACAAAATTTGTGTACTTACTTAGTGTATGCTTTGGCAATTCAAAACCTTAGTTGTTACTCCTCTTAGCCTTTGAAAAATGGCACTTAAGTATCTACACCCACGGCTCGAAGTGGTTAATTATAGAGAGTAGTGGAGTGGGTCTAATATTGCAGAATTCCCGAGGGCTAGCTCCTTTTGGACTTCTTATGGCTCAATAATGGTAAAGCCGTAGGCAAGTCTAAAAAGATCCCATTATTAAGTCCAAAGCTCCCGAGGTGTGCACCATATCTCACATAGTGGGCTCAACAAAACCGATAATAGATTCCAGTCCCACTTACCCTAATATAATTAACAAAATCAACCATTTATAGGCTACTTAAGGACCTCTCTTCTTAAGCAAGAGAAGAGAAACCAAATGCTCTGATACCAATGTAATGGAAATGGCCTATTAACTTTGAGAGTAACAGAAATTAGAGAAAGTACTTTTGTGAAATTACTTTGTGAGCATAGCGGGTGAACTTAATTGATGGTAGCAACATAAACATAGCATTTAGTTAACTTGGCATGAATAATACTTTTGCAAGAGAGAGAGTTTAGAGAACATGACAACAGTTGAGGACCGGATTTATGTGGAGCCGGTCCCCCCTCCAATAGACATTTGTATTATAGTTTCTCTAATCAAGAGAGACTTGTTACAATACAATCTTTGTATTCCTTGTGACCTGGGTGATGCAATGAAGATGGAAAGCTTCATGCATCACAAGCATAACATAAACTTTGTAGAAAGCATTAACTATCCCAAGCCTCAGTCCCAAGACCTCAAACACCTTCGAAGGTGGAGAGAGCTAGCAGGGGATGAGGGTAGAGAAGAGGAAGAAGAAACATTTCTTGGGAGAAAGAATTAGTTCCTCACTTATCATCACTCTTCTTGCTAGCATACATAATAGCATAGTAATGAAGATGGAGAAGATGGCAAGCTTAAGCATTGAAGCATGGCTCTTGGTTGGATTTGCATTCCATAGCCAAGAGTGTTGGTGTAGGCTCTCAACCTCTCTACTTGCTTGGAGAAGGAGATGGAGCTCTTGCACTTTGCACTTCACACAATGAGAGTGTGTGTGGGAGACTATACCCCTCAAGCAACCCGTTGCACAATGTTCCAAATCAATAACGACACGTTGTTGCACTCTTGATTGAAGAGTGGGACAAAAGCCGAGGACCGTTAAAAGAAAGCTGGTTGACCCCCGCTTGTAGCTCATGCTTGAAGCTCATTGGACCCCTCTTGGCCTAGCCAATCACAAGCAAGGGCATATCAAGCAACAAGGGTAGCATTGGGATAAGTGTCCCCCTTTCCTCTTTGAGAGAAAAGACTCGATAAATACTAAAACAATCAATTAAATCCACTAAATTGTCATTGGACCCCTTGGAAGGCCAACCAATAGGCTTTAGGCACACCATGAGGGTAACCTATCTAGGGGCTTGACATGTGTCCTTCTTGCCTCTTGGGCAAGGGGTGCCCTTTGGGAGAGAGAGCGGTCAAGCAACCATCCCCCCCTTCTTGCATGGATCTCCCCCTCCTTGTAGGGATTTGCATTGACTTATGTGACACCTCAAGCCCCTCAACCTTGGGCCCAATTCTCACCAAGCTTGGCCCTTAAGTCCCTCAAGCTTGGGTTGGGTTTCCACCTCAAGTACAACCCTAGCATCTCAAGCATGACAAGCACCTCAAGCACCTCAATCATCAAGCACTTCAAGCATCTCAAGCATCTCAGTTATCAGGCATGACAAGCACCTCAAGCTTGGGCTGGGTTCCCACCTGAAGCACAACCCTAGCTTACCTAAGGTCAAAGGACTTTTAACACTAACTATTGGAGGTCTTCAATGAAGCTAACCCTAAGTTCTTTAAGCTCCATTGGCTCTTTGACAGACCATCTCTCATTTGGGCCCCTTTACCATTGGCCCCATGTTGAGATAAATCTATAAGCACTAGTCTATATCCTAACCCTTGTTCCCGTTTATTCTCCCACATTAAATGATCAGTTTAATACGAGAAAATCATTTGGGTTGGTTAGATATTAGATTTTATGACACAATCTGTAGAATTAAATGATTGGCTTTCAGATCTTGTGAACCAATGACAACTTTGTAAGGATTCTATAGAAATTGTCGAGCTAAAACTTCAACTTCTTTAGGCCAAGTTGACTCCAATACTAAGTTTGTCTGTCAAGCCGAATCTTGGAGATAATTTTTCTTATTTGAGGTTCAAAACCGATGTCCAGCATTCGATCGGCCTCATCAAGGACAAGATATGTAACCCTGTGAAGGTTGGTTTGTCTATCATTGAGCATATCAATCAAGCGATCGGGTGTGGCTATGACTATCTCCGGACCTTTTTGAAGATCCTTTATCTGCTGTCCCTTTGGTGCACCTTCGTAAACACATGTACTCTTTATCTTCGATGTAGCCCCAAACCTTGTTGCCTCTTGTTGTATTTGGACCGCCAGCTCTCTAGTGGGTGCTAAGATGAGAACAACCGGACCATGACATGGTGACAGTGCTGGCTGGGCATTGACATGAACAATGGCTGGTAATAGGTAGGCAAGTGTTTTCCCTGGTTCGGTCACTGCAAGCCCAATCAGGTCCCTTCCTTTCAAAGCCATTGACCAGCCTTGTGCTTGGATTGTTGTTGGTTCTTTTAAACCAGCTCTAAGAAAACCTCCAAGAACATAATCAGGAAAGGAAGCATCGTCGAAGGAGCGAATGGGCTTGGGATGCCATTACCCTCCACTACAATCTCTCGTTTTTGTTTTTAAAGATAATTTATTTATTTGGTAGGCAGCCACATCTTTCGTTGTCATGGATAGCACATTGGGATGTTCCACATAAAAGTTCTATTTAAATGGGGGAAGGCCTTGAAAGCTCTCTGGAGAGATATCAACAGCATCCAAGTCCCCCTTTGTTCGAGCAGGAAAAGTTGCTCTTTTGTCAGGCTTCCACTCTCCCCAACCTCCATATGACAGGATTGTCCTTTGGATGCCTCTGTACATTCCTTACTCGAATCTCTTTTGATGCCCATTACTTGTCGGTCTCACTATAACTTAAGAAATGACTTAAGGCTTTGAGTCTTCAATTGTTTACCTTTTGTGTGTGTTCTTCTTCATTGGGGACGTCTTTGTTCCTGCATCAAAGTGATCAAAGTCGCATTTGCCACTGTTAGCTTTTGGTGTGCTGTGTAAATCATTATATTGCTTCTACTTGATACGGACTTAATTAAATCCCGACAAACCCTAGTTAATTCCCCAAGTTTGTAACTTGCTTCAAAATAGCCTTATCCGACATCGTTCGCAATAGATGACCATCTGTGAGCTATCATTGTCCATTTGTCCCCAAAACTCACGTACATGATGTATAGGGTATGTAGATGGCTATCATGGCTTCATATTTGAAAAAATTGCATCTCTGGCTAGGGGTTAGACTTCTATCCTTTTTCAATTTTTCTTCACATGTAGCTTGTATTCTCTATTCATAGCCTATTGACACAAAGTTTGCCTTGATTTGGACTTGTATTTGGCTTTCTAAGCTAACTTTTTGGATTTCAGTCTCCAAAATGATCGATGGGCATCTCTGGCATCTTCTGGCTGCCAAACCTGAAATGAATTATACCCCCAAGATTATCTAACATGTAGAACCAATGATGATGACCAAAATTTGGCTTGACCCTTGGTTTCTCCTGCAGACATTTATCGTGATAGATGATTGAACTGCCGTTTCTGCCTCCTATTTTTATTTTGTCAGTACTGTTAGTCCCTTTTGTTTGTTAGGCATCACTAAGTCACATACAAGATAGAAGATTTACAGTATAAAGATCTACTTCTTGTATACTTCCTTGTAGTCGCATGACGTGTCTGATAGGCAACTTTACACTTGATGGGTGCTTTTGTTTAGTTGCATCACCAACTTTCTTTGTCCTTGTAGGCCACCTCGGAGTTTTATGACCATTCGCAAAAAAAATTGGCCAATGTTGTAGGAGCAAATCACACCACCTATTAAGTACATGCAACACTACCTAGATCAACGTAATTTCAATCGAGGACGTAGATGACACGATAGGCGCAGATGGAGGCAATCGCTTTAGCTTGTCAGGTTGAGACCGTCCCACACATACAACATTCAGGAAGGCCAACTAAACCAAAATCAGGAATCTCACTGCTCTCAACTACACCACCCAACCCACATACACACAAACGGAAGGAAACTCGCCAAACCATACCAGAATCATACAAAACTTAAGGAACACTATCTCCTTACTAGGATACACCTGTCCCAAAGCCTCTACACTCAAAATCCTCACACAAACCCATCTGCAAAAAATACATATGAAGACAGAGCAAAATTTCTAGAGTGCTCGAAACTGAAATCTATGAGTACCTATGCATAGCTTATGTCGCCACGATTCTAACCACTACTTGTACATAGAAAACAGACATCGTTTTATACACTTAGGCCACAAATAGCTTGTAGATGCGTTAGCGTGCGTGCTCCATTTCACGAGGAATGCTTGGCGTTGTTGTGTAGCTCTCTCCGAGCCTATCGCAATGGTGCAATCGAATCTCCAATCCGATGAGCGAGTGGGAAGTAGCGTGAGGATGAAGCGCACGCTCTCTCTCTTTCTGTCTCACACACAATCGACGGCAACTCAAAACTTTGATTATGATAAAGGTTATGTTTACAAAATGACCTAGGTACCTTATATACTAAGGCTACCATATGGCATAGGTTAAACCAAAAATAGAGTTCAATGGGTCAAATTGCTTTGTATTTACAATCTGGAAGTGCCATTGCACCCCGTCTCCTGCATCTAGAATAGCTACTCATTACAAATGATGTTTTTAACCATAATCTGCATCATTTCATAACTCTCAAAAAATAAGGCTTTGGTATGGAAATTGAGTTATGCCGTACTGTTGACCCATGGGTCAACAGTGCCATACGGAAATATGGTGGAGAGTTGGGACTGTGTCTCTCCAAAATTTATAAGAAACGGAAGCCGTGTCCTGCCCCATAGTTTATTTCCTACAACATAGGAATGGTATTCAAGAACAAGATATCGAACCTGAATTTTCTCTTTGAAAATTTGTATTCAAGTTCACGACCATGTGACTTTCTCTCTTGTCCTTGTCATAGCCATGTTGGGCATTTCCTAGAGTCAACATGTTCCAAGAGACTACATTGTGGATAAAATGGTTGTAAACATTGCCAAGCCATCCAAAGATAATGTTCTATTGAAGACGTCTTAAGAAATCCAAGAGACGGTGGTTTTCACATGTGGGGATTAAACTCGAAATTGTGGCTTTCTGCTTGAATACCTAATTCTTATCAAGGTGCATGTACGAGTGGAGATAAACATCGACTCAAGGTGACTACTATTCAGTGTCACTATAAGTGTGACATTTTCTGCTCATTGGAAAGTTACATTGGTAGAGAGTCCATGATTGGGATAGGACATCAACAAATCAAAATGTAGTTCTTCTTGATCGATCATCACCAAGAAATGATTGAAGACAACTCACAAAACATTGGCAATCATACGGCACCTTTGCTCATTGCCAATGATTGGCAATTACCAACAAATACAACGATATTTGGAGATTATTCACATAAAAGTGGTGATCAGAGAGCACCAGGACTAGCCAAAAACATTTTTTTGAACCAAAAAAAGGGCACACTTAAAACTCTTGTTTTTCGAGTCAAAATTTGAAGCATTTACCGGCATCTACACTAAAACTTGTAAAATTGACCTGCTTTATTCAAATCAAGCTCAAAATCTAGCTGGGATTTTTCGATTTTAGTTGGTTAAAAATATGCTAAATCTTGGTTGGTCATCAAGGTTGATAATTGCAAGGTGCCCTTGCACTTCCAAAGGAAGGGAACTTCTATGGCTGCCCGTACTCGAGGGAAGGCTGTAATTAAATCACCCTGTCAAATCACAACACCAAAATTTAGCTTATTCCTATCATGAAATTTTAGGTGTCCTTGCTATGATCACCAAAAGCTTTTTTCCATAACGGTTTGTATACTTGACTTCTAAAGCCTCAAATCAATGCATGCATTATTATATGCCCAAAAGTGAAATAAAGCCAAGAGGTGTCTAATAAAACTGTATATTCAAAGATGCAACCATACTAGAATCCGATCTTGTTAGGTAGATCAATTCAAGCACAACAAACAACACCGACTGGGCAACATGAGATAATACCACAAATCATATTTCTTTCAAACAATTGAACCCGTATGTGTATGTAGAATGTTTGGCGTATGAAAAAGCTATGATCTTGACATACAAGGGGAAGTTCGAACATACAAAGAATGTTCCTTAAGAAACCGAAACCATTGATATGGGCTTATTGCATAATGATGGCTACTAACTTTTGTGAAGTGCCACTCAATCACAATCCATTGCAAGGCCATCCAAAGATAATATTATATTGAAGGGGGCTTAATCAATCTAGAGTAGAGAGATGGTGGCATTCACATGGGAGGTTAAATCCGTGGTTGTGGTACATGTTATTCTTGAATGAACAATCCTTATCAAGGTGCATGAACGAGTGGAGATAATCATCGACTCAAGGTGATTACGATTCAATGTCACTACAATATTTGTGACATTTTTCAACTTGCTCAGTATAAAATTGCAATGGTAGAGAGTCCACAATTGAAATAGGACATCGGCATATCAAAATGTGCTTGTTCTCAATAGATCATTACCAGTCATTACTAGTCATTGGTAATAACTCACAAAACAAATGGCACCTTTGATCATTTCCGAGGATTGAGCAAATACAAACTACGATAGGGAATGACTCACAATGATGGCCAATCATTTAAAATCATTGGCAATAATGATTGGAGATCAATTCACAAAAAAATTGGTAATCTGACAGCATCAAGACTTGCCAGAAACATCTTTTCTAACCAAAGAAAAAAAGGGCACGCTTAAAACTCTCCTGGTTTTTAGGTTAAAATTTGAAGCCTCTGTCGGTATTTATGCTCAAACTTGTAAAATTTCACCAGTGTTATTTAAACTAGCTAAAATTGCAAAACATCGGCTAGATTTCAAGCTCTCTTTGAAGAAAACCGGTTGGTCATCAAGGTGAATTGCAGGGTGCCCTTGCACTTCCCAACAAGGAGAGGAAACTTCCACGATTGGTTGTGCTTGAGGAAAGGCTCTAATGTAGGCAGATCGACAAAACTAGCACTTGACAAAGTAATTCTGGCAAATTTATCTTCAAAACCACAAATTTTGAACTAATCTTTTGGCAAATGATTTTTGGAAAATAGCCAAATGATCCTGAACACCCTATAAAAAGCCATTGGGCTAGGAATAACCCCTGTTTTTTTCCTTACATTTGGCGCTAAATCCAAGATTGTGGTGTACGTTTTGCTTGAATGCCCAATTCATATCAAGGCGCATGAACAAGCAGAGATAAATAGCGACTCAAAGATAACTACTATTCAGTGTCACTATAGACATGAAATTTTCTAACCTACTAATTGTAAAGTTGCAATGGTAGAGAGCCCACAACCGAGATAGGACATTGGCAACTCAAAATGTTCTTCTCTCAATTCTGGTAAATACAGGAGTTAGTCCATATCAGCAGATGCAAGTTGCAACTTGAAGCTCGGGCCTATACTTCTAATATACACTGTTTTTAGGGCTTGCCTTTTTTGCACGGTTTTCTTCTCGTTATATCAGACGCATTGCAGTCGTCCACAAGACTATATTACCATTATCCATTTATAAAATTCATATAATTTAAGAGTTAATATTTGAAGGGCTTCCAAAAGATGAACCCTTGATTGTGTAGGGTTCTTTTCCTAGAGAAATTGCTTGCTGAGCACCTTGCGCGTCAGTGGTGGGAAGAGCTACAATATTTTGTCATGCTTGTGGTGGAAAGCAGTGTTGGAGACAAATCATTTTCCTAACCATACACAGAAAGAGAAAAGTTTAGAAGAATGACTGGCATTTTTCATCTTTTTACACTGCTTCTCTTAAATTTCAAGTGGAATGATTCCTTTTCCTCTTGCTCCTAAGGGGCATTATTGAATTTTCAAGCAGCATGATTGTAAGCTGAGACACACTTTCCCCAGGTGGGAAGGGTTGCAGTTTTCAACCTTGCCGGTGTGTGCCTATTTTTTTGGGTTTGAGATTTGTGTGTCTATATTTAAGGTGGAGATCAGAGCTGCTATGTCTCTTGGTATTTCAGTGTTTGTTGTATCCATTCAAAGATGACCATCGAAAGTAGTTCCTACGAAATTTTTCAAGAGAAATTCTCTTTGAGAGTGCAATGGTGGAAATCAAACTTTGGATCAGAGTAATCATAGCAATGTTTGTTGATAGAGTTAGGGCTCGCCAAAAAAAAAAATCCTAATCGAAGAAAATAAGGGCACACCTAAAGCTCTTTTGTTTTTTAGGTCAAAATTCAAAGCATTTTCAGGTATTCACACTAAAACTTGTAAAACTTTGCCGGTTCACTTGAAAGAAAGCTTGGAATCTAGCCGGGATTTTACCATTTTTATCTGGTTAAAAATACAATAAACCCTTGTTTTTGCGACCACTGGCTAGAGAGATGCAGCAAACCAATTGATTGTCCAATCTTTACGATGTCATTTATAGCCAGTTCTGAGGAGGCTTTTTTGTCTTTTGCAGATGTTTCTCTATGGTGCTCGAGGTGATCAATATACATCGGTGCATTCTGGCCTGAGCCTCAAACAACAGGTATGTCTCTGAGCTTTCCACATGTTTTGTCTTAATGAGTGAAACTGGTGATCGTTGCAATTTTTTTAGCATCGTTTACAGTTTCTCATATGCCTCAAAAGTATGGTCTGCTCCTTAGCATTTTCATCAAAAAACCATTCCCTCTTTTGCAAGTTACAATCCCTAAATGCGCCTCCCACTCTTTTGCATTGAGGTGTGATGCTTGGTCTTGCTCCTTGAGTTAATCTGGCTTGATATAGGATTGTTCATGTGGCTCTAGCTACTAATGCACAATCTATGTAGTTACATCCAAGTTGTGTCTAATTGCTATAGAACTTTACCACCTTTCAAGTTCAAAACTTTTCAGCCCATGCTCTTGGTCGATGTAATAAGGCCTGCCCATAAACTCTCTCTCTCTCTCTCTCTCTCTCTCTCTCTCTCTCTCCAACAAACATATGGTCTTTCATTAATGAGCAGAGGACACACCCATGTACATCTGAATTGCCTCATAGGCCGATCTCTCTCTCTCTCTCTCTCTCTCTCTCTCTCTCTCTCTCTCTCTCTCTCATGGGTCTCTCACTGTTTTTAGGGTTTTGTCACTTCTTCTTTACTGTTTTTAGGGTTTTAAAATTACTTTTGGGTTGTTTTCAGGGTTTTGTCACTGTTTTTTGCTGTTTTTTAGGGTTCCGTCACTGTTCTTGCTGTTTTTTAGGGTTCCAAATTTGTGTTTTGCTGTTTTTTAAGGTTTCTCAAGCATTTCTTGTTGTTTTTTAAGAGTTTCTTGTGTTTTTTTTTGTTGTTTTTAGACTCTCTCTCTCTCTCTCTCTCTCTCTCATGAGAAGCATCAAAGAAGTGCCAACGGCTTCCCCCACATGTAATGGCTTTGTAGTCAAGTCTATGGATACACATATCATATGGTATGCGGCTGCTATTGGCAGATACACACATCCTTACACCAGCTTGAGATTGAGATTGGCAATATAGAGGAGTTCTGGCTGAGGCAAGGTTATGTCGTGTATGCCATAGGGAGCCAGAGATAAAGCTGCATTACATATGTCATTGCTCCACATACTATGAGATTCGCGGGCGATTCCACTGCTTAATCAGGGAGGGTTTTGGACCACTTTCCAGAGTTATGGGATACCAGGATCACAGATGCTTCAGTCTGTTCTTGCTTGAGTTGAGGAGACATAGAGATTGCTTGGTGAGGCGACTAGAGAGACAGACTCATCGACAGGTTACGGACTATTTCAGGCCAGCCATTACCACTAGACAGCCAGACAGACAAGTTTTGCAGCAGAGTTCCGATCGGCTACAGAGTCTCTAGTCTTTCCCTGTTGCTAATTGGACTATTTTCTTAATTTTTCAATGATTAATCTCTTTTTCTAGGATATTCTATTGTGTACACTAAGAACTGTTAAAAGATTGTAGCTACAGGAAGTGCCATCAAGAACGGACAACTCTGATGTGTCATTTGATGGGTGACGGTGTGAGCGGGATGGAAACACACACAACGCCTCTATAATGACTCGACACACACTCTTGGGATCATACACACACACATTATGGGGCACCACTCGGCTTACACAACCAGCCTGGCCTAGACAGGAAACACACAGACGGAGTGAGAAGAGAGAGATTTCCCACTTGCCCACTCAACACTCACATATACACACACACACACACTCTCAATTCAGCTCAAAGGAGGCAAATTGCTGTTGTTTAGACTCAATGAAGCTCAGCCCAACACCAATGGGGCAAATAGTTTACACAGTATTGAGGAAATACACCAGATACAACCACAAAGTTAAGCAGAGGCTTCACTCACCGGAGAGGCTTCACTCACCGGAGAAGATTACACAGAAAAACAGCAGAAAATCTGTGAGGAATTTGGCAAAATGGACAGTGCCATTGCGTCCGGAACGCCCAAAAACCCCACCCTACAATATCACAGTGCTCAAATCCGACCTCGGATGAGCAGTTTAGGGCCAAAAAATGCTCCAAAAACAGCAAAAACACACTTGCGGCTGTTTCTCCTCTCTTCTCTATGTTTTTTCTGGTCTTCTCTCTGTTTCTTCAGTTCCCACACTTAGCTTTATTAGTTGGGCACCCTTGGCCTTTTAGATGACCTCAAACGGATCCCGAATAGGCCAAAAACTGATCTCGCAGTGTATAGTTGTCACCCTGCTGCATCCATGCGCACACCTGGCACTCATTTCTTTTCAATAATGCGTCTCGCGACCACGTGAAGTGGCCCCAAAAAGTGGTTCTCATGATGACCTTTCTGCATAACTCTCACAAGAAAACACCCACGTTGTATCCGTATTCATCCACATGCAAGTATCGACCCGTTCGGCCTCTTGACGCCACTAGATGTCATCTGACGCACCTGCTTACCTCATGTCGTCGGCCTGCGGATAGCTTCCTCGAGAAGTTTTACGCGCTAACAACTCCTCTTTATTATAGAAAAAACACAGTGGTACTGGTAATAGTGAAAATCGATGCACTATGTACACCTTGTCCTACCTGTACACATGTGGGCTCCACGTAACCACCTGGCTCTGAAAAATGGGCAATTCTTTATTTGATGCACCATGCATGTATATGTACATATGCGCAATCCCTTGCTCCAAAAAACTCCTGACATAATTTTCCCATCCCCTAGCATGCTAGATCATTCATGATCAGCAGCAGCAAAGAGAGATATGAGACTCGCCGCATCACAGGTCTCCTTATCCCTCACCAACACTGCTTGATCCACAGACAGCTTGTCTTGCTCCACCATAATCAATCTAGCATGATACAATTTAAGACGCAATCCATTTACCCTTGACTTATGTAGAACACCATCCAGGTTAGCCAGCTGATATGTGCCATTTGGAAAACACTCCACTACCTTGAAAGGGCCTTCCCACTTAATTTGAAACTTCTTTTGGAAGGTGTTGTCCAGCTTACTGTTGTAGCGCAAAACCAAGTCATGTTTCTTGATACCCTTACTTTTGACCTTTTTATTTATCTTTGCCAAAGCCTTATCCTGCATCTGCCCATAATGCTCCAATGCGCTCATCCTATCCAACTGGACCTCTTGTAACTGCAAGAGCCTCTCTTTGAATGCATCACTAGGTGGCCCAAGCAACTTCTCTAACATCTTGACCGTAGGCAACTCTACCTCCACAGGCAATAGTGCTTCCTTTCAATACACCAAATGAAATGGAGTAAACCCTGTATCTGTCTTCACCGAAGTACGGTAAGCCCATAATGCACTAGGCAATTCCAAATCCCAATTCTTTCCTTGGTGCTCTGTCACTTTAGAAAGAATTTGTACCAACTTACCATTGAATCTTTCATTTAAGCCATTACACTGCGGGTAATAAGGAGTGGTATGCTGGTGCCTAATCTTCATCTTTGTGCATAAGAAGTCTAGCAATTTAGCTCTAAATCCTGGCCCCTTATCTGAAAGTAGCTCTAATGGCACCCCAAACTTGCAACATATTTCATCATACACAAATTTTGCCACATCCTTTGCAGTGATCTGTTTTACTGCTATAGCCTCTGCCCATCTAGAGAGATAGTCCAGTGCAGTCAAAATATAGCTTTTGCCCCTGCTTGTGATAGGTAACGGGCCTATTGCATCAATCCCCCACTTTTCAAACACATCAAACGCCATAATGGTTTTTCGTAGCTCTGGCTTCAACACTCTCTTCCCAAATGCTTGACACCTATTGCAAGACCTACACCAATGGTGAACATCCTTGTGCAAACTAGGCCATACATACCCCTCTTGCAAAATCTTATGCAAGGTGATCTTTAGAGCAAAATGGCCACCACATGCGCCTTCATGATTCTCTTCCAACACTCTGTAAAGCTCCTCCCGCCAAGGTATACGTCTCAACACGAGATCAACCCCTTTCATGTATAAGACATCACCAATCAATTTGTACCTGTATGCTCTACGCACAAAGCCATACTTCTTAGACTTCTGAATCTCCTTTGGAATGATTCCTGTTAGCAAAAACTCTTCTTGAGCCAAAATTTCCCGGCCATGATAAAGAGGTAAAGTGGTCCTCAACACAAATAGCTCCCCAATCATGCCTTGAGCTGCTTCATGTGCCTCTCCATTTAGAGCACGTTCAATGTGTCTGATGATCCATGCTTCGAACTTTTTTAACATGCCTTTAATTCTGAAGCACATTTCCTTCAATGAGGTGTTCTTGCTCTTCCACACACCCAGCACTTGCTTCACCACTAACAAGGCATCACCTTTTATGCTCAAACCTTCGAATCCCATGCTTCAAACAAATATGTAATCCGGCTTCCAGAGTAGCATATTCAGCCTCATTGTTACTATGAGCATCCAATTTGAACCCTCTCGCGCATACTAGCTTCCCCTCTGGATCATAAAGTGCTATACCCCCTGAAGCTGCATCATGGCTCTTTCTATATGAACCATCAAAGAACAACACATGTGCATTGCTGATCTGTGGCACTTCTTCAACTACCTTTCTCACCACCTCTTCCTTAACAATAAGGGGATTCTCCTTGTAGGTCAACAAATCAGCTAGGGTAGCCCTTGTACTATCTTCCACTAGAAAAGAGAACTCAAACTCTTGCAGCTCAATTACCCATTTCTTCACCACATTTGACATGTTAGTACCATTAATTAACTGTGGCAAAAAGGCATAACTCGTCAAGAAAACAAAAAGCCGTGGTAACAAGTAATGACGAAATCGTCGACAAGCAAATATTACACTGGCCATCACTAGCTCTACTTCCGAGAACTTTCTCTCCGCTACCAACTTCACTCGGCTTGCACAATACACTGGCCTCATATAATGGCTGCCCTTCCCCTTTTGCAATAGCATGGCTCCAATGGCATCATCCCCTACTGATGGATTTACATAAAACACTTTCTCCCAATCAGGAGCCTGCATGGCTGACAACCCCCCTAACACCTCTTTCACCTCTTGAAACACTTCTTCACACTTGTCATCCCATTGCAATGGATCATGCTTTGCCACTTGTTGTAATGGATAAAGAAGCTGCGAAGACAATGAAATAAACCGTGCCATGTACTTCACTTTGTGTATAAAAGTTGCCAATTGCTTCGTACTCGTTGGTGATGGAAGAAGAATAATAGAATTAACCTTATCTGGATGAGCCTCAATGCCATTTTTTGACACCATATGGCCCAATAACTTCACCCTTGGCTGCGCTAGATGACATTTCTTTGGATTTAGTTGTTCTCCACATTCATCATATCGAGCCAATACCATCTGCAACTTCTCATGGTGTTCAGCCCTACTGCTATAAACACAGAAGTCATCCATAAAAGCTTTAACACAACTACCAATGAATGGTTCCAACACCCAATTTGCTCTCTCTTGATAGAAGGAAGGTCCATTTGACAACCCAAATGGCAATACTGTGTAGCAATAGCAGCCCCATGGCGTAATAAAAGTGGTCTTTGTGCGGTCTTTAAGAGCAATCTTCAATTGAAAATAGCCTGAAAAACCATCACACACACTGTACCTCTCATAACCTGCCACTGAATCCAAGATCTGATCGATGAATGGAAGAGGATATGGGTTCTTCTTAGTGGCTGCGTTTAAGGGTTTAAAATCTACACAAATTCTCCACTTCCCATCCTTCTTTGGACTGACTACAACTGGACTCACCCATTCTGTGGTCTCCACAGGGACTATGAACCCTGCCTTCAACAACTTGTCCACCTCTTCTCGCAAGGCTTCCATTTGCTCTTGACCCATCGTTCTTAGCCTTTGCCGCACTGGCTTAGCACCTTCTTTCAGCTCTATATGTATCTCTTCGCCCTTGAACCCTCTGATCTCTTCATATGAAGTAATGAACAAATCAGGAAAACTAGGCAGCATGTGCAAATATATATCCTTCTCCATAGCTGAGAGGTCTCCACTGATCATTTGTGTCAACAATTCCTGCTTCTTTGACAACTCAACCTTGGTTTGCATGAGCCCTTCAATCACTTCATAAGGCCCTTCACTTTCATCTTCAACCTCATTCGCAAATGCAACTAAACCAAACTCCTGGATTTCTTTGTCCATCAAAAGAAATGCAACATCAACATCCTCATCAGTGCTGGTAGTGCTATCTGTCCTCATCTGTCACCGTGGAAGAGTCTTCATCACTAGACTCATCCTCATCTTCATAAAGCTCCTCTAATCGTTTCCTTGTGTCCATATTATAAAGCTTCTTGGTACCCGTCTTTCCATAGAGGCTAATCGTACCATGTCGCCAATCTTGAACAGCTCCCACTGCACGTAACCATGGTCTGCCCAGTATAATAGGATATGCTCCCAACCCTGCTGGAATCACATGAAAATCAACCACTGCCTTTGCATCATATGCCTCCACTTCTAAGCTCTTTACAACACCCAAGCATTTTACTTTTTGATGGTTTGCCAATCTGATCCGAAAACTTGACACCCTAGCCACTGTGAGATCCATCTTCTCAACGCATGAGTGTGTTATGACGCATATTTGGGCTCCGCCATCCACATAACCTTGTCCCAAATTTTTCCTTTTATGCCACACATCTACTATTGGACAAATGTCTGGTAGCTCATCCATTGCCAACACCTTTATTGAACCTCTCTCTGGCTCTTTCTCCATTGGGTTAACCATCCTCTTTCACTATCGCTTTAGCTTAGGCACCATCTCTATAAGTTGCCCAAAAGTAACATCTGCCTTCCTGCTCGTCAGATCCTCCTTCAAGTCATAGCTTAATTGCCCATCCCCTAGTGGAAAATCTGAAACATGAAACTTTCGACGAGCTCTCCTTTTCCTCTTGGCCTTGACATCCTCACCTTCATGACTCTTTCCCTTCTTCTTACTAGGACCTGGGGCACTTCTTCCTTCCTTGTCCTCTGTCGTCCTCTTCCCAATAGGCATCACTAATGTATCCTCTAGCTTTGATGCCTTCTCTAAGGTAACCACACTTAACACTTTTGTCTTTCCCTTTTCCTCGTGGGTTAATCCACTGGTTCTTTCATCTCCCTTAATTTCGATGCCATAATCATGCGACCTAGTTAACACCTGTCTTGGCAATGGATACATGTCTCCCCCCATCCTTGGTGGCTTATCACATTGCGGGCTGATGTGACCCAACTCTCCACAATTGTAACATGTGGGCGTCTGCCTCCAAAACCTACCATTGCTTTGTCCAACACCATTCCTAGGCCTTTTTTCACCTCCTGGCTGATTTCCAAACCTCCCTCGACCTCGATTATTTCCCACTTGACCTAGCATGTTTAGGATGAGATTCTTCATTAAATCTACCATTTGCCTCATGTCTTGCCTTAGCCCATCATCTTGCACTGTTGTAGTGACCACTGCTGGCATAACATGAGTAGTAACAGGAACCACTGGTTCGTGATGAACCCCTGGCATGCATGCGACCTTGTAAAGAGTCCATAGGCTGAAATTCAGACCTCATTGGCAAAGACTCCACCCCTAACTGGCTCATTTGCTTCAGCTTCCACTCTTTGTTTCTTACTACCTCTAGTGCATCTTCATATGTACCCCCACCTGACATGATGAAGAAGTATAGGTTCTTGGCTGGTCTTTGGGAGAATATACGTTGGAGAGTGGAGCTAAAGCCTTGCACATCCGCTCCCATGCCAATGAAAATTTACGTATGTACGCATCTACTGGCTCACCTTTCTTTTGCACCAAACCTTGTACTTCTTGCCACACTTTGTCAGGACACTTTGTCAGGATCTTCTATCTTCACAAACTCCACTTCCAACCCATGTCGTAGATTGTCCCAACTCAACCTTACAGGTGGATCAGCCACACGCAACTCCTCTTCAAATGCTTTAGGCCAAACTCGTGCATCACTCTTCAAACAAATTTGGAGAAGGCGTAACATCTGCGTAGGGTCATGAATCTGGTTGCTAATGAAGGCAACCTCCATCTTTTCCAAAAATTCTTCCACATCTTCATCACTTCTTCCATGAAACTCCGGATAAGAGAAAGCCATGGCTACCCCTTCGAACACACGTGCAAGAACCCAAAACTTTTCACTACCCAATCCCCAGAAACTTCAATGGAGCTCAGCTTTAGATAAGGACAAATACATGCACATCAAATGAGTTTTCATAGTTAATCATCGGAATGACAACAGGCAAAGGACATTCCAGGATCTCTCTCAATCTTCTTGGCCCAAACATAAAGACTATGCGCTGCTGGAAAAAGATTTTCCTGGACACATGAACATTAATATGGATTCTTTGAGTTAAATGAAAAGGAGTGAACTGAGGGCCATTTTGATCATCCATTAAAGCCAATCATGAAGCTCCCAAGAAGGCACACCTGACTTATCCTCTGATTTTTGCCCAAATTTCAGCAGCATAACAGCATAAATGGCTCAAAATACCAAAAAACCAGCCATCATAACTTGGAAAAATTTTGGAGAGTTTCCCAGAAGTAGAGCAGTGTGAACCCAAAATATAGACTGTCTATGTATGCATAAACTGCCAACAATAGAACCCGAGCATCAATTAGGAATCACTAGTACATAGCCTATGGCAAGGTCACGAAAAGGGTGCTCCAGCTACCTGTATCACCGAAAGGATCTCCACATTTGAGAATCCCCCAGCTCAATAAAAACCTCACGCTATCGACCCTCACACGAAGGCTAATGCAAATCGCGTATACTCAAGTCTCAGAAATGACTATCTTCTAGACCAAGTCTCAGAAATGGCTGGGACTGCCAAATACAACCAAGTATGGCTCCACAAATGCGTACAATGGCAGTTTCCACAAGTAACGTACAATCCAACAAACGATGCGCTCAAATAGGCGCCAAGTGATGCATACCCACAACAATTGCAAGTGACATCACTGCTAGTATATCACTGTACTCGAGCTATCTGTACCTGTGTGAATCACCTGTACCTGTCCCTGTAACCTGTAACCTGCAACCTGTAATCCCGAATCTCGAAGCTTGAAGCTCGAAGCAGAAGGTACTCGAAGAAGATCCTCAGTGGGGGCACCAAAAGAATGTGAGCGGGATGGAAACACACACAACGCCTCTATAATGACCCGACACACACTCTTGGGATGATACACACACACATTATGGGGCACCACTCGGCTTACACAACCAGCCTGGCCGAGACAGGAAACACACAGACGGAGTGAGAAGAGAGATTTCCCACTTGCCCACTCAACACTCACATATACACACTCACACACACACTCTCAATTCAGCTCAAAGGAGGCAAATTGCTGTTGTTTAGACTCAATGAAGCTCAGCCCAACACCAATGGGGCAAATAGTTTACACAGTATTGAGGAAATACACCAGATACAACCACAAAGTTAAGCAGAGGCTTCACTCACCGGAGAGGCTTCACTCACCGAAGAAGATTACACAGAAAAACAACAAAAAATCTGTGAGGAATTTGGCAAAATGGACAGCGCCATTGCGTTCGGAACGCCCAAAAACCCCACCCTACAATGTCAATGTGCTCAAATCCGACCTCAGATGAGCAGTTTAGGGCAAAAAAATGCTCCAAAAACAGCAAAAATACACTTGCGGCTGTTCCTCCTCTCTTCTCCACGTTTTTTCTGGTCTTCTCTCTGTTTTTTCAGTTCCCACACTTAGCTTTATTAGTTGGGCACCCTTGGCCTTTTAGATGACCTCAAACGGACCCCGAACAGGCCAAAAACTGACCTCGCAGTGCATAGTTGTCACCCTGCTGCATCCATGCGCACACCTGGCACTCATTTCTTTTCAATAATGCGTCTCGCAACCACGTGAAGTGGCCCCAAAAAGTGGTCCTCATGATGACCTTTCTGCATAACTCTCACAAGAAAACACCCACGTTGTGTCCGTATTCATCCACGTGCGAGTATTAACCCCGTTCGGCCTCCTGACGCCACTAGATGCCATCTGACGCACCTGCTTACCTCATGTCGTCGGCCCGCGGATAGCTTCCTCGAGAAGTTTTACGCGCTAACAACTCCTCTTTATTATAGAAAAAACACAGTGGTACTGGTAATAGTGAAAATCGATGCACTATGTACACCCTGTCCTACCTGTACACATGTGGGCCCCACGTAACCACCTGGCTTTGAAAAATGGGCAATTCTTTATTTGATGCACCATGCATGTATATGTACATATGCGCAATCCCTTGCTCCAAAAAACTCCTGACAACGTAAACATCGCGAAGGAGTTTCCGTAAGTTCGGTGGAAAGGGCCGGGTTACGAGTGCCCTTGATGCGTCACATGATGGGTGACGGGTGCATCAGTAAGGGGGCATTCCATAGGCTAAGGAGGAAATCCGAACTGAGTAAGAAAATACGCGTAAGAACGCAAGCACAAGAATAAAGATGGGTTCAATGAAGCTTTTTACGAAAAGCAGGAACAGTCGCGGGAGGACAAATGTTTTCCCGCGAGGAGTCTGTGTCTGCATTGCATCTGTGTCGTGTCTTGCACCCGGGGACGCCTGGAACGTGTCCGTGTAGCATTGTTTTCATTAACTAAGTGAGTTTTTAAAGTTTGAACAGGTTCACACTTTATTTTATTAAAGTGGCCGGTCACTTTTAAGGGAGGCCTTTATTAATAAAATAAAGCAAGTCTCTCAAAAAAAAGGCAGCGCTAAAAAGCTACGCGGGGGGGGGGCTGAATTTGCGATCTTTATCTCTCCTCTCTCTAGGAGCGCCAGGCCTTGCTTTTTGGGCCCCTATTCTCGTCGGGTGCGAGGGCCTATAAAAGGACAGCCAACGTTTAGTTTCTGGACATGCCGGAAGCAGCAGAAAGTGCTAGCGCTTGGATTCTGGAACAGAGACTGGCGACGGAAACTGCAAGTGTTCGTGTGACGACTGAGTATGGAGGTCGTTTTTCCGAGTAAGGAGCGATAGGTATACAGTGTTGATACGCATTGAGAATTGTTACTTTGTGTGGTTTGTTTTTGCAGGAACCTCCCATCTTACGGGAAAGTACGGCCTCGCGCCTAAGTCCCTTACGGGAAGGAACGGCCTTGTGTCCAAGCCCTTTACGGGAAAGCACGACCTTCGGGTCTAAGATTACAGAACGGAGGGGTTTCCTCGGCTTGTCGTGCTTGTATAAGAATTCTCCCTGAATAAAAGAATACTCTTAACGGGGGGGACCAGCCCATCTTCTGGTCCCCAATACTGTGTCGATCTTCTCCCTTCTCTCATGTTTGCAAAGTATTATAATTTTCAGATTTTCTAAGTGCTTGTGTACGCTCCCGTTTTGTGACAGTGGTATCAGAGCTCGGACTCCTCTCTTTCTCTGCAAAGAAGGACGACTCCGGGAAGAACGGGAAGAACCATGTCGGGCCAAGGGAGAAGCGTTGAAGAGGAGCTTCAACAAGTGCAAGCTCAGCTTGCGGATTTGCAACAAATCTTACTGTTGCCAGACGTCCAAAAGCTTTTGGGCGAAATGAAGAAAACGAATGGTACTGATGCAGCCAAGCATCCAGACAACACTGTTGGTGTGAGACCACAGGAGGCAAGAGAAGAAGAACGTGCCGAGGTGCACAAAGGATCTTCAGATCGGAATGAACGGCCTACTTCAAGGAAAGGCCAAGAAAAAGCGCTCTCTTTGCTAGATGAGAGCAAGGACATCTCTATCTCATCTCCATCTTACTCTCCTGATTATACTTATACTTCTCGATCATCTTGTCAGAAGAAGGAAGCCGCTACTACTGCCACTACCCTACATCAACCTAAAGATAAGCCTCGATTCAAGAAGCATGGTTGCAAGTCTTAACATCGCATGAGAGTCTTCAAATCGGGCGACAAGGACATCAAGTTCGAAACCTACAACGGACGGAGAGACATCTCCAAAGCACTGTCCTTCATCAGACAGTTTGAAGTCGCCTTTACCAATCGGCACTTCACAGAAAGATCCAAATTATGCCATGTGGGGATGCACCTCAAGGAAACGGCAAGTAATTGGTGGTTAGCCAAGATTCTGGAAGGTTCTCAGGCCAGAACTTGGGAGAGCTTCAAATCTGAAGTTTATGAACAATTTCTTCCACCTGACTTCGAGCAAGACATACGGAAGGAATGGGACTGGCTTGCCCAGAAGGAACATGAAAGAGTAACGACTTATGTGGACAAGTATTGGTCGGTTCTTCTGAAGGTCACTCTCTTCATGAAGATTGCCGACGAGGAAAAGAAAAGAAAGCTCGAAGCGGGTCTCCAACTGCAGCTTCGAAAGAGTATGAAAGTGTATCCGCATGACACTCTTTAGAGGATGATGGAGTCAGCAATCATTGCTGAGGATTTGCACTCAACTGGGACGCCTAGAAAAATGGAGCATAGCACTTTCCGTGCAAGACAAAGAGGGGTCTACGATGACCAAGGGGGCCAAGGAAGAAAACGTCCTCCATCTAGAGACGATGACCACTCTAAGAAGCCAGAGGGCAATGGCAAGCGAACTAAGTATCTTTCTCCTACTCAACTTCAAACTTTCAGAGAGGAAGGAAGATGCTTCTACTGTGGCGAGAAAGGACATATGAAACCGGATTACCCGCTAAAGCAGCAACGGCAAGAGCAAGCCTCTACGAGGCAAGAGAAAGCAAGGAAGGAACCCGCACCGCCAAGCTCGAACTCAATCCCAGATGTTCAAGGAAACACAGAATCTGAGAAAGGGAAGCGTCAACTTCTGAAGGGCTGGGGGTCTTTGAACAACCAGCGAGTAGTGATTCTTTATGATCCAGGATCCATGGATAACTTCATCTCCCTGGATACTGCGGAACGATTGTGCCTCACACCGGCTCAGCTTGGCACACCGGTTACATCCAGATCGGCATTCGAGGGGTTGACAACCAATGCAACTCCCGTGCAAGGACAGCTCAATCTACGGATTGGCAAGTACAAGGACCGCGAATCATTTTTGATGGCACCCATCGAGGGATGTGATATCATCTTGGGTATGCCATGGCACTTCCACATGACACCTATTCCCAATTATGTGGAAAAGACCCTCACTTTTGATCATGGGGGTAAGAAAATAAAGATTCAAGCTGATGCAGGAGATTGGCAGTTCCCAATTGTAAGCCATATCTCCATTAAGAAAGAAATGAACAAGTGTGTTTTTGCTTACTTGATTTTTGCACGTGAAAAGGATAAAACTAGTAGGGACTCTCTCTCTAGTCTGGAAATTCAGCGTCTTCAATTTATTGAGAAGTACAAAGATTGTTTCACAGAAACACTTCCTGATGAACTCCCTCCGGTACGCCTGGAAGATCACCGCATAGATCTCATACCGGGTAGCTCGCCTCCCAATCAACCCCCTTATCGGGTAAGTCTTGCTCAGCAAGAGGAAATTCTGAAGCAAGTCAACGAGCTTCTAGAGAAAGGGTTAGTACGGCCAAGTGCTTCACCCTATTGATCTTCAGTTTTACTGGTGCAGAAGAAAGATGGCACGTTTCGAATGTGCATAGACTACAGGTCTTTAAACAAGAGCACGATCAAGAATCGCTTTCCAATCCCTCGGATTGATGATATACTTGATAAGTTGCAGGGTGCAAGTGTCTTTAGTCGCATAGACTTAAAGAGTGGGTATCATCAGATACGGATCGCCCCTGAGGATATCCACAAGACTGCTTTCACCACAACCTTTGGACTATATGAATTTTTGGTAATGCCTTTCGGCTTGACCAATGCTCCTGCGACCTTCAATCGCATGATGGACCGCATTTTCAGCCCGTATCGAGCTTTTACGGGAGCATTCTTTGACGACATACTCATCTTCTCTAAGTCAGAAGAGGAACATCGGAAGCACTTGGACTTAGTGTTTCAAGAATTGCAAAAGCATGAGTTGCATGTGAATGCAAAGAAGAGCGAGTTCTTTCTGTCAGAGATACACTATCTCGGCCATATAGTCTCTCACAATCAAGTGAGTATAGATCCTGCCAAGATCCGAGTGGTAGAAGATTGGCCTATTCCCACTACGGTACATGATGTACGTAGCTTCCTGGGATTATGTTCATATTATCGAAGGTTTGTCCGAGGATTTGCTCATGTAGCAGGACCACTTCATTACTTGACAAAGAAGAAGATTCCTTTCAAATGGGGATCGAGACAACAAGGAGCTTTTGATCGGCTCAAGTACTTGCTAAGCCATGGACCTATTTTGATAGTTCCTGACTTAAGGAAACCATTTGAGGTTCACTGCGATGCTTCAGGCGATTGCATCGGAGCAGTGTTAAACCAAGAAGGCCATGCAGTGGCCTACGAAAGCAGACAGCTTAAGGATGCAGAGTTGCATGCATCAATCTACGAAAAGGAACTCACGGCTGTGATTCACGCCTTATCCAATTGGAAGCACTATCTTGTAGGAGCGGATTTTGTGATCAAGACTGATCACCAGAGTTTGCGGTATTTTCTTACGCAAAGGAAACTATCTGAGAAACAGATGAGATGGGCCAACTTTTTGTCTATGTTTCACTTCCAGATCCTTCACACGGCTGGGAGTAAGAATGTAGTCGCAGACGCATTGTCTAGGCGGCCAAGGGTGAACGCTATCACTTCGGTGTATCACCAAGAATTAGAAGCACTACCAGATTTGTATCCGAATGATCCAGATTTCTCCACCATTTGGGGAAAGCTACATCGTGGAGAGAATGAATTTCCCTATTCCATTCGGGACGGTTATCTCTACCACCATTAGGCCATATGTGTGGAGGAACCATTAAGAAAGAAGATCATGGATGAAGCACACGCTTCGCCTTATGCGGGTCATCGGGGTATTCTCCCTATGACCTTAGCAATGGAAAGATATTTGTTTTGGCCTAGCCTTAAAGCAGACATTGATAAGTATGTCAGGAAATGCTTGGTTTGCCAAAAAGTGAAGTATGATCGGCATAAGACGCCTGGGTTGCTACAACCATTGCCTGTGCCTAATGAACCTTGGGAAAGTATTGCCATGGACTTTATCATGGACCTCCCTAGAACTCAGACTGGAAATGACGCGATCTGGACCATTGTGGACAGGTTTAGCAAGCAAGCACACTTTATACCAGTCAAGAAAACGATCAAAGCAGATCATATGGCTAGGGTCTTCCTAGCACAGATCTTTAAGCATCATGGAATGCCTAAGTCTATTGTGAGTGATCGAGATCCTCGCATGACAGGAAATTTTTGGCGTGCCTTGATGGATAATCTTGGTACGAAGCTGAATTTTTCATCTGCCTACCATCCTCAAACGGACGGGCAAAGTGAGATAGCCAATTCCACAGTATTGGATATGTTAAAATCTTATGCGTCAGACCGGCAATCTGACTGGGAGAAATATTTGCCTCTTGTTGAGTATGTGTATAACAATACCATACACTCATCGACAGGGAAAGCACCTTTTGAGATTCTCTATGGTAAGCCTTTGCTTCCACCGATCCTTTTAACTAAGGATAAGATCTTTGCAGCAAATGAATTTGTCCGGGACTTGGACACAGCCTACGGGCAAGTTAGGAGAGCTATTCTACGCTCTCAGGAAAAGCATAAGAAAGCTGCAGACAAGCACAGAAGGAATCTCGACTTAACAGTCGGACAGTTAGTCTTACTCAAGTTTGAGAAGGCAAGACTTAAGAAACAAGCGTCTGATAAGGGGAAGGTGGTAAAACTTTCTACCCGTTATTATGGGCCGTTTAAGATCACTGAGCGAGTGAATGATGTCACCTTCCGATTAGAGCTACCGCCTAATTGGAGGATCCATAATGCTTTCCATGTCAGTTTACTCCAGCCGTATGTGGGACCGCCTCCAAGCCAGCCTAGTGCTGAGGAACCTCCTGAGGTTGAGGAAACAGAAGAAGTACTCCAACCAGAGCAGATAGTAAGTCACCAGGAGCTGTCTCTCAAATCCGGAAAGATAACACGGAAGTATTTGGTTAAGTTTAAGAATTATTCGAATCTAGATGCTCAGTGGATGACGTAGGAGGAATTAGCAGCTTATCCCGAGATACTGGAGGTATATGTCCAAGCACTACAGTTGAGGTCAACTGTTTAGAAGCCAGAGGGATGTTGCTAATTGGACTATTTTCTTAATTTTTTAATGATTAATCTCTTTTTCTAGGATATTCTATTGTGTACACTAAGAACTGTTAAAAGATTGTAGCTACAGGAAGTGCCATCAAGAACGGACAACTTTGATGTTTCATTTGATGGGTGACGGTAAACATCGCGAAGGAGTTTCCGTAAGTTCGGTGGAAAGGGCCGGGTTACGAGTGCCCCTGATGCGTCACATGATGAGTGACGGGTGCATCAGTAAGGGGGCATTCCGTAGGCTAAGGAGGAAATCCGAACTGAGTAAGAAAATACGCGTAAGAACGCAAGCACAAGAATAAAGATGGGTTCAATGAAGCTTTTTACGAAAAGCAGGAACAGTCGCGGGAGGACAGATGTTTTCCCGTGAGGAGTCTGTGTCTGCATTGCATCTGTGTCGTGTCCTGCACCCGGGGACGCCTGGAACGTGTCTGTGTAGCATTGTTTTCATTAACTAAGTGAGTTTTTACAGGTTCACACTTTGTTTTATTAAAGTGGCCGGTCACTTTTAAGTAACCAGGCCTTTATTAATAAAATAAAGCAAGTCCCTCAAAAAAAAGGCAACGCTAAAAAGCTACGCAGGGGGGGGGGCTGAATTTGCGATCTTTCTCTCTCCTCTCTCTAGGAGCGCCAGGCTCTGCTTTTTGGGCCCCTATTCCCGCCGGGTGCCAGGGCCTATAAAAGGATAGCTAGCGTTTAGTTTCTGGACATGCCGGAAGCAGAAGAAAGTGCTAGTGCTGGGATTCTGGAGCAGAGACTAGCGACGGAAACTGCAAGTGTTCGTGTGACGACTGAGTACGGAGGTCATTTTTCCGAGTAAGAAGCGACAGGTATACAGTGTTGATACGCATTGAGAATTGTTACTTTGTGTGGTTTGTTTTTGCAGGAACCTCCCATCTTACGGGAAAGTACGGCTTTATGCCTAAGTTCCTTACGGGAAAGTATGGCCTCGCGCCTAAGTACGGGAAGGAACGGCCTTGTGCCCAAGCCCTTTACGGGAAAGCACGACCTTCGGGTCTAAGATTACAGAACGGAGGGGTTTCCTCGGGTTCTCGTGCTTGTATAAGAATTCTCCCTGAATAAAAGAATAATCTTAACGGGGGGGACCAGCCCATCTTCTGGTCCCCAATACTGTGTCGATCTTCTCCCATCTCTCATGTTTGCAAAGTATTATAATTTTCAGATTTTCCAAGTGCTCGTGTACGCTCCCGTTTTGTGACATTCCCCCCACTTTCACTTTCACTACAACATTTTGTTTAGGATGTTAGTCTTTCTTTCAACACACATGTTCACAAATAGCAGGTTCTTTCATACAGCATTAGTTTCATTCAAAATTCAAAATCTATTTTATTCATAAAGCAAAGTAATGTTATTCATAATTTTCTGATATCTCTTCTTAGCGACTATCTCCTCGTCCCGTTCTATTTTCGATTTGTCAACCCTTTTCATTCTTGTGCCTTATTGGGACACCGTGCAACGATATTTTCTTGTTCTCCACATTCAAAAAAAATTTCTGCTTTGAAATATTCCTCTCGCTGTTCTTCTCTTAGTCTCTGTTCTTCTGTCAATCGAGATCATGTATCTCGTTGTTGTCTGTTTCTGTTTTGACTTGTCAAAGGTTCATCTGTTCAGCAAGTCAAGCTACCCGAATGCATAGCGAATCCTCACTTAGCATGTCCCTCTGAATTTTTCTCAAGACAGTAGTCTCGATTTTCATTGGGAAGTCCACAACAAAACCTCTCAATCTGCTCCTTAAAAGTGATCTTCTTGAAAGAAGAGGTCGGAAGGAAAACATCTCAAAATCTTTCACATTAAGCATCCAAAGTGTCACCCCCGGTCATTCGAAGTTGGTTCTAATCGGTTCTCACATCTCGTTTGTACTCCTGAGTCAACCAAGAATAAATAAAGAGTTTCTTGAATTTCAACCACTTTGTCGGTACTTGTTTCTTTAACAAAAGAGTGGACCACCATGTTTGTGCATCACCTTTCAAAAAGGATGATGCCTGTCTGATCTTGGAGTGCTCTGTATAGCGGCCTCCAGAAAATGCTTTATCAAACTATTGGATAAAGGCTAAAGCCTCGGGAACATCTCGAAACCCTGAAAAGTACTCAAACTTTACGGCTTGTCCTCCCTCTTTGAAGTCTTTGGCCTTTTGCCCCTGTCGTTGAGGAAATCATACTGATTGGCTCTATAAAAGTGCTTGCTTTTTGCATATAATATATGATCTTTTCATCGTTTCTTGCCCTTTTCACTCGAGTCAGAAGAAGAGAAGGTCTTCGAGATGTCAGAAGAAGAAGAGGACAAATTGGGCAATCCTTCGAAGCGTACACGCTTCTTCTGTTTTCTGGCGTGTTCAAAAGAGGATTTTTGGCCGAATTAATCGGGGAAATCAATTCCCTTGTTACGTTTCTTCAGTTGCTTTTCTTTTGACCCCAATAATTGGTTGAGTCGTTTTTCAACAACGTCCTCGAGTTCATCTTCAGTAAACATCCGTGGAACAGGAGGTTGCTTGAGGACTGACTTGATTCGGGAATCGATGGCTTTCTACCAATGAGTGTGCACCTCGTCAATCGGGTGCCACGTCAAAAATTTGGCATATTGAGGATCCTTTGCAAATTTGAGCATCTGCTTTGCACTCATCAACCTGCTGTTGAGGATGCATCTCCATTAGCTGATGCTGCGTAAGGTGGCCCGTATTCATGATCTTCTAATCCATTCGAATTTTTCGTACTGCCTCCTGTTTCAAAAATATCAAGATGGTTCGTCTGATTCTTGCGGGATTAGTTGTTTGAACCCATGTGCGGTAAGAGGATCGGATTTCTCGGTAGAAACAAAATCCGTCGCGCTTTGATTCCACTGTCACAATCACCTCCAAGACGAGAATCCAACACGACACACGAGAGAATCACTTAAAATATTCACAACTTTAAATATCACAGTTCACTTTGGTCGACACGGCTCGGCGTAGTTCCATGCCCAAAGGTATTGGCCCCAAAACCCAATGCCCGTTTCGGTATTTCTTTTATATTAATGCTTGATCAAAATACAACTTCTGCGGGTCCTCGGCTCTCAGACGCTGCGTCCAGATGCCTTGAAGAGTGAGGCCATTGGGTTCCTTTTATTCTTACAAAGGGTTGACAAAATCAGAGTCCCAAATGCAGTTAAACTCAAAAGCAAGGGATCCCAAGAGTCCCAAAAGCAGTTAAACTCAAAAGCAAGGGGTCCCAAAAGCAACTGGTCATCAAAAGCTGCCAAAAGAAAGCACCAGTGCAATTTACGATATTCCGTATAACCCTGCCACGTTAGCAGCCAGCATGAAATGCGGAAATCCGTACAATTTTCCACGTCAGCCTGCACATTTAATACCTATATTAAAGATAATTTTTTTTTTTTGGTCAATATTAGTTCTCATAGTAGACTCATGTGGCACTTATCATAAATGTGTATATCATGATTCATTTTGTAATCGTTGCAGATAGGTGAGAAAGAAGGTTTGCATTCTTTATCTATTTGCTTGGAAGAGAAATACAGAGCCGTCTTGTTTGTGTATGTGTATGCAATCTATGCAAGAGAAGCATCTTGGAAAAGCACATGAATCCTCCTTTTTTTGCATGGTGTCACAATTTGAGCATCTTGGCTAAGCTCTATAGCTAGCCTACAAGTCGAGAGAGAAATTAAGTTGCACATGCTACCATATTCAGTAACAATGTGTGTCAGTACGCTTACCATGCACTTTTTTTCCTTGATAAGAGGTTTTTATACTCTCATCACTCTAGTGCAAGCCTTATCTTTGCATTAGCATACTTTGCAATACTATCTCCTTTGTTGGGTGCTTGTCCTTCATCTTCATCTTTGCATGCATTTTTGCAGCCATATTTTTGACAAATGATAGAGAGTAGGCTTCTCCATCCAGGCATAGTTGCTAGCATCCTTTGGGTTCATGTTCTAAGACTAAGGCGAGCGCTCATAGGATAAAATAACTTTGGGATAGCTCATAGAGCTAGCTATTGTTCAAATTTTAACTCCGGATCATTTCAACCTTCATTTCTACTATTGGTAGTACTATGCAACAAACAATTTTGTCTTTTATGCAAGTTTTTTGATAATACACATTTCTACAAACAATATCGTTGAGCAAATAGGTTGGGATGCTAAGGGTGTGCATGCTAATGTCTTGATTACACTTTCTATTGAGTTTTCCAATATTTACTCAACAAAAACAGAGAGACATTCATTGGATAGATTAGCTTTTTTGTATTCAGGTCTTGATTTTGGCAAAATTTGCATATATGCATAAGGAGAATTTCTTGAATGGAGGGTTGTTTCAAATGAAAAACTTTATTTAGTGACCTGAATTTTGTTAGTTTGTTGTGTATATAGAAGATGTTGTATATATAGAAGATACAATTCCCCCTTGTTAGCATGTACTAAGGAGACAATTATGAGCTCACAAAATGTATATGATATATTGTTACGTATGTTAATGGTGGGAGTACAAATGTAAGGTCTAATGAGGCACATGTGCACCTTATGAAGGTTTCAAATGGTGGGAGTGCAAATGTAAGGCCTAATCAGGAACATGTGCACTTTATGAAGGTTTCAAATGATGCTACATATCAACCAATTTCCTATAAAACTTTTACAAGATGTAATAGATGAGGATGGTGCTAAAAATGAGTAGGCTCGAGGTATACCTATATGGTTGTTGTAAACAATGCGCAACAAGAAATTAGGTGCACCTTTGTCTAGTCATTTTCGTTCAGGTCCTCAAGATGCCTCTACATATCTAATTGTTATGTTTTGGCTATGTTTAGATCTATCATAAGGAAGAATTTTTGTCACTTGATGCAAAGAAACAAAATAAAAATGAATGGAGTGGAATTTGAGTATGATGTTATCGTGAAGAATGGAACATGGTCTTTGTGCGACTTACCTAGCAAAATGGTCATTGCTATTAAGTGGGCTTTAAGGTTAGAACAATATAAGCTTGTTCATTGTAAGGATAGAGTTGTGGCGAAAGTGTAGGGATGTAAAACAATTTGTGTTAGGCTATGTATGATATAAAGCAAGTTCCATGTACTTGGTATTGAAAGATTCGTGCTTATTTGACCGCCCAAAGTTTTTAGAATAGCTTAACTAAGAATATTTTGTATGTCAAGCGCATAGATGATGTATTTTTAATCATTGTGCTCTATGTCGAAGACATGTTTCTCATTGAAAGAAAGAAGGGATATATGACTAATTTTAAGACTCATTTGAATGTCTATTTTAAAATATGTGATAATTGAGGCTTTCGTATCATTTTGGGCGTATATTTTAAGCAAGTTGATGGAAATATTGCTTTGTGTCAGACAAACTACATTGAGATATTGTTGTGTATATTTGGACTTGAAGATTGTAACCCTTTTTGTGAGGGAGTTGATCTTGGACCACGTTCCACCTCTTAAATAACTCCACCCAATCACCCTTAATAGAGATCCATGCCTCTCGGTGGAAGCATGGTAAGGTGATCCTATTGCTTAAGTCCATGTACAACCACTTTTAGAGTAATAAATAGCTTCTCCAAGTTGAAAATTGATAAGAGGAAAAACTAGCCATTTTTTTGAAAAATTTGTAGAGGTCAAAACCTTGTGCGTGTGTTTCTTTGTTGGCATGCAGGAGTTAAATCTCACAATGCTCCAAGACTCTCTCCATGATAATATTCATGTGCTTCATACTGCGAAACCTGGTTGTTTGGAACACGAGCCCAACAATATGTGCCACTATTGGCTAAATTTTCCTCTCTTGAAACAGGTTGAGCTTGTTTCTCCTTTCTAGCATTGTAAGACCGTTTCTTCTTATTTTCATATTGTCTGATTGTTTTTGCCACTTGCTTAGGCACTATTGCTTGAACAAAGGGAACTTTGAGAGTGTCATCTATAATGACAACCATATTTGGAATTGTCCAGGAAGGGGAAAAATGCTCCAAATGAGAGAGAGAGAGAGAGAGAGAGAGAGAGAGAGAGAGAGAGAGCCAGCCTCTGTGTGTTTCTATTCATGAGCGAGCCAAGAAACGAGCCCGTCACAAGGCCTAGTGGGATACATGTTGCTAATTGCAAGATTTACGAAAAACATACATGTGAAGTCTTCCCTTGTGTCTACATATAGGGGCTCCATTGTCAACGTAAAATGGCCGAGATCAGATAGCCAACTGGTAATGAAAAGGAGCAGCTTAGCATTGTTGATAAATGCAAGGCAAGACCAAGATGACCCCAACTTGCTAAAGGTTGCAAGGATGTTGGATGTGCACAAGTGAAACTTGTATGTAGCAACAAAGAAAATTTTGGCTAATGTTGATGGTGAAGAATGTGTTTCTATGGCTATGTTTAGAAGAAGGCATTGTTGTGATACAATCTTAAATGATGTGAGGGACATCATCTTTGAGTTTTGGACAACCCATTCATGTGTCTCACCTAATAAGAAGGATGTGAAACGCTTCAGATTTGGTCCAAAATAGAACATGGAACATCCAATCCACTATCTTTATGAAATGCTAGCGAGTTCAATTTCAAATTCTAATTAAGGTTTTCATCCCATGTTCTAATTAAATGCTTTATTTTCTATGCCATTATCCTCATCAACAATCTACTAATGTATCATGTTCACGATCAGATTTTTGGCAGAGCAATTCATGAAAATTTAGAGATTCATGCTTAGGGCATGGTTCTAAGATTTGTTTGGTTCTCATTGTTCTTAGAATGACAAACGTTTTAGTTCAATTAGAGTTGAAATTCCTCCTTTTGCGTGGTATCATTTCTCAGAAGCATTAGTCCTCCAATTTAGTATCATCACTCAAGTCTCATGTGTAAAAGTTGAGAAACTGGTAGTTGCGTTCTCAACATATTATATTGCTTACTGGAATGTTTGGTTCTATTCCTTATTTCTTCTTTGTGCTGCTATATCATTAAATAACACTTTGCAACATCGATTAATCTGCACAAACATTATTGTAGTGCTCTGCACGTAGAAATGTTTCCTCTTAAAGATAATGTTAGTATATTTACATGAAATTGTGTAATTGTAGACACATTGCTCTCATCTGCTAGTATATCTATTTGCATTGTGTGGCTATAATCCTATGATCTCCTTTATCCTACTCTGTTGTGATGGACATATTCACTATACAAATCCTTTTTTCTATCCTTGATTAGACCATGGGTACTCATGATTTGTGTTTTATATAGTGCTCTAGCATTTTATGTAGTATTTATCTCAAAGATTTCTTTTCATTTTCTTCTTATTGGTTGCTTGCATTCATCATTCATGAACCATATAGTGGTGTAATTACCCTTGGAGTAAAATTCTTTTCAAGTTTGTAGAGTAATGTTCGGCATTACATAGAATTGTTTACTTCTATATAGTGCATTTAACATCTCTAAAATGTTGGTTATGTGAAAAAAGTGCTATTTATGGAGCGTTTTTTGTACTTTGCATGCCCCTTTCTTTATAGAAACTTCTAATATTGTGAAGTACTAGATGTAGTTGTGAGCTATACATGTACACAATCTATCAGAATTACATTTAAAGTGTTTGCTAGGAACAATGCTTTAGGAGATCTTACATTACTTCCAAGTCCGATATAACCAGTTAAGTATTATTTACTGTTAGGTATTATATAATTCTTTATTTTTGTATATAGCTCTATGAAATAGTTTTGCAATGATATATAGCTTTCTATCAAGTATAACAATGTAATGTTATATAGTGGTATAGCATTGTGTACTACTATGTAGATTTTGTGCGGAGTAATATAGCTAGATAGCATGGTGTAATATTACATAGCTCCTATGTAGATCTATATAACTATGTAGCTATATGGCAATGTGTACTATGATATAAATTTTGTGCAGAGATACATAACATTGTTTTATTCAATCTAGCAGTTGGATTAACCATGCTTATAGAGATATATATGATTGTTTAGTTCCATATATGAATTGTTGGCATCTAGAAGGTATTATCTAGTGATATATAATGAAATATTTAAAGCACTGGTAATCTAGAGATAGATGTAGTATGATAGTGTTACATAGTGGTTTCTATAATTGAACATTAGTTGCCTTGATGATCATGTTGTGCGCATTGGCTAAATTGTTTTGTAGACTAAATTCTACTTCAAATTTAAAACTTGCCAACCTGAACTCAAGTTGGGACAACGTTCCTTTGAGAAGTATAAGACATTTTTTGTGAAGAAAATGAAGGTCTTTAACACATATTGTTGCCAAGCTCTTGTTTAAATGTTGTACTTGAAAGAGGAAATCAACCGTGTCAAGTCACAGGGACTTGGCTACCGTGGCACAACTTGTAAATGTACTAGACAATGCAAGGTTTGTTAGATGACAGATGGTAGTGAAGAATGCTCAGCAGGAACACGCCTATATAAAGGAATCACACATCTGTGGAAAGAATGTGTGTAAGGAATGTGTGTAAGAAGCCCGATGGTAAACTTTACCATAAACCGACCAGGTGGAAGATCAGTGTTTTAGAAAAAAGGATTGCAACAAGTTATGCCTTGTTAAAGTTTTTCGATATGTGGAGCATAACAATAAGAAGGGAAAATTGGGAAAGCATCTTGAGTTGCAGCAAAATATGCTACCGGCGGTCAGTGAGATGTTGAAGCTTTTAAAACACATACATAGAAGTTTCTTTTACATAACTTCAGATACAGGTGGCAGGCTAATCAATCGATCTTGCATTGATCACTTTCTTTATGACGTTATATGGATTTCTATATCTCAGATGATACCAAACATGAGACGCCATTTGTCCAACATTGCTTCATGGTTCACTACAAATAAATGACCGAGGAAGGCATTGATGTCTGCAAGCATTGGGTATGGTTAGATGACGCCGCATTGCAGTTCAAAGCATCAAGGCCATTCTACTTTGTGGGCAAGTAAATGGTTCCATTGTCGGCGTGCAACTGCTAACTAAATTTTTTATGAGCATATGTAGTCTCACTTTAATGTGTGATGTCTGACCCTGCCATGCTTGTAGGTGCATCGGGCTAACGAAGATGCAAATAACTTGGAACTTCTTTGGGTTTGGGCACAAAAGAGGTGAACATGACGATGCTAGAGCCATGATTAAGCGTGTCTTATCACAGGAATAGGCAAAGCCAGATGGTGGTGTCCTTAAGAATGCAAGGGAGGAAGGCATTGATGTCTGCAAGCATTGGGTATGGTTAGATGACGTTGCATTGCAGTTCAAAGCATCAAGGCCATTCTACTTTGTGGGCAAGTAAATGGGTCCATTGTCAGCGTGCAACTGAGCATATGTAGTCTCACTTCAATGTGTGATGTCTGACCCTTCCATGCTTGTAGGTACATCGGGCTAACGAAGATGCAAATAACTTGGAACTTCTTTGGGTTTGGGCACAAAAAAGGTGAACATGACGATGCTAGAGCCATGATTAAGCGTGTCTTATCACGGGAATAGGTAAAGCCAGATGGTGGTGTCCTTTCTCTTGGAGAGACTTGGAAACAACACATCAGGGCCAAAAAATCAGAAAGTTCCAAAGAGGTATTTTTGGGAAATCAAGGTTGGTGATGTTGATAGCAATCGTACATTTGGAGTTGAAACCATTCAAGGAACATGGAGTAGGCATAGTGTATGTGGTTTCTCGACACACGATCCCACGTAGATCAAGCTTCATGAGTTGTCATGTTATTGCAATGCGTGTATGTAGCAGCCCTGGAGGTCTTGTGTAAACAAGACCATCGTCTTAAATGATGAAGTGAGGGGTGTGAAGGATCCCTGGCAAAGTTGCTATATGTTGTTGGTGATAATTTAGCAGTTAATATTGAACCAGATAACGCTAAGAAGGTCGAGTTTTACATTCTCAAATGCTCCGCTAGTAAATTTCAAGCAACCGAAAGGGTCAAAGATGCACAGGGCACAATATGCAAAAAGGGATCTTACTTTGTGTCAGGATAGTATGACAAGAATATTGATGATCGACACAAGCTGCTACGTGAGAAACCGGTTGCAATCCACTACTCTTATCTAGTGAGGGCTATCAAATTCCCAATGGAGTTGGCTAATCCTCCTAATTTTGAGATTTATGTCATCAACACAGATGTGCGGGAGTGTATTTACCACAATCTACCTTATACATATATCTTATAGTAGCCATTATGTGGGAAAAGGCTGTCATCCTTTGAATGAAACTTTCTATTTTCGACACTTGAGTATGGCTTTCTTGCTAGTCTTGCAGGCATGTTTACTTGTTTCAATTACGTAGATCGGGGCCAATCTTTACTCTGAGATGTTGATTCTCTAAACCATTTCTGACCATAAAGCCCCGTTTCTACTTTCTCGCATAGAAAAATATATACCGCAATTCTTGTCGACATTACAAGTTCCTTATCATAACATAATAGACTAGCCATGTACATATGTGTTGGAATCACTGCATAGATATCAAAACAAAGACAAGTCAATTCTAATCATAAAGCCATTTTATATTCTTGAATAATAGGTCTTGAGTTCAACTCCTCGTCCCGGCTAGATCTTTAAGATCTCTTGGGATAGTTTCCTACGACGTTAAAACTCTCTTCTTCTTCTTCTTCTTCTTTTCACACCATACATACATGTTAAGAAGGGTACAACAGTGGCTAATAGCCGTAAAAAGTAAGGGGGGGACTTTATTGCCCACAATCCAGCAATAGACACAAGATGGAGATATATAAAAGTTGATAATTACTTTTTTTAATCCAAGCTGAGAAAACATACGAAGGACATCGCAACTAATTTCATGTAGGGGGCACTTTAGAGATGCCTCGAGGTGTATTCCTATCGATGTTCCATACAGAGCCAACCCCGCAACCATGTTGGCCACATCGTTGTTAGGTACTCTACATCATCTTCATCAGAGAGGCTTTCAATCTTTGGGACAATTAGGCAGTTGGCCCTCTCATTTTTGAACATCTTGTAAGTACTATCATTGACCATGATTGTGTTGTTGCGGGACAGGAAAGATGAGAAGAGAAGTGCTCTGATGTGTGGGTGGAGCTAACCTCCTAGAAGTGAGAGGAGCTTCTTATTCTTTTTGATATATGAAGAATAAGGTAGTGCGTATGTGCACATAGTGGATGGGTAGTTGGTTAGCCACCTAGCTACGGGCAGAGGCGTAACGCCTTTACCCTAACAACCTACCACTTAAAAGGTGATGCACTGATAAGTAAGTGCTACTAGCTAAACTACTAGTATGTACAAGAAAATAGTTTTGAGAGACCCTCTCAACCTATGCCCAATGTCTCACTTAGTCAATCTACATGTAGCTGTATCAACTCTAGTGATAGGCGAGCATAGGTATCCATACTAGAGCCTACATGTGAATCCCGTAGACAACTCTGTATGGTTCGCATAGCTCCAATGCATCATGCTAGTATTAATCACCATACGACTGACCATCCCTACTACAAATGCTCCCAATGCAATTGCTAGGTCGGGCCTCGACACTAGTAGTTCATACATGAGACGATCGAACGCTAATAAAATCTACGCAAACCTAATTGTCCCAGCCTCCTTTGTGCTATCTGCATGCATTGCAACATCAGGACTACTCATCACATATAGATGTGTCATCGCCGACACTAGGATGGCTATGTCTCTCTCACCCATAGGCAAAATTGTGCATCTTGGCATCAAATCATTAGCCTCTAGCATGAGCATATCAAAGAAATCTATGTTTATTATCTCTATATGTCTGTTAACCCTACATGTGTCTCTAGGGAGCAATCATGCTCTATCTCTGCTTGCATAAACTCTGACAACACTTATTGTGTCTCACTAGAGCACTGTCACTCTACCTCTACAGAGTCTACTGGCATGTCTTGCATAGCTAGCTCTGTCTCGTAAGCATGGTGGAGCTCACTTGCAAATGAGACACGCCTCGTCTCTTGCTCAACACATGCCAACAACAAAATTGAGACCATGTCGTCTCTTGCCTCGGATACATGCATAGGATACACGAAGCCACTCTGGGCTCCCCTGACAATCACTAGTAATTTGAAATGCACCCGAAAAGGAATGCTCTCTAAGTAGTGTATGACACCCACAATCTACTAATTGTCTTAGTGAGATCAAGCTTGAGGAACATAGTGCACATGTCATAGGGTATATGATGCACCACTGGGCAATGACAAGCAAACATCTCCTGCACGTACAATGTCAAATGCCGAACCATCTTCCAAGTGTACACACCCAAAGCTCCCACTAGAGAATGTTCCGAATCACTCACGATGTGAAAATTGCATCCTCATCTAGCGACCAACGGGGAGAAGTGTTGCCTCTAGAAGACATCAAAGAGGGAGGAATGCTAAAGGGAAATGTGACATCACCGTCACTAGTATACGAAACCATTACACTAGAATGTGTCACAACCTCATCTGCATCACGCATACATCTCTGTTATTGCCTTATACGTCTAAAACAATAGCGTCTAATGTTCCTTGTGTGACCACAATGCCAACAACGCAAGTATTGGCAACTACGAAACCTCTGTTTCTCACGAGTCATGTCTATAGACTTTGAAACATCACACATTTTTGCTATATGGATGTCAAGAAACTATGGCAAGAAATCCTAGGAGAAATCTCAACCATAAAGCTTGTCAAACTGGCAACAAAATGGGAGACCACTCGACCACGACACAATCATGAAAACCATGATAGATTACATCAAAATCTATGCTCGCATGTGTATAAAACAACTCTACAAATTGTAAGCATAAATAGCGTCACTATATCAAGTGAGCACAATTGAGCTCAACCGAGCATAAATCGCATAACCATAGACGCAAGTAGTGAGTAAACATGCTCAAAACTCATCCCACAAGAAAACTTCTTGCAAAGGTTTGCAAAAACCTGTAGAGCCTGTAAAGCTTTTGACTACTTGTATTGTAGCCACACAAGTATATACAACTAACAAACATGTCAAAGTGAGTCAAATTCAACCACTAAACATCAGAGAGTAAAATGCAGATGAGCATAAAACAACACGAATGTAAGAAAATCTAATAGATTTTCCCCTGAAAAATGAGTAAAAACTCAAAAATCTCACCAAAATCACACAAAGCATGAACACACTGAGAGTCTCAATAAATAGATCCACAAACGGTATACATAATCTACCAAAAGCCTGGCAAATAGCTCATTCTTGAACGAGTGGCTCTATGGACAACTGCACCTATCCAAAGTGCCTGTGAATCTGTGAATCTACCACCTGCAAGCTATACCTAACTTGTAGAGCATGAAGCGGAAGTGAATTTTCTTTTCCCGTAGACACGGCAAAGAAAACGATCAGAAGAGAGTAAAAGAGAGCTAAGATAAGGCACGATTGGTGTGCAAAAGAAAAAGGATTATGATTAGGTTTCATAGGCCTTTATATATAGGCTCATATAAATGATGTCACATTCAAGTGCCCAAGTTGGGCTTATCCCCAACAAACGCCCCCTTTAGCCGAACTTGCAGCATCATACAAAACTTTGTGATCATCTCGTCATGTATGACTATCATCGTGTGCTGCTAGACTCTACTAATACATCTAGGCGTAGTATATGATTCATCATGACGGTTATCATATCGGATTCGTCACACATGGTTCAATAGTACTCATCCTACGCTCACAAGGTAGATAACAGACACGGATCATTCATTCGTTTGGGAAGGCCTTACCTCAACTCATTCTCATGCAAAGGTAGTGTCTCATACAAAGACATTATCAAAGTTGATAATTGTGGGGCTTGACCAAGTCTCATTTAGCATACACATCTTGGGGACACCCATCATCAAATGGAGTTCGTCTAAAATTTAGTGCGAACATCCTCCAAAAATAATTGATGAAAAGAAAAATTTAATAAAGTAAACAAAAAATGAAAAGGTTGTTGTGCAATCATCGTCAGCAGTGACGTTAGTGTGTGTGTGTGTGTGTGTGTGTGTGTGAAGGGGGGGGGGGGGGGGGGGGGTAGTAAAGCGTGCTTGTTCGTGCTGTTCATGCTTGCACCCTTCACAAATTCTATCATCAGCCTTGCATCGGTTGTTGTAGTTGGGTTGGCCCACCTGGTGTGTGCAGCCCTAAGTGGCTTTGTGCCTAGGCTAGTTGTTCCTTGGGTTCTGCCTGGGAAAATCGTTGGAGCAAAACTGCTCTAGATGCGGGTGTGGGAGGGTAGTCGATGGCGAAGCTACATTGGAGGAGAGCCAAACTGCTCTCGCTCACTCTTGCTACATTGGAGGAGAGCCAAACCGTTCTCGCTCACTCTCACTGTGTTGAAGCCAAGAAAATCTGATCGATGTCTCTTATGTTGTTGGAGGGAAGTGCTTGCCAATGTTGTAGTAGCCGATATCGAGCCATGTGGACTCGAGAAGAACGCTAGAAGTTGAGAAGTTGTAGTTGATGCCAAATCGATGAGTCGATGATCGGTGAGGAAGGTCGGTGCCAAAGAGAGCGTGTGTTTTCAAAAACAGTGTCAATGTTGCTCTCTCTATCTTGCTAAGCAAGATGCACACAGGCTAATTCCGGGAGGAGGCACGTGATGCCTATCTCTGATCAAGAAAGGAATCGCTCTCGCTCTCTCCTTTTTTCACTTGTCGGCGATTGAGCTAGTGTGTGGTTGTGTGTGAACACACCCATAGAGAAATGCTAAATTTTAATTCTTTGATTTTCTTGCTGCTTCTCTGTCGAACGGTGAGTGTGTGTGTGTGTGTGCATATCAAAGAAATCTATGTTTATTATCTCTATATGTCTGTTAACCCTACATGTGTCTCTAGGGAGCAATCATGCTCTATCTCTACTTGCATAAACTCTGACAACACCTATTGTGTCTCACTAGAGCACTGTCACTCTACCTCTACAGAGTCTACTGGCATGTCTTGCATAGCTAGCTCTGTCTTGTAAGCATGGTGGAGCTCACTTGCAAATGAGACACGCCTCGTCTCTTGCTCAACACATGCCAACAACAAAATTGAGACCATGTCGTCTCTTGCCTCGGATACATGCATAGGATACACGAAGCCACTCTGGGCTCCCCTGACAATCACTAGTGATTTGAAATGCACCCGAAAAGGAATGCTCTCTAAGTAGTGTATGACACCCACAATCTACTAATTGTCTCAGTGAGATCAAGCTTGAGGAACATAGTGCACATGTCATAGGGTATAGGATGCACCACTCGGCAATGACAAGCAAACATCTCCTGCACGTACAATGTCAAATGCCGAGCCATCTTCCAAGTGTACACACCCAAAGCTCCCACTAGAGAATGTTCCAAATCACTCACGATGTGAAAATTGCATCCTCATCTAGCGACCAATGGGGAGAAGTGTTGCCTCTAGAAGACATCTAAGAGGGAGGAATGCTAAAGGGAAATGTGACATCACCGTCACTAGTATATGAAACCATTACACTAGAATGTGTCACAACCTCATCTGCATCACGCATACATCTCTGTTATTGCCTTATACGTCTAAAACAATAGCGTCTAATGTTCCTTGTGTGACCACAATGCCAACAACGCAAGTATTGGCAACTACAAGACCTCTGTTTCTCACGAGTCATGTCTATAGACTTTGAAACATCACACATTTTTGCTATATGGATGTCAAGAAACTATGGCAAGAAATCCTAGGAGAAATCTCAACCATAAAGCTTGTCAAACTGGCAACAAAATGGGAGACCACTCGACCACGACACAATCATGAAAACCATGATAAATTACATCAAAATCGATGCTCGCATGTGTATAAAACAACTCTACAAATTGTAAGCATAAATAGCGTCACTAAATCAAGTGAGCACAATTGAGCTCATCCGAGCATAAATCGCATAACCATAGACGCAAGTAGTGAGTAAACATGCTCAAAACTCATCCCACAAGAAAACTTCCTGCAAAGGTTTGCAAAAACCTGTAGAGCCTGTAAAGCTTGTGACTACTTGTATTGTAGCCACACAAGTATATACAACTAACAAACATGTCAAAGTGAGTCAAATTCAACCACTAAACATCAGAGAGTAAAATGCAGATGAGCATAAAACAACACGAATGTAAGAAAATCTGATAGATTTTCCCCTGAAAAATGAGTAAAAACTCAAAAATCTCACCAAAATCACACAAAGCATGAACACACTGAGAGTCTCAATAAATAGATCCACAAACGGTATACATAATCTACCAAAAGCCTGGCAAATAGCTCATTCTTGACCGAGTGGCTCTATGGACAACTGCACCTATCCAAAGTGCCTGTGAATCTGTGAATCTACCACCTGCAAGCTATACCTAACTTGTAGAGCATGAAGCGGAAGTGAATTTTCTTTTCCCGTAGACACGGCAAAGAAAACGATTAGAAGAGAGTAAAAGAGAGCTAAGATAAGGCACGATTGGTGTGCAAAAGAAAAAGGATTATGATTAGGTTTCATAGGCCTTTATATATAGGCTCATATAAATGATGTCACATTCAAGTGCCCAAGTTGGGCTTATCCCCAACAAACGCCCCCTTTAGCCGAACTTGCAGCGTCATACAAAACTTTGTGATCATCTCGTCATGTATGACTATCATCGTGTGTTGCTAGACTCTACTAATACATCTAGGCGTAGTACATGATTCATCATGACGGTTATCATATCAGATTCGTCACACATGGTTCAATAGTACTCATCCTACGCTCACAAGGTAGATAACAGACACGGATCATTCATTCGTTTGGGAAGGCCTTACCTCAACTCATTCTCATGCAAAGGTAGTGTCTAATCCCCTTACAAAGACATTATCAAAGTAGATAATTGTGGGGCTTGACCAAGTCTCATTTAACATACACATCTTGGGGACACCCATCATCAAATGGAGTTCGTCTAAAATTTAGTGCGAACATCCTCCAAAAATAATTGATGAAAAGAAAATTTAATAAAGTAAACAAAAAATGAAAAGGTTGACGTGTGTGGGGGGTGGGGGGGTGTTGTAAAGCGTGCTTGTTCGTGCTGTTCATGCTTGCACCCTTCACAAATTCTATCATCAGCCTTGCATCGGTTGTTGTAGTTGGGTTGGCCCACCTGGTGTGTGCAGCCCTAAGTGGCTTTGTGCGTAGGCTAGTTGTTCCTTGGGTTCTGCACTACAAGGAACTCCTCAACTGAACTCTTTCCACACCTTCAATGGTGCCAGCTGATTGCCCATATTTGGAACCACCAGCAAAAAATCGTCGGGTCTGCCTATTGGTATGCGCTACCTACCATCAACTGCCGCCTTGTTTGGTCAAGCCTCTAACTCTTTCTCTCTGAGATTCCTCCAAACTTTGTTCTAGGCTCAACTCCCCCAAGCTTTGATACCACTTGTAGAGCACGAACCGGAAATGAATCTATTTCTCTCACATACATGGCAAAGGAAACGAGCAGGAGAGAGAGAGAGAGAGAGAGAGAGAGAGAGAGAGAGAGAGAGAGAGAGAGAGAGAGAGAGAGATAAGATAAGGTTAGATTGGTGTGCAAAAGGAAAAGGATTATGATTAAATTTCATAGGCCTTTATATACAGGCTCATACAAATGATTTCACACTCAAGTGCCCAAGTTGAGCTTATCCCCAAAATTTCATAGGCCTTTATATACAGGCTCATACAAATGATTTCACACTCAAGTGCCCAAGTTGAGCTTATCCCCAACATAGCTCACGTTGTATCCGCATATATATATATATATAGCATAAAACTGCCCAAAAATGTGCTAAAAACTCTCTGGACTGACCCCAATAATCATACATGAGCAGTACATTTGCTGCATAATCTACACTCAAAAGAACGCACGAACTGTGAGTGAAATTCATCTCATCGGTCGTAAGCATGTCGATCAAAAACCAAACACATAGCATAACTTGTCACCTGTGGTCGTAAGTTCCAGCCAAAAGCTTTGCTTTCTTGTAGACACTTCAGAATGGTCCATCGGAGCCCGATGTGTGTCACCGAAGTAGGAAAATGGGAACTGTCAAAGCCGAATCGTTGTCGGCGAGGGGAGGGGTCGCAGAGAAGACACTATGGAGCCAAGCCACTCCAAATACAGGCTAGAGGAGAGCTAATGATGCTCCCCGTTGCTTTGCTTCCTAAGCCTGCTTGCTAGCTTTATTGCACTCCCCCAAGCTTTATTCTCTGTAGACTCGACTATTCCACTTACTGTAGAGATTCCAAGATACCTCTTAAGAATCCCTCTTCTCGAAAGCCACCTCCAATTCAGCACCGCCAAGCACCGAGCTCAGTTCCCACTAAGGTAGCACTGTCGATGGCCACGATCACCACCACGGCTCTGATACCAGTTGAAAGAGTGTGTGGTGCACGAAATGCGTGTGTGAGCAGGACGGTGCGGGAGAGGGAAGAGGAGAAGTGCACTTCTATGTAGGTGGAGCCAACCTCTTAGAAGTGAGAGAAGCTCCTTATTATTTTTGGTATATGAAGAATAAGGTAGTGCATATGTACACACAATGGACGGGCAGTTGGTCGCCCAGCTATGAGCAGAGGCGTAACACCTTTACCCCAACAGCATGACAACATATTGATAAGCTACTACTGACACAACTGAAGAAGGGACGGAACCAGAACCTGATGCAACTGAAAAGGGATGGGGGAAATGAGAACATGAGGCAGGAGACTTGGATGTCGATCAAACTCCCAAGGACAATGCTTCTCGTTGCATACTTACATCCTCACTATGATGATTATGTGATTGGAAAGCTCCTTATCTTAAACGCTTCTAGGAAATCATGTGTAGATCATTCTTTTGTGATGACCGAAAGTCATGTGGAGAACGCACCAACTGCGCATACTTACTCGCTATAGATACCTATCGGAAAAAGCACATTTAAAACTCGCAAATGTGTGCTCACCTCTTTGTAGACCTTTCTATGTACCAGATTGAGTTCAATCTTCCTTTTATGTCAACAAATGTGCCTGGGAGATTCTCTTATACTTGGAGGGGGATGTCACATGCATGCAACCATATGGGGAAAACCCTCTATCTACGACCCCATGGCACTAGTCTAACCCTCTTATCTACAAATTCTATAGATCCCATACACCCCTTTCTACGGTGCTTCTATAGTCAACTTGACCCCCTCTGTAATATGTGTATGGTTTGTAAATATTTTTCTTGAACATTGACACCATTTATTTTTGTATATTGATAGTTTCATTTGTGAAAATGGGGACTTTTTACCCTACCCAAGGTCGTTATGCCTTAGTGCACCATGACCAATATGGGTCCCAATCAAAATTTTTTGGGGAGTTACTGAAGGATTCATATTTTCTTGTTAAAAAATGGGAGGACCCTTGGGACCCCCACAATATCCCTTATTGCTCTAGCTCCAAAGTAGCTAACGTCCAATGGAAGGATGTTTACTTCAAGCGCCTGCAGTTCTCCACGCTCTGCTTGCACAACATTCACAATCCCTGCACTTCCTCGCATGTATTTTGTGCTCATTCTGCCCAACACGCGTCCATAATCTCGTACGTAAGTGCATTATGTGTACACCAAGCTATGGATCTCTTAAGCCTTTGTACTACACCTTTCAAGAGTCCACCTTTCTTCTATAGGCATGCTAAGGCTTGCTACCAGTTCAAGTGCATGTATATTGGTTGGGGTTCAAAGTGCTACGCACAATGCAACCTCTTGCTAGGCTTTCACAAACAAGCAATTGGAGTAGAATGATAAAGCACAACTTTTGTTGATAATTCCTATCCAAATGCATTCAATAGAATTGCTTATGAGGACATACAAGAATTTTTCTACATTGTCACATACATTACAAGGTCATAGATGCAGCTAAGTGTCCACATATCCTACTCCCAATGGCCTTTTTTAGACATACACATGGCCAATGTCATGAGTTTACAGATCAACTTTGACTTGGAGCCTCCTATACCAACAGAACAACCTTTACTTTACAATCCAAGACTTCTACTACTTAGAACAAATCCTATGCATAGATCACACAAAATGAAAGTGATTACACCTAAAGAGCACCAAGAAAATGTTGAATCTTGGCATGCCTGACTAAGAATTCCATCATTGTCATAGAAATTCCAAAAAAGCCACATACAAACATTTGTCATCGAACTTCCAAAAAAGAAACATACAAACACTATGTAATAATTAAAAAGAGTTGGAAAAATTGCATGCATAGATATGGCTTTGAAATATCAACCATAGTCACCTAGAATGGGAAACGAGAATGAGATCGACAAGGCCATCAGAGACAAAAACAGCGTGCTCATTTTACTAGAAGGGTTTCAAAATGGCTTTATATAGGTATATTGTGTATAAAGCATTTGAAACTACCCAAAGAAATAGCAAAGAAAAAACGAGAAATGAGGGACTTTGGAAACATAGTTTCCAATCCGATAGGCCCCAAAGCGGAGTTTCCTTGTAACTATGATATCAACAAGGATACAAATCAAATCAAAGCATCAATATAGATCACTTGAGTAGCCCATGAACTGAAAAAGGTTGAAGTGCCTGCAAGTATGGAGTGAATGATGGGTAAAGGAGTGAGAAAATTCCTAAATGCAATAGATAAAACTATAGTAAAGCAACATCCAACGCTAAACAAGTTGCAATTTTTCCTCTAAATTTGTCGTTGTATCCTAAGATTTTGGGCAGTTATTAAAAATTATCCCTACATGGTACACAGAGGGGAATTCATTCTGCATTTAAATTTCTAACCTTGCTTTGGTTTAAATCCGAGAAGAAATCTTCTATCTTTCTTGTTTTGGCTAGTGGAGCAAGCAACGACTTCTTTGTTGTCTTTGCCTTCTTATTGGAACACCCCTTCGAGTTCACATTCTCATCAAAGGTGGAAGAGGGATCCCTATATCTCTGCTTCTCTTCATCAAAAAGAGATCACCATAGCTCGCTGAGGGCTTTGGCGAGGGCAGGGGCCGAGACAGATTGCCTAACATATTTAAGATGATCTTTGGTTAGTTCTATGTGTTCTTTGCAAAAAGAGAAACAAGCAGAGGTCTTCTTGGATTTGGGGGCTTCGCAACAGATGCCATAGCTAGTAAGCTTGTACTGTGAGAGGTGAGAGTTTAAGCGTGTTGCATTGGCGGCAACATTTTTCAAACTTAGGCACTCACACATGGCCTGTATCCGTGTTTGCGCAATGGGAATGGGTACGGTCCTACCCATAAGGGATCAATTGTCCACTTTACAAGGTGCCATCAAGGGGTAGTCTCAATTCTCTATGGTCGAGTTGGGTTCGTGAACTAGGAGTAAAATGTGCACATCGTGGCTATTGTGAGTTGCATGTCAAGTGAATGTGAACTCAACAGACGTTATGAAAAGTGTTTCATGGGTAAATTGCGTGTTCATGTGCATTGCAGATTTTGTGAGTGTATGTGATGCGCGTGTGGACAAAATGTGGACTCACTAGACTAGACATTGTGAGCTATGGGTTCATGAGTGAAGTAAGTGCGCGCATGTGTGAATAGTCTATGAACTTTGTCACCAAGAGGCCACAACATATAATTTATCAGTGTAGCTTTCATGTATCAACTCACAACAACACACCATTGCCAAATGGTAAAGGAATTGCCTTGGAAAGGGTACATTATGAGATAGGAGCCCTTCATCTTGTAAATTTTGGCATCTCAAGTGAACTGCCCAAAGTGATCCCATTAATTATTGTGGCTTTTAGGTATTTATTATGTTATGAAATTGGCCTATTAGCTTGAGAGTAGCGGAAATTACAGGGACTACTTTTGTGAGATTACTTTGTGAGCATAGCGGGTGAACTTACTTGATGGTAGCAACATAAACATAGCATTTAGTTAACTTGGAATGAACAATACTTTTTGCAAGAGAGAGAGTCTAGAGATTATGACAACAGTTGAGGACCGGATTTATGTGGAGCCGGTCCCCCCTCCAATAGGCATTTGTATTATAGTTTCTCCCATGAAGAGAGACTTGTTACAATACAATCTTTGTGTTCCTTGTGACCTAGGTGATGCAATGAACATGGAAAGTTTCATGCATTAAGAGAATAATCATAAACTTTGTGGAAGGCATTAACTATCCCAAGCCTCAGTCCCAAGACCTCAAACACCTTGGAAGGTGGAGAGAGCTAGTAGGGAATGAGGGTAGTGAAGACAAAGAAGAAACATTTCATAGGAGAAAGAATTAGTTCCTCACTTATCATCACTCTTCTTGCTAGCATACATAATAGCATAGTAATGAAGATGGCAAGCTTAAGCATTGAAGCATGGCTCTTGGTTGGATTTTCATTCCATAACCAAGAGTGTTGGTGTATGCTCTCAACCTCTCTACTTGCTTGGAGAAGGAGAGGGAGCTCTTGCACTTTGCACTTCACACAATGAGAGTGTGTGTGAGTGTGTGTGGGAGAGTATACCCCTCAAGCAGGCCCCCTACTTGCTTTGGTCGACCCCCTCTTGTAGCTCATGCTTGAAGCTCATTGGACCCCTCCAGGCCTAGCCAATCACAAGCAAGAGTCATAACAAGCAACAAGGGTAGCCTTGGGACAAGTGTCCCCCTTTCCCTTTTGAGAGAGAGGGCTTGAGAAAAGCTAAATCGATTAATTAAATCCACTAAATTATCATTGGACCCCTTGGGTGGCCAACCAATAGGCTTTAGGCACACCATGAGGGTAACCTAGCTAGGGGCTTGACATGTGTCCTACTTGCCTCTTGGGCAAGGGGTGCCCTTTGGGGGAGAGACTGGTTAAGCAACCACCCCCCCTTCTTGCATGGCTCGCCCCCTTCTTGTAGGGATTTTCTTTGACTTTTGTGCCACTTCAAGCCCCTTAACCTTGGGCCTAGTTCTCACCACAAGCGTGGTCCTTAAGCTCCTCAAGCTTGGGGTGGGTTTCCACCTCAAGTACAGCCCTAGCATATCAAGCATGGCAAGCACCTCAAGCATCTCAATCATCCAGCACTTCAAGCATCTCAAGCATCTCAGTCATCAGGCATGACAAGCACCTCAAGCTTGGGCCGGGTTCCCACCTGAAGCACAACCCTAGCTTACCTAAGGTCAAAGGACTTTTAACACTAACTATTGGAGGTCTTCAATGAATCCAACCCTAATGTCTTTATGCTCCATTGGTTAGCCTTTCTCTTTGATAGACCATCTCTCATTTGGGCCCCTTTACCATTGGCCCCGTGTTGAGATAGATCTATAAGCACATGTTTATATCCTAACCCTTGTTCCCGTTTATTCTCCCACATTGAATGATCAGTTTAATATGAGAAAATCGTTTGGGATGGTTAGATATTAGATTTTATGACATTACCTCTCTCTTGAAATCATAGTCGTCCTCGACTATGAGGTAGAAGAGATAAAACCTTCGTCATTAGTCAATCTTGCCTAGCAAATAGAGGATCCCTTATTACTCTATGACATCTTTTCAACATGGATGACTAATCTATTTGGTGCTTGGGAGACATAGCTACTGCAAGCATGTCTGCTCTTTACTCCATTCCATTCTCCCTAAGTAGAGTGACAAATTCTACTTGGTGTTAAGAGACGTCGTCATCACAAACATGATTCTAAGCATGCATACTATTTAAATTTGTGTACAATGAAAAAGAGAACTAGTCTTATAAGACAAAAACATTGGTCATTTAAAAGAAATTTGTACATTTTTTAACTCTAATGTAGCATTATAAGCATTGGCAAGGTTCATACTATCCTTAAGCTGTATTCCTTGCATCCATGTAGCATCTTCAAAAGGATAATTTTTGAACTTAATAAGAAACCGTCAGATAACCTTACCATGTTGTAGTACCTTCTCTTCATGCCAAAGGATAGCTTCGGGTTGTAGCACCTCTTCTTGGTCTTTAACTTCGGGAGGGTCTTCAATAATTGGTTTACTTGGTGGCTCTCCTTTGTACGGCTTAAGTAGGCTCACATGAAAGCATTGTGTATGAGCCAATGGTTTAGCATCTTGAGTTCGTAAGCCGTCTCATTGATAGGCTTCAAAATTTGGAAAGGATTATAGTATCTTTTTGCTAGCTTAGCATAATACGTTTGATGGCCCGTAGGATTTTTGCCCGTCGTTTGCCTTAATCAAGCCTTAGGAAACTTAAGTAAAACCCAATCATTTTCTTTGAACGTTAAGGCCCTTTTGTGCTTGTCATCAGCAGCTTTTTGCCTTTGTTGAGAGATAGATATAGCCTCCTTAATCTTTTGAAAAGATTCTTGTAGCACGGCTATACTCATCGGCAGCGAAGATCTTCCCATGTAGTTTGAGTAGCAAGGGACTTATAGGTCTTCCCTCAATGATCTCAAAAGGTGCTTTTCCGGTAGAAGTATGTACATTATTATTGTAGGCATACTTTACGAGAGGTAAGTACTTTTTCCATTGTAAGCATTGATCTACTTTTGTAACATAAGTCTTTAGTAGATCGAGTATCGTAAGATTGGCTATCTCACTTTGGCTATCCATTTGTGGGTGATATGTGGAAGAGAAATTCAATCTTGTTCCTAGATTTTCAAAGAGACCTTTCCAAAAATTACTGGTCATTCTAGGATCTCTATCTAACACGATGTTGGTAATTCATAGTGTTTGAAAATATGTGGTATGAAGAGAGTTGCCATTTGGTGTGCCTTAATAGTCTTTTTGACAGGAATAAAATGTGCTTGTTTGTTAAACCTATTGACTATATGTATTATTCCCGTATTCCCATGGTGAATTTGGGATAGGCAATGGAGTAGTCCAAGTTGCTTCCCTCTATCATACGGCATACTATACATTTTGAAACATACTCTTGTATATCCACTTTCATGGTAGGCCAATAGTAATACATCTCTACTCCTTGAAGAGTAGGTTGAATGCCTCTATGTCTCGCATAGAGAGGAGCATGGGATTCATACATAACTTTCTCACAAAGGGAATGGGTAACACATAGCCTATTTCCGTGGAGAAGATAACCATCCTGCAAGGTGAATGGTTTCTCTTTCTTTCCCAAAGCAAGGCCTGACATTATGTGTCTAAAATCAGGTTCAATAGCATACTCATCTATCATAAGAGATAGATCATTGTGAGTAGCTATAGACAACGCATTAACGTTTGGTTGTCGTGAAAGTGTATCAGCCACTTGATTGTGCTTACCAGCAATGTGAGCAATATGGAAATTAAATTGCGAAAGAAAATTTACCCACCTCATTTGTTTGTCGTAAATCTTGGTCTGCGTCATGAAATACTTGAGACTTTGGTGGTCGGTTCGTAAATAAATGGAGTCCCCAATAAGTAGTGCTTCCATGTGTCTAGGACATGTAGAACAGCTAAACGCTCTTTCTCATAAATGCCCAAGACTCGTTCATCCGTATTGAGCCTTCGGCTCTCAGATGCTATGGCATGCCCTTCTTGAAGCAAAACTACTCCAAGACAACCACCACAAGCATCACATTGGACCTCAAATGGCTTTGAGAGATCCGGAAGCATGAGTATTGGTTGGGAAGTAAGATTCTCTTTGAGCTTACCAAAAGCATTTTGCTCCTTAGCAGTCCATACATACTGAACGTTCTTCTTAGTTAAGTCATGTAGTTATCCTTCTATTTGAGAGAATTTTTCTATGAAGCGTCTATAGTATGCGCACATACCAATAAAGCTTCTTAGCTCATGTAGATTCCTTGGATTAGGCCATGCTTTTATTACCTCTAACTTTGATGGATCTATGCAGATACCATCTTAAGAGATAATATGGCCTAGGTATTGAATCTCTTGAAGGAAAAATTCGCTTTTCTTTTGGTTGAGAAAAAGCTTGTTTTCCCTTGATGCTTGAAAAATCACTTGGAGATGTTGCTTATGTTCCTCCAAGGACTTAGAGTAGATGATGATATCATCAAAGAACACTCCAATGAATTTGCGGTAGGGTCTAAAAATTTTCTTCATTAGACGATTGAACGTGGCCGGTGCATTAGTCAAGCCAAAAGGCATGACTAGATATTCATAAAGACCAATCGTTGTGCAAAATGCGGTCTTTAGGATATCTTTATCCACTATCCTTATTTGATGATAACCACTTTTAAGGTCAATCCTACTGAAGTAGGTAGAGCCTTGTAGCTTATCAAATAAATCTTCTACTCGAGGCACGGGAGTTTTTTTTTTATAGTGATGATTTAGTGCTCGATAGTCCACACACATATGGTATGTACCGTCTTTATTTTACACTAAAAGGAGTGGAGAACAAAAGGGAGAAGATCTAGGTCTCACCATCCCTTTGGGAACCAATTCTTGTACTTGCCTCATGATCTCCTCTTGTTGAGCTTGAGAAACTCGATAGGGAGGCTTGTTAGCGGTGAGCTTCCTAGAAGGAGGTCAATGTGATGGCTATCATCCTCTTAGTTTGGAGGTAAGTCCATAGGGATATCATCCTCTCAGTTTGGAGGTAATTCCATAGGGATATCATCGATGAACACATCTTGAAATCCTTTTAGAAAATTAGACAAGTGTAAGTCTTCTTGATTCCTACCATTTACATTTGATGAAACATTAGGATCTTTTAGAGACTCTTTGACAAAAATCATGTAGGCAAAAACAGAACTCTTCATTGATTTATCAAAAGCAGGAGGATTTGCAAGTGGTATAGTATTACCACACTCACTAGCATCTATATACATGTTCTTTCCCATGTAGGTGAAGTAGATTCTTCTTTCATGGAACTTCATGTTGGCAGCCATGCGATCAAACCATGGCGCCCCAAGGATAGCATCCTCATGCTGGAGAGGAGAGATGAAAAAGTCTTCTTTGTAGACATAGCTTTGGACATGAAGCCTCAACTTCCCAATAAAGGAGGTAAGGGAGGCTTGCTATCCCTTGAAAGCTGTGTCATCCGTTACAATATCTCCCATCTCAAAGGCTTGAATGCCCAACTTGGTGGCCAACTCTGTTGATATAAAGTTGTGAGTGGAGCCTGGGTCAAACAAGATGAAGGCATCATGCTCCCTTACTTTTCTCCAAGCATAGGAGAGAGATGGTCCTTTGCAATGAGCATCCTCTTTTGGAGCTTCTATAGTGGAAGCCCGAGGAGTCTCATTGCAAACATTTTTCTTGGGGCAAGAACGATAGCCATGTCCTTGCTCCCCACACTTAAAACACTTATGGTCCTTGTGAAAGGTTTCAAGCTCTTCAAGAGAGGGTTTGTTTTTTGCCTTTGTAAACTTCCTTCTCCTTGGACCGATTGTTGTTGTTGTTGTTGGAAGTGCCTTGGGGAGAATTTTGGGCATTGGTTTTCCCCTTTGCATCATTTTTATCTTTGTTTTGCATGGGCTTGACATTTCGTCTAGCCCCTTGTTGAAAATTGATGCATGAAGCAACCATGGTGTGATGGATTACTTTGGTGATAGAAACAGGCCGTTGAGACTTGACCTATTCGACCATCTCTTCAGGTAATCCCGCACATAATTGTTGCTTTTGCTCGGCCAAGTCTATCTTTTGGAAGACATTAGCCTTGAGATGTAAATTCCAAAACTTGTCTACATATTTGTGGATAGACTATGAGAGAGAAGCTTCAAACTGCACCATTCGGTGAGCACTTTGTCCTTTTCATCGCTTGCAAGGAATTGCTTCATGATGGAAATTCGTAGAGTTTTCCATGTCTTTGGGACTTCACCGTTGCCACGAATGCTAGCACAACATTGACGAGCCGATTTCTGGAAATGCATAGCTACATGGTGTAGCTTGCAGGACTCCGTATAGCCCTCATCTCCAAAGGCCTAATCAAATTGCTGGATGAAGGTGAACATTTTATCAATAGTACCAAAGGTGCCATCTTAGGTGAGAAAAGAGATACTCTTTCCTCCCTCCTTGAACTTCTTGACCTTTTGTGACCTTCGCCATGTAGGGTATCATTTACGATGTCCTCCCCTCTTGTATTCTCTAGGATAATAGCCATAGCTTTGGTGACATCTTTCTTGCCCTTTTCTTCCTTTCTTTCCTCTCTTCCCTTTCGAAATGATGAGGAGATGGACTGTGTGTTGATCTTTTCCTCTTGGGAGGAGTTGGCGATCGTCTAGACCACCGTCTTCGTGGAGCCACATCTTTAGAGGAACTTAAAGTTTTATTGCTTTCTTACTCTTTGGATTCCTCCTCGTATGGGAGAGAGTCTTCTTTTGGGGGTCTCTTCAAGAGGCCTCCTAAGCTCTCTCTCTCTCTCTCTCTCTCTCTCTCTCTCTCTCTCTCTCTCTCTCCTCTTTGAGAGGAAGGGAAATCCCATAAGCACAAAGCTGTTGAGAAACTTCGGCTTGCAAAGCAGGGTTACCCATAGCTTGCTGCAACCTAGTAATGAGATAATTGACAAGCATGGAGGCATCATCATTAGCGCCTTCATGTGCAAAATTAAAGCTATCAATCTTCATTCTACTCTCTTGGTTATTGTCAGCCATGTAAACAAAAATTTTGTACATACTTAGTGTATTCTTTGGCAATTCAAAACCTTAGTTGCCACTCCACTTAGCCTTTGAAAATTGGCTCGTAAGTATCTATACCCACGGCTCGAAGTGGTTAATTATAGAGAGTAGTGAAGTGGGTCTAATATTGCAGAATTGTCGAGGGCTAGCTCCTTTTGGACTTCTTATGGCTCAACAATGGTAAAGCCGCAGGCAAGTCTAAAAAGACCCCATTATCAAGTCCAACGCTCTCGAGATGTACACCATATCGCACATAGTGGACTCAACAAGATCGATAAAAGATCCCAGACCCACTTACCCTAAATAATTAACAAAATCAATCATTTATAGGCTACTTAAGGACCTCTCTTCTTAATAAGCAAGAAAAGAGAAACAAATGCTTTGATACCAATGTAATGGAATTGGTCTATTAACTTGAGAGTAGCGGAAATTAGAGAGAGTAATTTTGTGAGCATAGCGGGTGAACTTACTTGATGGTAGCAACATAAACATAGCATTTAGTTAACTTGGAATGAACAATACTTTTTGCAAGAGAGAGAGTCTAGAGATTATGACAACAGTTGAGGACCGGATTTATGTGGAGCCGGTCCCCCCTTCAATAGGCATTTGTATTATAGTTTCTCCCATGAAGAGAGACTTGTTACAATACAATCTTTGTGTTCCTTGTGACCTAGGTGATGCAATGAACATGGAAAGCTTCATGCATTAAGAGAATAATCATAAACTTTGTGGAAGGCATTAACTATCCCAAGCCTCAGTCCCAAGACCTCAAACACCTTCGAAGGTGGAGAGAGCTAGTAGGGAATGAGGGTAGTGAAAACAAAGAAGAAACATTTCATAGGAGAAAGAATTAGTTCCTCACTTATCATCACTCTTCTTGCTAGCATACATAATAGCATAGTAATGAAGATGGCAAGCTTAAGCATTGAAACATGGCTCTTGGTTGGATTTGCATTCCATAACCAAGTATGTTGGTGTACGCTCTCAACCTCTCTACTTGCTTGGAGAAGGAGAGGGAGCTCTTGCACTTTGCACTTCACACAATGAGAGTGTGTGTGAGTGTGTGTGGGAGAGTATACCCCTCAAGCAGGCCCCCTACTTGCTTTGGTCGACCCCCTCTTGTAGCTCATGCTTGAAGCTCATTAGACCCCTCCAGGCCTAGCCAATCACAAGCAAGAGTTATACCAAGCAACAAGGGTAGCCTTGGGACAAGTGTCCCCCTTTCCCTTTTGAGAGAGAGGGCTTGATAAAAGCTAAATCAATTAATTAAATCCACTCAATTATCATTGGACCCCTTGGGTGGCCAACCAATAGGCTTTAGGCACACCATGAGGGTAACCTAGCTAGGGACTTGGCCTGTGTCCTACTTGCCTCTTGGGCAAGGGGTGCCCTTTGAGGGAGAGAGTGGTCAAGAAACCACCCCCCCTTCTTGCATGACTCGCCCCCTCCTTGTAGGGATTTGCTTTGACTTTTGTGCCATCTCAAGCCCCTCAACCTTGGGCCTAGTTCTCACCACAAGCTTGGTCCTTAAGCTTCTCAAGTTGGGCTGGGTTCCCACCTCGAGTACAACCCTAGCATCTCAAGCATGACAAGCACCTCAAGCATCTCAGTCATGAAACACTTCAAGCATCTCAAGCATCTCAGTCATCAGGCATGACAAGCACCTCAAGCTTGGTTCGAGTTCCCACCTCAAGCACAGCCCTAGCTTACGTAAGGCCAAAGGACTTTTAACACTAACTATTAGAGGTCTTTAATGAAGCTAACCCTAAGGTATTTATGCTCCATTGGTTAGCCTTGCTCTTTGATAGACCATCTCTCATTTGGGCCCCTTTACCATTGGCCCCGTGTTGAGATGATCTATAAGCACGTGTCTATATCCTAACCCTTGTTTCCCTTTATTCTCCCATATTAAATGATCAGTTTAATATGAGAAAATTATGGCGTGGTTAGATATTAGACTTTATGCCACTATTACTTAATTGTCAAAGTCTAGGTATGGCAATTTACGGAGGTGGCTATATAAGCAACCCTCCCCCCCATTGTATTATCATACATTTTTTCATTGCCAATGTTGATTGGTTCAAGACACTCTCTCTCTCTCTCTCTCTCTCTCTCTCTCTCTCTCTCTCTCTCTCTCTCTCTCTCTCTCTCTCTCTCTCTCTCTCTCTCCTTGGTCTCTACGCTTCCACATCGTTGACTTTGACACATCCCACCATTTTTTTCCTCCCCCTAGAAATTGGTCAGTTAAATATCCCTTTCAATCTCAAGAAAATTTTTGGTTTAGAGGGCATGGTCAGCTAGGCATGCTAAGAATAGGGTTTTCTTAAAAATAGCTTATGGAGTCTATAAAAGGGAGTGGTTGGGTAGAGAATAGGCATGCAGAGTTTCCCTTATCCTTTCAGTGTGGTACAAAGCACGCTCAATTTCTAGGGAGGAGAACCTTTGCATATGCATGTGTGGTCGGGGTGAACTATGAGAAACAACTCTTACGAGGAGGGAGAGTTGGAGGTGGCCTGTACAAAAAAGAAAAAGAGTTATGGCTCTGAAAGCATGCACCTTTGGTGTCATGGCCGTTTTCTGATTCATGGTCATCGTCTCTCATAGGCCGTAGTGAGTTGTGCATGTGGTTTTTCTCTCTTGTATGTTGCCGAATATGCCTTTATAGCCAATTTTGTATGCTCTCATAAGGAGACACCCTTGGTCGCCTCTTTTAGTGCTATTGGCCAAGTTTAAGGCTTAAGGGGGTTCCCATAAGGGGCCACAAGTTTTGGGAAAGTTTTGAAAGGCCTAGATAATCCGCTAGAGGAAGTAGAGAAGAGGGCTCATTAAATTTTGGCTTTTGGTATAATCTTTTCTCTGATTTTTTTGCGAACAGCAACCAAAGCCTATCCTATCAAGGAAGTTATTCTAGGGTTGGAGGCCTAAGCTTTACAAAGTTTGTCGAAAGCAGAGATTTGTGAGAAAACTCAAGCAAACATGATTAGTCAAGGGTTTCTTGCAGCCTCAAGATTGTGGAAGGTTATTACTTGGCCACACGATAGAGAAGAGATTTGAGATGCTCACAATTCCTCAATGCAATATTTTCTTAAAAAGGGAAAACTTGATTAGTTGAGAGTTTTTTGCAGCCTCAAGCTTGTGGAAGATTATTACTTAGCTACACGACAGAGAAGAGCTTTGAGGTGCTCACAATTCTTCATGGCAATATTGCCCTAAAAAGTGCACACCTGAAACTCTCCCAATTGCTAGGATTAAATATGAGGACACACTTGTTGGTGGGTTTAGAAAAAGCGCAACCTCTGATGAATGGAAGTCAGTAACTCTTTCCGTCATATCCTTGACAATTTGATGGTGGTCAGGTTGATATTCAGTTTTCCTTGGAATATATGTAGCCATGACTTGAATTGAGCATGGTGCTGATGTTATGGTCTTTTCCTATTAGTATAACCTCTCACATATTGTGAGATTTGCAAAAAAGAAAAAATATCTCCCAATTTTTACGATCAAATGGTCAAATGTGAGAGATTTGCCAGATTTTGCACTAAAGCTTGTAGAATTTTTTGTCAAGGAAATCTCAAAATCAAGCTAGGATTTGTAGTAAATTATGTTAAATCTTCAATTTCCCATATTGCAGGGCACAATCTCGATTGCCATGAAAGGAAAGTATGGGCCTTGTAGCTGTGAAATTTGTAGCCTTCTACTAACACATTGGCCTTAATAATGATGTACATAATACGCTAAAGGAAAAAAAAAATAGCATTGTACAACAAGAGGGTAGAGTGTTCAGGTCTTAAAATGGAGCATCTACTTCTAGTAGCGAGTGAAAGTCCATCTTCCATTGAGCACATGCAAAAATAATTTTCCTAACAAGATGATTGCAAAATTGAAGATAAGGGATATTTTTAAAAAAGTGGAAAAGTTCTAGAGACTTTTGGAAGTATCAGATAACATTTGCCAAACATGAGAGGTATTTAGTGGAGTTTTAAGATTTGAGGGTTGCCCCCCTCCCCCACACCTATGGTAGATATAAAAAATAAGTGGGGTTTACCCCTATTGTATACGCTTATGGTACCTATATTAAAAACCCCTCTTCCTTACACTCATGTGATACCATACGGAACTACATAGTGAATCCCCCGAGAAAATGTGCAACTTGATTGTTTCAAGCCAAGAACAAAGATCTCTGTTGGAGGTGAACGTCCTATGCACAACTCTCGGAAGCAAAATATTTACATTAATGTTGAGGAAAAGAAGCATAGGAAAAGGACGAGTATGACTGTACATTAAGTCAATTGCTATATAAGAAGAAGAAAGTGAGGAGGATCAAAAAATATGTCTTAAAATCCCTCACATCAATACCCCTAAACGAATGTAACTTCATTGTCGTCTTCTTGCCATCCAAATCCCAAGCCACAATATGTTCATGCCAATGAAGGCGGTTTTGCGACTATTAGTACACTTTTGTTTTAAACTTTGGCTCCAATATCAATTTAATTTTGACAAGTTGTCTATTGTGTCTCATCATTTGTCCCATCCATGCATTCTTTATTGCATCTATTCTTTAATGTATTGTTTCAAGGTGTGCACTAATGTCACAAGAGGCATGGATGCATCTTCAAGTTGTTGTGATGCATCCAAGCATTGCAGGGGAGAACATAGAGTAGTTAACTGAGTTCATTAAAGAGATTGTCCTTTGCTGGAGCTTGGAGAAGCCACAACAACATCCTTTACCATTGAGGGTGCTCATCCACTACCATTGAGGGTGCTCATCCTGAATCTTAACGAGGTTTTGTTGTGCACTGTACATTGCAAAGAATCAACCCCCCACGATTATAAACTACATGGTGAGAACTCGACACTCGTGGGGAGTTTACAAAGTGTACATTCAAGGGGGGCTAGAAGAATTCTTGGATTGGGCATTCCATTTGATGTTTTCTTATGGAGTTTCTATGGAGAACAAGAGGCAAATTACTTGCTTGCCCATTGCTTCTTGAGGCTACGTGAGGGATTCAAGGAAGTTATTGGCTAGGAGAGGTGTCTAGTTTACCCAAAACATCAAATTCCTAGAACTGGAGAGTGTTTCATGTTCTTGGTTGACTTTTGGTCATGGCATCCAGAGCACACTATTGCACCACGCACACATGCATTTTGCACACCATGCACTCTTTCACCTGGACAAGAAGTAGCTTTACTAGTGGGACCAAGAGAAGCTTCTTCATTATCCAAAGCAGTGGGCACCTTCTCCGGTGAGGAAGTATCAACAAAAGGGTCTTTCAAAGCAAAACTACATTCGCCCCCCTCAGTAGCAATATTTTTAGGCAAGGCACTATACTAGAAGGTTCTTTTTCCACAATTTCTTCAGCCCTCACAGTCGCCAGAGGTTCAAAGGATTGCCCTGTCAACCATGGATAAGAGTCCAATTAAACCCGTGCCATTTTAATCCTTTGTAAAGTAGTAACTATTTCACTTTTCCCTACCATTGCAAGGATTGGGATTAGGTTGTCCATCAACTTCACTTGTCGGCGCCCTCGACACTGGTGAGAAATAATTTGGAGGATGTTCTTTAAAAGAAAAAATCATCCCTAGTCGTAGCATCAGCAAACGGCTACCCTAGAAAAAAAATTAAATTGCATTGGTAGCAGATTTTGCATAATGCAAGTATGCAATGGCTTCCCCCTTCCAGTGGAAGGAGCAGGATCAGTGTGTCCACAACCAAACGGACTGATAGGCACCCTCTCTAAGGATTGGAATATAGGATCATAATCCATGTCATGAAGTCCAGGTGAGTTGTTGACACTTTGTGAGCATTGATCTATAAAATGCATAGATTGTGTTGATAGCCAAGGAAAATATTCACCAAACCATGGTCATAAACACAAAATATGGCAGTGGTAGAAGTTCACTTACATTAGGGGTAGCAGTCATACATGCCTCAACTTGCAACCTAGCACTACCTTCATCTTGGATGGCACATGTTGCTCACAATCAAGCGCTAAACACTTTTGATAAGAATGGACCATGTGTGCAAAACAAAGAAAGTGGTAGGAATGATGACAAGGAAGTGACATAACATATAGGGCCTCTTGTGCAAATCCAAAACCATAGCCACAACAAGCTGGCGATATTATTATGGTCTTGCAAGCATGACTTGTGCAAGGTGGCCTTGGATGGAAAAGGTTGACAGCTGCTCTGATAGCATTGTTTCCAATGAATTACAAAATTCACATTTATGAATAGCAGAATTGTGCTCATTCTCTATCAAATTGAGTTCAACCTGCACACACAAGCGACAACCATAGGTTACAACCATTAGTGAAGATTATTTGATTTGCATATGGCTATCTAGCAATTTTTATCATCCTACAATGTACAAGTGACCCAGTGTCAAGTAGCTATTTCCATTCTAATCAAGTATATAACATCAAAATGATTGTAGTATAATATATCACTATATAGCACAGTTTGTAACTGTATGAGTGTACTCAGTACTATATACAAGTGCAAAGAGTTATTTAAGCCATACAGTAACTATAGTCGTATATAGTATTATCTAACTATATAATACTACATCCCTATATAGTTAATAGAACATTACAACACTACTAAATTACTATAAATAGCACTATGTAATTACACCATCATATTACCACTATGTATCCATAGAGAAAATATAAGCACAACGCAATATCGTAGGACTATATAGCACACTCTGTCTCTATATGCCTTAAACAACTACTATATAAGAATGCAGAGTGGCATAAACAGCTATATAGTGGCACATAACTATATATCTACAACGTAACTATATAGCTATATATTCCTATATAGTGGCACATATTATATATCTACAACGTAACTATATAGCTATGTATCCCTATATACTTTATAGAGAAACTTAGCACTACATGTCTAGTATAAATAGCTCTATATAATTATACCTTAGTGGTACAAGTCTGTAAAGTCTATATAAGCACATAACGATATAGTGCAATATAGTTATGTCTTTCCATGTAGTACTATATAACTATGTCAATGCAATATTATTTAGTTTGGTATTACCATAAAACTAATAAATGCTACATAGCTTTCTTGAAGACAACATAACTATGTATGTATTGCACACATTGTTTCTACATAAGTGTGCATACATGTACATAGCTATATATTGTGCATTATAGCTTCACATTTTACATCATAGATATGTGAACCTATGTATACAGCAATGTATTGTGCATTATAGCTCCACAATTTACTACATAGATATGTATACTTAGTATATAGCTATGTAATCTCTGTGTAATGTGCATTATAGGTACCCACTTTACTACATATATAAGAACACATGTATGTAGCTATGTTTTGATGCACAACTCAATAGCCACTACATCGTTATAGGTGAGCTACAATTTTGGACATCACAATATATATGTGCACATAGAATTATATAGTCATGAAAGTCTTTGGATTACCATATTACTATAGTTTCCCACATAGCTCTGAGTAGTCATGTGCCACTATAAGTATATTGTCTTACTTTGGCTTGATCTAGAGAGCTTCTGAGTGTCCTCACATTATTGGGATCCATGGTTGAAAGAAGGTCTTGGATGGTCCTTGCAAACGTTGTGATCTCAAACTTGCCCTCCTCTTTGAATATACTCTATTAAATTTCCTCAACCTCTCTTTGCTCGTCTTCAAGACGAGGTACTACCTTCTTTGAATTTTCTCCGTCTCTTTTCATGTAAATTGTACTACACTATCTTTTCATGGTCATCAAATTGCAAGCAAGTAGGGATCACCTTGGACATGGGTGACACGTGTTTTACTGCACTATGCTGGGAAGAAAATTCCATCTTTGAGAAGGCACTCAAGAATCTCCCTCTCTTTGTTTCAATCTCTCCTTTGGCCTCACAACAAGTACACATGAGAATGGTAGCCTCTCGCACCCAATTTACTTTTTGATGACCGTTCTTTGTGGCCCCTATGCAGTATTCCCATAAAATTCCCCTCACAAATGAATTGGTGAGTTCTTTATTGAAGGGATTTTCCTAATACAACATGAGGTGTAGCTCCATGAGCTGCACACATAAGTGCCAAGGAACCCAGTAACACTTTACTTTTGTGCCTGGTCCAGGCTTTTCACAACAGAAAACCGTTGCTAAGTCCTCATCTGAAATGTCTTCCATCTTGATTGCCCAAGGGTTGAGAGCATGCCACCCATGGAGCAAGGGAAGGTTTAAGGACCTTGAAGGACATTGCACTGTCTTGGCACTCTAGAGAATGTGTTTGACTTGAACCTTTTGTCTCTTAGAGGGGTTTGGTTTCACTAGCTTTGTGGTCATAGGCTATCTCTTCTTTAGTGACATCCTGCAACACAAAGTTAAATAGTCAATGAAGAACTTGGTGCCCCTCTTGATACAACATGAGGTGTAGCTCCATGTGCTGCACACATAAGTGCTAATGAACCTAGTAACACTTTACTTTTGTGCTTGGTCCAGGCTTTTCACAACACAAAATCGTTGCCGAGTCCTCATCTGAAATGTCTTCCATCTTGATTGCCCAAGGGTGGAGAACATGCCACCCATGGAGCAAGGGAAGGTTTAAGGACCTTGAAGGATGTTGCATTGTCTAGGCATGCTAGAGAATGTGTTTGACTTGAACCATTTGTCTCTTGGAGGGGCTTGGTTTCACTAGCTTTGTGGTCGTAGGACATCTCTTCTTTAGTGACATCCTGCAACACAAAGTTAAATAGTCAATGAAGCACTTGTTGCCTCTCTCTCTCTCTCTCTCTCTCTCTCTCTCTCTCTCTCTCTCTCTCTCTCTCTCTCTCTCTCAAGAAATGCCACTCAAAAAGTCCTGCTTTGCAGCCTTTGTGCCTAATCCTCCCTATTATATCATTATGGGCAGGTTTTATTACCTGTTGTTGGTGATTCCTATTCCCCCTTTGCACAAGTAGCCATCAGTGTGACATGAAACGTTTCGTGGTTTCGGTCGTTTCGGGGTTTCGAGGTTTTGAAACGTTTCGTTTCATAGTGTCAAAAACATGAAACAGGTTTCATAAATGACATTAAATTATATATTAATAAAATATGATAAATATGTATACAATGTAGCACACATGACTCTAGACTTTAATGTCCACGAGAGAGAGAGAGAGAGAGAGAGAGAGACGTGCTCACTGATTAGAAGCGACTTCAAGCGAGCACGATCAAAGAGATTTTCAGTATTGATGAAAGTTAAAACACAGCCACTAGTTTCATGAATCATAACTGATGCATCATTGATTCATTTAGCAAAGTACTTCTATTGAACAAAGTTCAAACTTAATTCAATGTCACAAACCATAAGCTTTAGGGACCACAATCATCTGTTAACTGCAACGTTGGGTTTCTAGAAAAAAAAGCCCCAATTTTAAACGTTTCATAAAAAAATGCATGTCCGTTTCATGCGTTTCAGCAAAACGTTTCATAGGTTTCGGAGTTTCGGGGTTTCATCTGCATGAAACGCGTTTTTATGTCACACTGGTAGCCATAGAAGATCTATGTGTGTGTGTGTGTGTGTGTGTGTGTGTGTGTGTGTGTGTGTGTGTGTGTGTGTGTGTGTGTGTGTGTGTGTGTGTGTGTGTGTGTGTGTGTGTGTGTGTAGCTGTTAAATCTTAGATAATAAGACATAATTGAATTTTTACATTAAAAAGACAGTTGGCAATGGAACAAGGAATAGATATGTACAAAAACAACTCAGTACTAGAATCATTTAAGTACAATGTTTGTAGGAAAAAGATCCCCTTTCAGTATGCAAAAAGTAAATGAACTTCCCAAATCATCAGTGAGTCTTCCATCCAGAGTAAAATAGCTTGCCAAAGTAAAAACACCTTCCAAGATAAGATAGAGTCCTTACCTGCATCCATCCAAACAAAACAACAATTCAGTTAGCCTTGGATGTGTTTTATAGGTATCAATGGACCATACCAGTTGTTATCCATGTCCATCTTATAAACTTTTTTTATTTGAACAAGCTTAGTGATATATGTTTACAAAAATGTTCTTCCTTTTCTGTTTTTCCTAAACCCAAGTTACTAGCAAAAAACATTATTCTGATTAGAAGGCCACCACCCCTTCTAATCCAAGTGTCATAGTCCCCTATCAATGTATCCTTCAAGATTAATGAAACTCAACCGAAGCTAAAAAAACTTCTATTATAGTTCAAAAAAGTAATAAGCTAGTTTATGTTTGTTTAGGTCAAATATAGTTAAGTATTCATCATGGTATATGGAATCTAAAACATCTTATAGTATGTATATCTATTACCAGATAAATCTCACAGCACATTAAGTGGCAAGGAGCCCTTGAAGTAACCAAATATCTGAAGAGTAGTTCAATACCCATATGCAACCGGCAGGCCAAGCCTCCCAAAATAAAAGCATAAGGTAGAAAAGAGCTAGTATCAATTATTACACAAGAAGATACCCGGCATCATATCATCCCCATGCCAATCCAAGGGGTACATATTATGTAGTCAAATGTAGTCGAAAAAACATTCCCATAGTGTATACTTACCTTTAATAGGTACAGGTTCTTTGGTAAGAAAATGGGGTTTGTTACAAAGCATCAGGTGCAATAGGTCTTGAAATACTTATTTACAAAATAGTATAACCTCCCAGCGAATGCGACAGAGTTAATAGACAACCTAGTTAAAGATTTTGGTACAGCAATCGTATGCAGCCGGGCCAACCAACCCCGCACACAGTGCGCATGAAGTCAAATCAGTACTCCTTATATTCAAAAAAAACTTAAACGATGGGTTTTACCAGGTTGTAGTAAAACCTAATTACCAGTGAACCATTAAAGCATGCTTATCAATCCAATCCCAAACCATACCTGCTTTAAGCAATTACCTCATTAAAGCAAGAGAACTAATACAGTATCCGTTAGCACCCGGGGAGGTAACCCTGTTATAGCAAGTGAATTCCAGGCTTAAGCTAGCCAAGCAAAACCTAATTTTTCCTTTTCGAATGAGTGACAAATTATACCGACCAACCATAACCACAATTTCCATGCTGAGTAAAATAATAAAGCTATCATTCATGAGTAATACATATACCAACTGCACACAGTGTAAAAACCGACAGCTATAAAACCCAACATGAACGCAAGCAGAATACGCCTAAGATAAAACAACCGCCACCATGCTATTGACAAGCATTTAATGTTTACCTTACAGTGTCAACAAATAGCAGAAGAATGCTTACTGTAAAAAATTCCAATGTAACCAGTAACGAGGCAAGCTAGGGTAGAAAAGAACCCGAGACACCTGAGTGGTGAGCTCCATAGCTCCTTTTGTGAAGCAGGCAGTAAGTCTTCTTAGAAAAAAACACAAGAGAACAACACTGGCTAATTGAGGGGCAGAGATGCGCCCTCACCTGTTTAAATAGTGAAAGGAGGATGGACTGCCAGTCCTTTGAGCAGGAGTAATGAGTGAGCCGGGGGCCGCCTTCCCTTGTGAGTGTGTGGTAGCACCAAACGGCTTGCAGATACACATGAATGGGCAGATCCATAGCCAGGGAGGAGAGGCCGCCTTCACGGTGTAATGAGGAAAGAAAATCACGCTCGGCACGCCAGGGCGATCTTTATTTTATATCTTAGTTTATTACTCAAGGGCTAGGCCCCATGGTCTTTACAAGGTAATGAATATTTTGAGTAGTATCACTAAAGCAACCCAGTAGATTCTGGGCTAGATCCAAGTGGGGGGGGGGGGACTCTGACGACCTAAGGATAAAACCTGCGAGTACAAGGATTCTTGCTTTATGGAAAAGCTCAAAAATCAACAACGAGGGCAACAAATAGACATTCCATGCACGCAGCTATACTGCTCAACATTGATGTGTGGCACATGTATGTGTAACTATAATGAGTATTGTGCATGTGCATATATATATATATATATATAGATAGATATAGATATAGATATATAGATAGAGAGAGAGAGGGAGAGAGGGAATTAGTGTGGAATGGCATGCACACATCTAAGTGACATAATCTTATATGATCCTAGCTTGTTGAGGATGCAATGAACACATTGCAAGAGAGAATGAGGTGGAAAATTTGGAATTTAGTCAAGGCAAACAATTACAACCGATAGACATTGTTGCAACATCAATATCCAAAGCAAGAACCAACTCTAGTAGTGGTCGGTGCTTCAACCTACCTAGTCATATAGTCTACACCCATGATGATGTAAAGCTTACCTGCTTGGGTCCTTGGAAGCGGCCCAATCGCATCAATTCCCCACTTTGCAAATGGCCCATAAGAAATGATAGGATTCTACGTCTCACAAGTGAGCCTCCTATTCCCACTCTTTTGGCACTCCATACAAGTTTTACACTAGTGGTGCACATCTATATTAAGACTAGGCCATAAACATCTTACTTACAAGATCTCCCTAGTAGCTATGTTGAGGGAGAAGTGGCCCCCACATACCCCATCATGACAACTTGCTATTTTTTCTCTTAGACCATTAGAGAGAGGCACCTTCCTGAGTACTTGATCTTTACCTATGCAGTAAAGATCATTAGATCATTAGAGAGAGGCACCTTCCTAAGTACTTGATCTTGACCCATGCGTTAAAGATTGTCATCGATGATGCATTAAAGATTGTCATCGATGATGCAGTATCTGTGGCCTTCCATATCAGTCTTTTTTTTTTGCCTTTGGTAAGATCTCTTGGACATTCCCCTTTTTCTAGGAATTCCATAATATCGACATATTGTCGCTTCCTTGAAACAAAGGTAGTTGTAGTTTAATGATACCTACTACAACATCTTGAACTTGATTACTAGCAAGAGCATCTACTTCTTAGTTTTCTACTCTATGGACATGATTCAATTCTACTTCTTTAAACTAACTTAATAGAGCTTTTGCATTAATTAAGTGATCCAAAAGACCCTGATTCTTGCAAGCCCAAGTACCATTTACCTCCTTCATTAACAACATTGCATCGCCAAAAACATTGAGATGTTGAATACCATTTTTGACTCAAGCCCAAGAGTTAAGGCCGCATATCCGGCCTCATTATTAGAGTGGACAACTTCTATCACTTCTCCTTTAGAGAAAAGTTTAGTGTTAAAGACAACAAATCCTATTTTAGCCTTGTTTGTCTCGTGCATTTGTAAGCTACGTCAAAGTACAGAGAGTGAGCTCCCTCTATTCTTGGAACCTCCAATACCGGTGCTATTTCCTTATCAACTGACTTATTTTTTATCTTTTTTCAAAGTGACGATGAGTGAGAATTCCACCTAGACTAGCTCTGGAAGAGCTCTCCAATTGGATTGTGTAATCAAACTCTTACAACCTCATGAGCCATTTGGAAATCTTAGAAGAGACATCCATGTTCTGTAATACATAGGGAAACACTTCTTTCATGGTTAAAATGACAAATGGTCTAGGCAGTAGTTGAGTGGAACTAAGTATTAGAAACCATTATGCAAGCACCATGTGCTTTGCTTTCATGCATCCTTTCTCTGATGTGGCTTTATCATGCGACTAGAGAAGTAAATAGGACAGATAAAAGAAGTGTGAGGGTCCTTCTACATTAACACGGCCCCAAGTGTGTTGGCATTGCCCACACTAGGGTTGACATAAAATGGTTTATCCCACTTTGGAGGTGCAATGGTGAAAAGTGAGATCAAGATTTGTTTTACCTCATTGAACTGATTCTCGTTTTCTTCACTCTAGGTGAATTTATTGGTGTGGGACTTGTTGTAGAGGGAGTACCAATTGAGAGAGTAGATATATTAATCTACTCAAATACTTCACCTTTTGTAGAAAAGAGACCATATTCTTTGTTGTGGTAGGTGATGGCAAGGAAACCAATGCTTGAACCTTGCTAGGGTTGGCCTCAATACCTCTTATTGAAACAACATAGCCAACTTAATGTGACATTTATCCACATTTAGTTGCCCACTTAGTGATTGTAGCCTATCCAATCATTCATGGACCTTTTCCAAGTGCAATATATGAGAGCTATATAAACAAAATCATCAATAAATACCCTTATAGACTTTCCAAAGGAAGGTTGAAACACATATGTTGCATAGCATGGAAAGAAGGCCGGGGCATTAGTGAGCCAAAAAGGCATGACTCTTTAGGCAAATCAGCCCCATGATGTGATGAATGTTTTCTTTTTTTGATCTTCTTTGAAAATTTTGATTTGAAAATAGCATGAGTAGCCATCTCATACTGTGTAGCACTCATATCTAGCTACCTCATTGAGAATTTTATCTTGCAAAGGAAGAGGGTAGTGATCCCTCTTTGTGGCTGCATTAAGAGGCTTGTGATCAACACAAACATTCCAATCACCATTCTTTTTTTATGTGACTATCACTTGAGAGACCCACTTTGAATCTTCAATGCGATAGATGAATCCTACTTCTAGTAGTCTCCTCGCCTCCTTGAGAAGGGCATTTTATTGGATTACACCCAGTTGCTTGAGCTTTTTCACTATAGGCTTGCTACCTTCTTTTAACTTGATGTGGTGTTGGACCACTGTGATGCCCATGATTTTGTCATATTCATCAATGAACAATGTAGTAAAATTAGTTAGCATTGAAAGATAATATTCACACTCTTTGCCACACAACTCATTAGAGAGAATCTGATATAGCTTACTTTCCTCTACCAAACATTGCATATCTAATGGCTCCCCTTCGCTTGATGATGATGTGTTAGGCTGCTCCATCTTCTTAGGTTGTTTGAGAATGATGCCCTTCACTTCAATGTTGTCATTATCTTCCATCGTTGTAGACTTTTTCTCTAAAGTGGCTAAAAAGTCACTTGAAAACTCATTATCCAAGGTCTCTAGATCCATGTCACATTGTTGCTCTATCTCATGTCATAGAGTATTTGTTTACCATTGGCATCTTTCATTTGGATTATGCTCATGCCTTGATCTTTCTTGAGCCTTCATAGCCGTAAGCCATGGCCTCCTTAAAATGATTGAGTAGCCCTCCCCTTTGTGTGGCATGACAAAGATATCTATATCCACTTCTGTGTCAAATGCTTTTACCCTAATTGCATTTACAATGCCAAAACATATAGCCTTGACATTGTTTTCCATCTTAGCTTCGCAGGGTGCTAGTCTGTTTACCTCTACACCCAAATGATGCATCATTTGCTCGACCATCACAGAGATTTGTGCACCACCATCGATGTAGATGTTGTAAATATGTTGCGCTTTGATGTGGGGGTGGCCTCACCCTTGTGGTGGTCAAATTTTTTGTTGTCTGGGACCTTTGTTGAAAGCCTACCTCCTTGGATGAGGGTAGTAATAAATACCATGACCCTCCTCTCTATAGTTATAGTAGTATTACACTTGGTTTTGCCTTTGTTGTCATCTCCCTTGCTCTGGAATTTTACCGTATGCACGCCCTTGTTATACAAAATGATTTGATAGATTCTCTAGTTGATTGGTGATCCAATTTAGAAGCTCTTGCTAGTTTGCAACTACTTCTTGTGGTTGACTCCTTTGTGCGGCTGATGTGGTTGATGCTAGAGGTGCTTGAACCCCACCAGTTTACTCTTGATTGGCAATCATTAGTTTTGCCTTTGTTCATGAGAGTGGTGGAGAGTTTTGGAGGGTTCTTCCATGCGAGAATAAAGAAAATGATGTGGTGACCACGGAGGTGGCAAGGTGCTTTCTTATTGATGCCTCTGTTTGCGAGAGAGAGAGAGAGAGAGAGAGAGAGAGAGAGAGAGAGAGAGAGAGAGAGAGAGAGATGACCCTCTTTCGTGGAAAAGCTTCTTAAGGCTTCAAAGGTTGGCTTTTGGTGTTAGTGGAGTTGGTGGTTGAAGCCATGGTACAGGTAGAGTGGGTGCAAGTGGATGTGGTGGTGCATAAAAGAATGGGAAAATGTGAAAACCTATCGATACCATAGCACCAATGCGATGATCAAAGTAGAAAATACAAGGGACTTCTTCATTTGGGACAGACTCATGATTTGTGTGACGGAAGTCTTGCAAGGATGTGGACACCAACGATTTCTTTGCCTTGATCTTCTTGAACGTGATTGATGAGGGTGTGGGAACCTCTTCAAGATGAAGTTGGAAGATAAATTAAGGCCACGTGATCTTTGGGCCCTACACAAAGACATCGTGAACCAAATCATATGTCTTAGAGCTCTCACCTAGAGAAAAATCCACAATGTCAATCCTACGGTGGGGCTTATCCAGTTTCTTGCTAGACTCTCCTCTGGTCTTGATCTTTTCCTCCCTTTGGGAACCTCTTGCAACCCATGGTGCCCATAGACAGAGGGGGGGGGGGGGGGGGGGGGGGGGGGGGGTGTGGAATGGCATATACACATTTAAGCGACGTTGTCAGGAGTTTTTTGGAGCAAGGGATTGCGCATATGTTCATACCCATGCATGGTGCATCAAATAAAGTATTGCCCATTTTCCAGAGCCAGGTGGTTACGTGGGGCCCACATGTGTACAGGTAGGACACCATGTACATAGTGCATCGATTTTCACTATTACCAGTACCAGTGTGTTTTTTCTACAATAATGAGGAGTTGGTAGCACGTAAAACTTCTCGAGGAAGCTATCCGCGGGCCGACGACATGAGGTAAGCAGGTGCGTCAGATGGCATCTAGTGGCGTCAAGAGGTCGAATGGGGTCACTATTTGCACGCGGAGAAGTACGGACACGACGTGGGTGTTTTCTTGTGATACATATGCAGAAAGGTCATCATGAGGACCACTTTTTGGGGCCACTTCACGTGGTGGCGGGATGCATTATTGAAAAGAAATGAGTGTCAGGTGTGCGGATGATGCAAAAAGGTGACAACTATGCACTGTGAGGTCAGTTTTTGGCCTGTTCGGGGTCCGTTTGATGTCATCTAAAAGGCCAAGGGTGCCCAACTAATAAAGCTAAGTGTGGGAACTGAAAAAACTGAGAGAAGACCAGAAAAAATGTGGAGAAGAGAGGAGGAACAGCCGCAAGTGTGTTTTTGGGGTTTTTGGAGCTTGTTTTGGCCGTAAACTGCTCATCCGAGGTCGGATTTGAGCACTTTGACATTGTAGACTGGGGTTTTGGGCCGTTCCGGACGTGATGGCGCTGTCCATTTTGCCAAATTCCTCACTATTTTTCTGTTGTTTTGGCTGTGTAAGTTTCTCCTATAAGCGAAGCTTCTGCTCCAATTTGTGATTGTATCTAGTATCTTTTACCCATATTGTGTGAGCTATTTGCCCCATTGGTGTTGGCCCAAGCTCAATTGTATCTAAACATCAAAATTTCTCCTCTTTTGAGCTAAGTTTTTTGGGTGTGTGTGTGTCTGTGTGGAGTGGGCAAGTGGATAGTCTCTCTCCTCTCACTCCAGAGGTGTGTTCCCTGTCTCGGCCAAGTGTGTTGTGTAAGCCGAGTGGTGCCCCATTGTGTGTGTGTGTGTGTGTGTGTGTGTGTGTGTGTGTGTGTGTGTGTGTGTGTGTGTGTGTGTGTGTGTGTGTGTGTGTCTTTCCAAGAGTGTGTGTCGGGTCGTTATAGAGGCATTCTGTGTTTTCCATCCCGCTCACAATGTTAGCTTATAGAAATTCTAGCTTGTGGAAGATGCCATGAACACACTTCAAGAGAGAATGAGGTGGAAAGTTTGAAATTTATTCAAGGAAAACAATTACAAGAGATAGACATTGGTGTAGCACTAATATCCCAAGCAAGATCTCTTTGAAATGCCATATGGTGCATGAAATCCATGAAGTTAGAATTGTGAGTGAATCAGCAACGGAGTATAGATACCATGCTAATGATGATGTGATGGGTGGTGAGAAGGGTTGCCTTGATCCATTCTAATGAGATGAAGATTGTGATGCATTAGATAACTCTAAGGTGCTTGACTTGATGGTAGTCATGGTGCAAAGATGTGGTGGGTGTGTAGGTGATTTATGGTGTGAGTATCCTCATCAACAAGAGGTGACGGTGACATCCCTACCCAAGTGCATGGCATTAGCTAGTGAGCCTTCAACATGTCGACAAGTGAGTGTGTGTGTTTCAAAAACTCTACCAAGTGGCTCCTTATATGGTGAAGGAGGATGAGAATTTTGTAATTTAGAATTGGTAAGTGTGACCTATCTTGTTGATTGGGATGGGTGGTGCATGTGATTGTGGCTCCCATTTTGTCTGCCTGATTATTGAAACAAGAAAGTCCAAGGACAAAGAAATAAGAAGACACAAGATTTGGGATAGAAGGCCAACTTATTAGAGAAGAAAAAGGAGGGGAAACGGGTGTAAGTGTCGACCATGCGAAAGCGTAGAGCAATGGGGTGGGGTGGGGGAGAGAGAGAGAGAGAGAGAGAGAGAGAGAGAGAGTTAGAACCAACCAACTGGGCAATGAATTAGTGATTTACAATGGGTGCAAGGTGGTGCGTATATACTCACCTTAGCAAATTGCCCAACCCAAGATTTGACAAATAAGTAAAATAAATACCTAAGGCCAAAACAAATGTTGGAATAACATTTGGCCATTCACTTGAGATGTTATAACCTTAACACCCTCTCTGTAGCTCATAGTGGACATATGTAGGAAGACCAAGTCGATGAGGAGGCTACCATGGACACCCGAGTAGTACGTCTACTACGAAATACACCTCGGTTATGCTATCAACAATTATTTTACCTGAGAAGAATGTCATCTTGAGCATCATTTGCCTCATTGAAAAATTGAACTGTAGACCACACTATGTCGAAGAATCCCCATTCGTAAATTGTGAACACATCACATCCAAGCATTCATAGACAATGAACTTTGAAACACATCATGTCCATAATGTGTCCAACAACAATGCATTGGTGCACTCATCCATAGTGTTTTTATATGTCGTGTTGGTTCCTTGCTAGATGCATGTCCCTTGAACTTCGACCCATGGGTTCAAACACTGATAACTTGAATTCAACAGATGGATCCAAATCATTCATAGGGAGCATTGTTTGCCCCTCTCTATTGCTCACAAGCGTCTCCCTGGCTGAAGCTAGTTGTGGCAACCACCACCTGACTAGAAATTTGGCATCGTGGTGATTGTGGCCTCCACCAGGTGTGCCATGCCGATCTCTTGAGTTAGATCTTTATCATCATTATCCCTATCTAGACTTCCTTTGCCTTTGTCTCTTGTGAGTTTGTGCTTTTTGTCTTTGGCTTTGCATTCCCAAGACAAATAAATCATCTTCTCGCATTTATAACAATGGCTCTCAGACCTTGTGTTACCAAGGCAGCTAAATAAGCATTGGTCTTGCCATCATTTCCAAGCTTGCCTTTGCCTTTGTCCTCTAGCAAACTTGTGCATTTGCTTTTGGTTTTGATTGCCAAGCCAGACAAATCAACAGCTTCCTTGAGAATTTTGCTCAAGCAAAGGCTACTAACTAGGTGTTGGTTGATGCACTTTCCATAGCCTTTAGTTGGTGTTGGTCATTTGAGGCAGAATTTTCATCATGGTTCACCTTTGCCGATGGCGAAGACAAGGCTAAAATTTTCTCGATTATCTCACCACACTGTCTTTGAAGCAAGCAAAACAACTTGCTCTCTTTGCACTAGCGTTTCAAAACACCAACCACAATGTAGCCTTTGAGGGAGTCCAACTGTTGCCTTGCATAGCGTTTCAATATGCTCACAAACTTGGTCAAAAGTCACTGCTTGGGAGCACCACCCATTGTCAGTGTTGGGCCCTGCTACTGCACGCATTTTAGAATGCCACCAAGATCATTGAGAGAAAAAAAATGCATGTCCCCATTGATAGTGTCATCATTGTAGGCGTTTCAAAATGTTACCAAAATCCCAAAGATGTCCCCCCGTTTTCATTGTGACACTAAGCTTCCTTTGCCTGCAACATTCCAAAATGTTGCTGGGTTTGCCCTTCTTCACCGCTTCTTTAGTGTTTCTGAAATTTCTACAGTGAAAAACGCAAAGCCTAGGGGGTTGCCACTCACATTGTCACCAAAAACGCAACTAGGGTATCCTCCATAGAGCCAGTGTTTCAAAACTACACCTCGGAGGGTTCACTCAAAAATATGTAGAATAGCATGTGAATTCAACAAAAAGGATTAATTTCTCTTATGAAATTACAAAAAATATAAGGATGTTTTAAATTAAAAAAGTGAAAATTTTGCTACATAAGGGGTCTTTTTATTGCAAAAGGTGGTACATAAGGGGTCTCTTTTTACCTCAAAAAATGTAGAACAAGGGGTTTTATAAATACCTCTTGAATGCACGTACTATACAAGATCTATATGTAGTGAACCCCCCCCCCCCCCCCCCCTCTCCTGCAAGAACTCTACATAGACTTTAACATTCCTACTTTTGAACTTTAGAATGCAACGAGTAGTGAAAAAAGCCAATTGCAGGGGGGGATATGCAGCATGCGCTCCTTTGCTACTCCTCTTCTCCACAACCAGTTCCTCACAAGTTTGTCGAGCCTTGCGCTCTGATACCATGTCAAACTCAAATACAAAAGCGTAGAGAAATGGGGAGAATACACGCGGGGGGGGGGGAGAGAGAGAGAGAGAGAGAGAGAGAGAGAGAGATTCTTGAACCCACTAATTCAACAATGAATTATTTATTTACAATGGGGGCAAGGCGGTTCCTATATACTCATCTTATCAAATTTTTCTACCCAAGATTTGACAAATAAGTAAAATAAATACCTAAAGCCAAAATAAATATTGCGATCACATTGTTCATTCACTTGAGATGCTATAACTTTAATAATGTGTTGGTAAATGTGGAGGAGAGGGTAAAGTTGGAAATAAGTTGTGTCAGCATGACGAGGGAAAACTAGGGTCCACCACCTTGGCCATATCTCGCTACTCATAACTCCAAAAAATATTAAATAAATATTGCCAAAAAGTTGAGCTCATAACCTTTGACTCTTCTTTTGAACTCATCCTCAACATTGGAGAGGAGATATGCCCCAAAGATTGCCCAAAAATGGGTGTCCATTCACACGGCCCCCAAAGTCTTCTTGGTGGTTTCCATGGGTTGATCTTCCTTATGCTTCCAAAAGTGAGCTACCCATGTGCAAAAAAGTGTGGCATGCATCATTAACTAAGATTTGTAAGAATTTAGTGGAGGTATTATTGATAATATAATAATAGTGCATGATGGAAACTAATACACACATAATTATAAATCCAATAGAGTGATATAGTTTATATACACTATGAAATAAAAATATGACAAAATTATAATAAAATAAGATAAGAGAAAACTCAACTAATAACGGCCTCTCTTGTAGTCCATAATAGATTTATTTATTTATTTACATATAAGAATGTAATAACATGCATAAAAGTGAAAACAAATCATCTACTAATACATGTTTGATAGAGTGAGAATGTGTCAAAGGGGTTCTTATGCGAAAGACAAAGTGACATGAAAATTTTTGAAATGCGGCCCTCACATGCTACCCATGAACAGCAACTTGTCCATAGTGATGTTAGTGATGTGATGCATACTCGATCTTTTGAAAATCATTTGCATTTCAGAACTTTTATTGTTGATTACTCTAAGCATGCATGGGTATATTTATTTAAGTCAAAATTCAAAGTTTCCTTTTGCTCCAACAATTTTTGTTTATGGCCAACAAAGTATCTAATTGTACTATGTGCACTCTTTAATTTGATTGAGGAAGAGAGTATATGTCTAAAATATTTAATGCATTTATGTGAGTCAGAGGATAAATTGTCAATGTATACTTAATGAATTTAGATGTATATAAAGAAAATACAACTCCACCCTTGTAAGGATGTACTAAGGAGACAATTATGAACTCACAAAATGTATATGATGTGTTGTTACCTATGGTTAATGAAGGGAGTACAAATGTAAGTTCTAATGAGACACATGTGTACCTTATGTAGGTTTCACAAATCAATCAATTTTTCACACAACTTCTACAAGATGTAACAGATGAGGATAGTATTAAAAATGAACACGTTAGATGTATACCTATATGGTTGGTGGAAACATTGCATGAGAGTAAAGTAGGTGCACCTTTGTCTAGGCATACTTGTTTAGGCCCTCAAGATGCCTCTACACATCTAATTGTTATGTTTTGGCTATGAATAGATCTATCATGAGGAAGAATTTTTGTCACTTGATGAAGCAAAAAAATTGGAAAAAAAATATGATTGCAGTGCAATCTAAGTATGATTTTCTTGTGAAGAATGGAGCATGGTCTTTGTGTGACTTACCTCCTCGCAAAATGGTCGTTAGTACAAGCGGTCTTTCAAGCTAGAATATAAGTTTGTTCAATTTAAGGATAGACTTATGGCAAAAGGGTAGGGTTGAAAAACAATATGTGCTAACTTATGTATGATTTGAAGCAAGCTCCATGCACTTGGTATGGAAAGATTTGTGCATATTTGACTGCACATGGTTTTTGGAATAGCTTAGCTGAGAATAAATGGTATGTCAAGTGTGTAGATGATGTATGTTTTATCAGTGTGCTATATGCTAATACATGTTGCTCATTGAACCAAAGAAGGGATATACGGCTAGTTTTAAGGCTCATCTTTTTGAAATGTGATATTTGGAGCTTATGCATCATTTTAGGCATATATAAGTTTAAGCAATTTGATGGAGGTATTGCTTTGTGTCATACAAACTACATTGAGATATTTTTGTGTCAATTTGGACGTGAAGATTCCAACCGTATTTGTGAGGGAGATGATCTTGGACCACGTTGGTGTAGCCAAAAAGTGTCGATACCAAAAGGCGTGGAGAGAAGTGTCAAGGGTGTTTATAGATGTGTGCCAAAATGTCAAAGCATATATGAAGACCCAGTGAGGACAAAAGAGTTCATGATGTGTATAGCTTATGGGGCTATGTGGACCAAGGTAGAGATTCAATGCTTTAAAGAAGGTTCTCCATGTGAAAAGCCTCTTAGGACATGCAAGGCAAGTCGAGAAGGCCATGTGGTGAGTGGTGGAAAAGAAAGTGGGTGAGTGACTTAACTTTCTTGCATGAGGAGGGCCGAAAAGTCCTATTTTGTTTTTTCTTTTGTAAAACACATTTTTTTCTTAAAAAAAGATTTGGGGCTAAAGAAAATGGTTCTTTTGGACATTTTTGCTCTCATGCACAAAGGCTAATTCAATATCACTAATTCATCATCGTTTGGAAGATATTTCAATTTTTTTAACTTGCTGCTTTTTCAGGCTACAGGAAGAATAGAGAAGGAAAGAGAGCTCTGAGAGAGCCTTTGTGTGTACGCTCCACCATAACCAATCACTTGAGAAAGAAACAAGCTTTGATCGCATCCTCTCTGTTGTTGTCTCCCCATCCCTTCTTCTCTTCTCTTCTCTTGTGCAACGATGTCGGCATGTGTAGCTATGTGTGAATCCCCCAAGCCAATTGGTGTTTGTGCAAAGAGAGAGAGGGAGAGAGGTGTTATGTGTGTGGTTGAGAATCAAGAAGTGATTACGATGATTGGGATGCAATAAGTTATGCTTTTGTTTGTGATTGTGTGCTTGAGTGTGTGTGGACGAGTGATTGCAATGAATTTTGGTTGTTCGATGTTGTTTTTTGAGAGGATTGGGGTTTTGTGATTCCATTTGGACTATAGAGAAGCGTCTGTGTGTGTTGTTGGGTGTGTTTCCCTTTTTTCCCCCTTTCAACGTCCCACATCTTAAATCGCACCAAATAACTCCACCCAATCACCATTAATAGACAGCCATGCCTCTATTTTAAGAATCTCTATAGTACCTGCAACTCCATGAATAGAAGCTCCCTAGTCCCTATTCCCATAGACTCGTAGCTATTAGGATGCATTTACTGACATTACTCCCCCTTAAAGAGGAGTTTTTGTTCTCAAAACATCAATGGAAAATCTCAACATAAGATCAACAATTTTTTCCTAATAATCTAATAATCTAATAATCTAATAATCTAATAAACCTACATTAAATCCTTGTATTTGATCACAACAAAGGTCAAGCATCTTAATGTTGTATGCTTGCACAACAAGAATATCTAGAGATATTGTCCCTTTGGTCAAAAGGGGTCTTAAACTTCGGTCAACATACCCTAACTGAGGGAAACGTTTTCCCCTACTCTTGAAGAAAATCCTTTCGAAAAAACGTGAGATGTTTACATGGTAGCTCAAAGTAGTAAAAAAGAAAATGATTGGCGTTTGGATAGAGCTTGGGATTAATGACTTTTGGTAGCATGCTAAAAGACTCTCGTTCACAACAATATCACCAAAAGCAAGCAAGAACATGTAGTATATACATGCCAAAAATACTTGGTTGAAGGTCTTGACATTAACCGTATCTCTCTTACATAGGTAGACAAGGCACAACACTTTTGAGAACACCAAAGTCTGTGATTAGCATGGCCAAGTTCTTCATGTCACTAATTTTAGCATTATTGGCAATCAACAATGTCCATTGTCAGCACTCAAAGTGTTTAATACAAATAGAGAAAGGGTTGGTCGCCTTTGATTATGTGTTTGAGGCATTGTGCAAACTAGGCTCTCCATTTATTTACGTTTGTAATTTTTCTTTTTTAGTGTCATTGAGGCACACTTTAAAAATGTAAACACGTTCTTAAATACCATGGCATACAAAAATTTGGAAATATAACATGGTAGCATGTGCACCTTAATCTATCTCTCACTGACTTGGAGCATTCAAAAAGAGGGATTTATGTGCTTTTCCAAGATGTTTCTCTTGCATAGATTGCATACACATACACAAACAAGATGCTCCCTATTTCTCTTTCAAGAAAATAGATAAAAAATGCAAATCATATTTCTTTTTCTTCTTCACCTATCTGTAGCAATTACAAAATAGATTATGATACACACATTTATGATAAGTGCCACATGAGTTTACTATCAAAACTAATATTCAAAAAACCACATCACATTTTAACTATGTGAAAAAGAGTGAATCCCCCCCCTTCTCAAAACAAAAAAAAACAGCCATAGAGAATAAGGCATAGTATAGTTGTCATGGTATTCAATATGGTCTACAAAAGGATTATCAAGGATGGGAGTAACAAAAAATCTTCTCCATAAAACTGTGAAGCAAATTTTACATGCTTTATACTTCACATGTGCATGATCTACAAGTAGGATCTAAAATCGTGATTGGTTTGGTTGGTATAGCTGCACGAGGCACCCTGATAGATGTAAGAATAGGGGAATGAAGAATATGTAGGTTGTGCAAAATCATTGCATAAGGTCCACGATGGAAAGAATTCATAGAAATATCACCTTGCACTAGACAATGGCCCTTCCAAAGATTCAAGAAAGTTATGCATAAGAGTTTACATATTGAAAACCATGATTTGACCTTTATAAAGGGATCCTTGTTGAAATACTTAGGGGTATTTTTTTTAAAAACATTACCTTGATTCTTATTCCTTACAAGCATAACAGTCATGAACGCTATATATGTATGAATCACGATCTAACAATTATCATAAGGCCCATATTGCATGGAACAATATTTTTGGTGGCATTGATATTTTAGTTTTTTCATCCAAGATTTTCTTGTAGCTTAGACACGGGAATATATGTGTATAAGAAATAATGAAATGTCTAGTAGATACTTGCAACAATGATGAATGATTAGGCACACAAGGAGTCAAAAATCATAGAATGGTTTTAAAGGAATAACAAAAGGTTTTATGCTCTATGATGAATGGTGAGACTTGTTTAGATATAAGAATTGTCATTTGGTTGGGTTTTGCATAACGTGAATCATGGATGGGATGTAGTTTTTGTGTATGTAGAAGAGAAGTCTTGAATGTTCAAATGGAAAACTTTGTTAGCACATTTGGTCGTCTGAATTTTGTTAGCTTGTTATGTTTGCAAAAATCTGAAATGATTGCTTTGTTTCCCCCTTTTGAGGCACCAATGAAACATGTATATAAAGGTTTTATTTTGGAAAAAACGCAACATTCTAAGTATCCTAAGAATGTATATGCATGCTATCCACGAATAACAGCTTGTCCAGAGTAACGTTTGTGGTGTGATGCATACTCCATCTTTTGGAAATCATTTGTATTTCAAGATTTTTAAATTGATTACTTTTATTGTTGATTACTTGCAAGCATGGGTATATTTGTTTAAGGTGAAACTCGAAGTTAATTGTGTATGGCCGACAAAGTATCTAATTGTACTATAAAAACTCTTGAATTTATCGAGGGAGAGAGCATATTTCTAAAGAATATTATGCATTTCAAGCGAGTCATGGGATAAATTGCCAATGTATAGTTAATTAATTTCGATGTTGTATATATAGAAGATACAATTCAGACCTTGTTACCATGTACTAAGGAGACCATTAATCAGCTCATAAAATGTATATGATATGTTGTTACCTATGTTTAACGGTGGGAGTACAAATGAAAGTCCTCATGAGCCACATGTGCAACTTATGCACGTTTCAAATGACGTTACAGATTAACCAATTTTTCACACAACTTTTACAAGATGTAACAAGATGAGGATAATGCTCAAAATAAACAAGCTAGAGATATACATATATGGCTAGTGCCAACATTGTGTGACAGTAAATTAGGTACACCTTTGTCTAGTCAGACTTATTCGGGTCCAAAATGCCCTATGTTTAAATCTATTGTGAGGAAGCATTTTTGTCACTTGATGAAGCAAAAAAATTTGAAAAAACATTGACTACGGTGCAATGAGTATGTTTTTATTGTGAAGAATGGGGCATGGTCTTTGTGTAACTTACCTCCTCACAAAAAGGTCGTTAGTACTAAGTGGGCTTTCAAGCTAGAACAGAAGCCTGTCAATTCAAGGATAGACTTGTGGCTAAAGGATAGGGTTGAAAAACAATATGGGTTGCTTTGTATGATTTGAAGCAAGCTCCATATACTTGGTATGGAAAGATTTGTGCTTACTTGGCTGCACATGGTTTTTAGAATAAAATATTATGTATGTCAAGCATGTAAATGGTGTATTTTTTTAATCATTGTGCTCTATGCCTATGACATGTTGCTCATTGAACCAAAGGGATATAAAGCTAATTATAAGGCTCATTAATTTCTGACAACATTAAGAAACGTGCTGCACACCAGACCGGAAAAGGCCAAAGGAGAACAAAGCCTTGAAGGGTGCCCCATTTCAATGCTGAAGTTGATGCTTGGTAGAGTAGACAAGTATCTTCATTAGAATGAATCCATTAATAGATTCCTTGGTGCTGTTTTTACCCCTCTGAGCTTTGTTTGATCTTCCCCTTATATTCTTGCAGGCAAGCAGCAGATATTTCACTCATAGAAACATAAGCTACAGCAGCCTTTTCATCCAGTCGCACAGCATTCTCGAACGCCAGCCTTCCAAGCTTCACATTTGCCCACTTCTGACACGCAGTCAGTAAGGCAGACCAAGCTGGAAGGTAGTCGAAAGATGGCATCTTCTTGATCATTGCTATTGCTTTGTCGATGAGCCCTGCACGAGCAAAGAGATCCACCATACAAGTGTAATGCTCTAAATTTAAGACCATCCCATATCTTCGGGTCATAAACTCAAAGTACATTTGACCCTTCTCAGCAGCTCCTATGCTGGAACAGCTTTTAAGAATGCATGCAAATGTTGTTGCATCTGGAGAGATGCCCTCATGTTTCATCCGCTCATAACAGAGATGTGCCTCCTCGCCATGCCCATGTTGGCAAAATCCTGTAATCAGAGAGTTCCAAGAGATTGTATCCCTTACGCGAAGCTCCTCAAAAACTTGTTGCGCTTTTCCAAGCGCACCGCACTTGGCGTACATATCCACCAACACATTTCCGAGCACGCTACTGCCTCCCAACACCCACCCCTGTTTAACAACCTCAGCATGTACCTCTCTGCCTTTCTCAGTAGCTCCTATGCTGCCACAGATTTTTAGGGTGCAGGAAAAGCTTACATCATCGGGAGAGAATCCCTCAGACTTCATCTGTCTGAACAACTGAAGCGCCTCTTCACTTAGCTCATTTTCACAAAACCCCGCAAGTAGTGCGTTCCACGAGACTACATCATGCATTGAGAGGCTTTCAAAGACTTCCCATGCTTTTACAATTTGACCACATTTAGCATACATGTCTATCAATGCATTACCAAGCACAACACCATTCATGAGCAACCGTTGAGTGACAATTTTAGCATGAACTTCTTCTCCCTTGTCAAGTGCCCCACTGATGCCACATGCCTTGAGGATGCAAGAGAATGTGACCGCATCTGGTGTTAGTCCCTCACAACTCATCCTTTCGTAACAACAAATTGCTTCCTTGACATGCTCATACTGGCAATATCCTGATACCAATGCATTCCATGAGACAACGTCTCTAATTTCAAGATCGTCAAACACCTCCTGCGAATGAGCAAGAGCACCACCTTTTGCATACATATCCACCAATGCATTACCTACAATCAAACCTTTTACCAGCCCCATCCTGCCCGTCTCAGCATGTATTTCCTTGCCCTTATTGCCTGTTCTCGTGGTGCCACAGGCTTTCAAAATACATGAATATGTTATTGCATCTGGGACAAAACCCTCATGTTTCATCTGTTCGAAGCAAGTAAGAGCTTTCTCACCATGATCGTGTTCACAATAACCTAAGATCAGGGCAGTCCATGAAATTACGCTTCGAACTGGAAGCTTGTCAAATATTTGTTGAGCCTTAACAAGTTTACCAAATTTGGCATACATGTCCACCAATGCACTACCAAGGACAGTATTGGTTTCAAGCAGCTTTCTTTCCACAATCTCAGCATACACTTCTTCACCCTTTTCAGCTGCTCCTGTGCTGCCACAGGCATTTACAACACACGTGAAGGTCACTGCATCTGGAGGATAGCCTCCATGTTTCATTTTTTCAAAACATGTGATTGCTTCTTCACCTTGTCCATGCTGGCAATATCCTCCAATTAGTGCATTCCAAGATATTACATTTTGATTTGGTAGCTCGTCAAAAACTTCTTGTGCTTTTGCAAGTGCACCACATTTGGCATACATGTCGACCAAAGCATTACCAAGTACTGTATCTTTTTGCAACAATCTCTTTGTGGTGATTTCAATGTGTACATCTTTCCCCTTCTCAAGCGCTCCTAAGCTGCCGCAAGCTTTGAGGATGCTAGCCAGCGTCACCCCATCAGGAGAGAGGCCTTCATCTTGCATCTCCTCAAAACAATTAAGTGCTTCCTTACCATGCCCATGTTGGGCATATCCTGTGACCAGTGCATTCCAAGAAATAATGTCCCTTTTTGGAAGGTCATCAAACACTTGCTTTGCACTGGCAAGATCACCACACTTGGCATAAAAGCTGATTAAGCTGTTTCCTATAAAGACATTAGTGTGGAGTAAACCCTTTTTGAGGATGTCATCGTGTATTTCAATGCCTTTGTATAATTTCTTTTGTTTGGCATATGCTTTTAAGAGGGCTACCAGGCCAACGTCATTTTGAGACATTGGGAGGTCTTGAACCCCACAATCCCATTTCAAGTCTGTCTTCTCTTTTGTTTGGAAAATGCTTCTAAGAATGGCAAAGGAGAACTATTTGCTCCGGCAATTCAAAGGAGATAATTCCTTTTTTCCTTTTGCTTGGCAGATGCATTGAAGGTAGCTAAAGGGGCACTAGCAAATTCTCTGCGGGCTCCATACTTCCTTTGCTGCAAATACATCTCCCCGCTCCATAGATGACTATAGAAGGGCTGCCATCCTCTTCTCTTGGACCCAATGCGCCGTTTCACAGCCCAGGACTAAAGGGCTGTTGCTTGCACGACGTGGGTGAAGCTTTGAATAGCCGAAGTCTTTCCATGATGGACGCATGGCCTGTACTGGCCCTGTGGAAAGGTAGAACCTGCTTTGGTTGCTGATGCGTGTAATGGCATAAACCTGTTGTTGCGACCACGTGTGGTTCGAACTCCAGAAGTGTGCCCATCGCTAGTCCTTAACCATAAAATTAAAATGTTACAAAAAAGGAGAAAAATACTCCTTTATTTATTAGTGGGTGAGCCAAAGGTCCTTTTTCGACTCTTTGAGCCCACAAGCAACCACGTGGCAGCTGTGTTGACTAGTAAAAAGGAGCAGTGTTTATATCGGTTGCAAAGATTTGTTTTTAAATCAAGGCGGAGCAAATCACGCACAAAGCCAGTTCTTGAATGTTGAAATTGCGGCAAGAAGAGCCACGTCAAGAAGGATTGCTGGTCCAAGAAGAAGAAGGAGTCGGAGTTTCAAGATAACAAACCAACATCAGAGGCCAATGTGGAAGGTAAAGTAGAGCAAGATGCTCTAATTCTCTCATTAGACAATGTGTCTAATTCTTGGATAGTAGATTCCGGGGCTTCATTCCATGCAACATCACACAAGCAGTATTTTCAACATTACACCAAAGGTAATTTTGGGTATGTATACTTGGGAGATGATGAAGCTTGTGAAATTGTCGGCAAACTGCTAATGAAAATGAATGGAAGCTTAAAGATGTTAGGTATGTTTCTTCTCTTCGCAAAAATTTGATCTCTACAGGACAATTGGACGAAGAAGGTCACAACATTGCATTCAGAAGCAAACAGTGGAAGATCTCAAAGGGATCTTTGGTGGTTGCCAAGGGAGAAAAGTTCGATACACTTTACTTGTGTACTGTTACCACGCAATCTTCAACTTGTGCAATAGCTACGAAAGTTGACAGTGCGGTGTGGCACTATTGGCTTGGGCATATGAGTGCCAAAGGAATGCAAATCCTTCAAACAAAGAAGCTTCTACCAGGTTTGAAAGAAGTGGACTTAGAGTTCTGTGAAGATTGTGTTTATGGTAAACAAAAGAGGGTAAAATTTCAAAAATATAGAAATGAAAGAAAAAATAAAAAACTTGAGTTAGTTCATTCTGACGTTTGGGGTCCTGCAAGTACACCATCACTTGGTGGCTCATTGTACTATGTAACATTCATAGACGATTCGACTAGGAAAACATGGGTTTATGTAATGAAGATTAAATCCAATGTGTTTTTCATATTTCAAAGGTGAAAAGCTTTTGTGGAGAATGAAACAGGTACAAAGGTTAAATGCCTCAGATCCGACAATGGAGGCAAATATTGCAGCCAAGCTTTTGAAAGCTTTTGTGCTAGCAATGGCATTTGGAGGCAAAACACAACCCAAAGGACACCTCAACAAAATGGGATTTCAGAAACGATGAATAGGACAATCATGGAGCGAGCACGAAGCATGCGGCTACATGCAAGCCTACCACTTGAGCTTTGGGCGGAAGCTGTAAGTACGTCTGTGTACTTAATCAACCGGTCACCCTCAACGACATTGGATGGGGGAGTTCTAGAAGAGGCATGGACACGTAAACCGATGAATTATGCATTCCTCAAAGTGTTTGGGTGTGAGGCTTTCATGCATATAGATAGAAGCCTAAGATCAAAGCTAAATGCAAAGTCCAAAAAGTGTTTCTTCATTGGCTATGGAGAAGGTGACTTTGGGTATCGCCTATGGAATCCTGAAGATGGTAAAATATTTAGGAGTAGGGATGTAATTTTTAACGAACAAAATATGTATAAAGATTACTTGAAAAGAAAACAAACAAAAGAAATAGGTGATGAGTACATGTAGCTTGAGGACGGTGAAGACTCAAGGACTGCAAATGGTGACAACGTGCAGCAACGTCAACCAAATGAGGAGCCTCAACCTATTCCCCGAAGATCCACAAGAGCAACTAGACCCCCAGAAAGGTGCGTTCCTTCCTTCAACCATATCTTGATCTCAAATTCTGGAGAGCCAAAATCATACGAAGAAGCTATGCAACACGAATCCAAAGAAGAACGGATGAAGAGCATGCAAGTGGAGATGGACTCACTACATCGCAACCAAACATGGGATTTGGTTGAGTTGCCTAAAGGTAAGCGGGCACTTCAAAACAAATGGGTGTACAAGCTAAAGGAAGAAGAAGGTGGGAAGAAAAGGTACAAATCTAGGCTTGTGATAAAAGGGTTTTCTCAAAAGAAAGGTGAATACTTCAATGAAATATTTTCTCCTGTCGTAAAAATGAACTCAATTAAGCTTGTCTTAAGCCTTGTGGCTACTCATGATCTAAATCTTGAGCAAATGGATGTAAATACGGCATTCTCTCACGGTGACTTAGAGGAGGAAATTCGAAGTTGACGTATGTTTGTGTTAAAGTCATTTAGGTGTTCTGCAACTGAACCATTCTCTGCCATCTTTAGATTGAATAAGTGTTTCATGAGAAATACCTTATTAGATGCCGATGGTTTCTCATAGAAATCGTCAAGTGACTTCCTCAAGTCTTCCGTGGTCTTCATCTCCGAAACGTTGAAGGCCACCGTTGACGCCAAGCTTAATCGGATTGTTCCCACTGCCTTTTAATCAATGTACACCCATTTGTTTTGAAGTGTTCGCTTACCTTTAGGAAACTCAACCAAATTCCATTTTAGGTTGCGATGTAGTGAGTCCATCTCCACTTGCATGCTCTTCATCCATTCTTCTTTGGATTCGTGATGCATAGCTTCTTCGTATGATTCTGGCTCTCCAGAATCTTAGATCAAGATATGGTTGAAGGAAGGAACGCACCTTTCTGGGGGTCTAGTTGCTCTTGTGGATCTTCGAAGAATAGGTCAAGGCTCCTCATTTGGTTGACGTTGTTGCACATTGTCACCGTTTGTCGTCCTTGAGTCTTCACCGTCCTCAAGCTCCATGTACTCATCACCTATTTCTTTTGTTTGTTTTCTTTCCAAGTAATCTTTGTACATATTTTGTTCGTTAACAATTACATCCCTATTCCTAAATATTTTACCATCTTCAGGATTCCATAGGCGATACCCAAAGTCACCTTCTCTATAGCCAATGAAGAAAAACTTTCTGGACTTTGCATCTAGCTTTGATTTTAGGCTTATATCTATGTGCATGAAAGCTTCACACCCAAACACTTTGAAAAATGTATAATTCAACGGTTTACTTGTCCATCCCTCTTCTAGAACTCCCCCATCCAATGCCGTGAGGGTGACCGGTTGATTAAGTACACAGACGTACTTACAACTTCTGCCCAAATCTCAAGCGGTAGGCCTGCATGTAGCCGCATGCTTCGTGCTCGCTCCATGATTGTCCTATTCATCCTTTCTAAAATCCCATTTTGTTGAGGTGTCCTTGGGATTGTCTTTTGCCTCCGAATGCCATTGCTAGCACAAAAGCTTTCAAAAGCTTGGCTGTAATATTCGCCTCCTTTGTCGGATCTGAGGCATTTAACCTTTGTACCTGTTTCATTCTCCACAAAGGCTTTCTACCTTTGAAATATGGAAAACACATTGGATTTATTCTTCATTACATAAACCCATGTTTTCCTAGTCGCATCGTCTATGAATGTTACATAGTACAATGAGCCACCAAGTGATGGTGTACTTGCAGGACCCCAAACGTCAGGATGAACCAACTCAAGTTTTTTATTTTTTCTTTCATTTTTAGATTTTTGAAATTTTACCCTCTTTTGTTTACCATAAACACAATCTTCACAGAACTCTAAGTCCACTTCTTTCAAACCTGGTAGAAGCTTATTTGTTTGAAGCAGTTGCATTTCTTTGGCACTCATATGCCCAAGCCAATAGTGCCACACCGCACTGTCGACTTCCGTAGCTATTGCACAAGTTGAAGATTGTGTGCTAATAGTACACGAGTAAAGTGTATTGACCTTTTCTCCCTTGGCAACCACCAAAGATCCCTTTGAGATCTTCCATCGTTTGCTTCTGAATGCAATGTTGTGACCTTCATCGTCCAATTGTCTTGTAGAGATCAATTTTTTGCGAAGAGAAGGAACATGCTTAACATCTTTAAGCTTACATTCATTTCCGTTAGCAGTTTTGACACAAAATGTACCTTTGCCGACAATTTCGCAAGCTTCATCATCTCGAGACTGGGCGTGTAAATTTTGATTTCCGACGAGTGATTTTTCTTCACGCACGATGGCTTCTTCTCATAACGGGGGCCTTACAAATGTGCATTTTTAATACAAAAAATTACAAGGGTTAAATCAGGCTCCACACTTATCAGCAGGCCTCCAAGGCCCTCAACTGGAAGAGGAACAACAGCCGCATGGGCTCTAAGAGTAAGTGTATCGGCCAACGAATCACCCCCCTAGCAGGATCTTTGATGGCTTCTCCAAGGACAAACCATGAGGATCGTTCTTGTCCGCCCTCGCCAACATCTCCACGCTATTGAGCATTGTTGCTGCATCATTTCATGTGCCTTACAACCTCCCTTGCAATGCCCAAAATAGCGCCATTGATGTCTCTATCTTTGTCTCTTCCACCCACAATCCTGACACACTCGTTGTTGCTATCCGATTCCATATGTTGCCCTTCCTCTTCAAACACTCCCACACCATCCCCATGCCATGTTGGCTTGCATACACAAAGTGAAGCAAATCCCTATTTGGCTCCCTTATTTGAGGGTGGAGCGTGCACGGAGAAAGCGATGGGGAAGACAGAATCGCAAAAGACGAGCATGTAGAAGATCAAAAGAGAGGTGGGGAGATTTTTATAGACATTAGCTGCATCAGATGGAGGAATCTTCTCTGACGGATGAGATCATGATCTCTCGGCCTATGCAAGAAAAAGAAAGCTCAACGTTGTGGAGCACTTTACAGACACCCAACTCCGATGTGAGTCCCAAGTGCTCTAGTACTTGAAGGACATACCCGGCATCATCCTCCTCGTGTTCACCTTCGAGGGCGATGACAAGTGCTTCCATCTCCTCACTGCCTTCTACGATGATGGTGATCTCCTCGCCAAGCTAGAAAGACTGTCGCCCTCCCCTCTTCAAGCTTTACAATCATGAGGCTGCTCACATTGTCGCCAACCTTGCTTGAACCCTTGCACGTTGCCATGCCCGTGATATCATCTATCGTGACATCAAACCAAGCAACATTCTCTTCTGCAGTATCAACGACAGTAGTGTGCAAAAGGTAGTCCTTGCGGATTTTGGCTTGGCAGCAACCCTAACTCTTGGAGAGACTCTTTGTGATTACGTTGGAACCTCATGCTACCAGGACCCTCAAGTTATTAAGGGCTGTTATGACCACCTCGGAGATATTTGGATCCTAGGAGTAGTTGTGCACGTGCTTCTCACATCTACTCTACCTTTTGGCATGCATCACCTCCTCCTGATGCTCCCGTCTATGCCATCCATCCTCTGCAACCACTTGGACTAGATACCTTTGGCCTCTCATCCTCAGCAAAGGACCTCCTTACTTGAATCCTCTCCAAGGACCCCAATGCAAGGCTCACATTGGACGAGTTGTTGTGTCATCCATGGCTACATCTCAACACTGGACATCATGCCACCACTAATCAAGGGCTTGTCAATGTTGTTGGACCTCTATCGCCGCCCATAACACTATAAGAGGAGCATTCCACAACCTCTAGCATTGCCGCAGAAAAATAAAGGAAAATAGAAAGCTAAAATATTGTATATGTGGCAATACAAACGGCAAAAAGTGTGGTAATTGTTAAGCATTAATATACGCGGTAATAGTCGTGGGTATACACCCGTGACTATTATCGCATGCATTGCCGCTATTACCACGTATATTATCGCTAAACGCCTATTAAAAAATAAAGGTGCTCATTTGAGCCACCCTCAATTGGGTGGTCCAAATGAGCACCTTTATTTTTTACCTGCATAAAACAATGAAACATCAATTGTTTTTTGAAAGAGTATACAAAAAAGACAAAAATTTGAATTTGAATTTACTTTACCTTGACAAGTTAATGTGCAAAAGATCAACTATTTAAAAATGTTACAAATAAAATGAAAATAGTTGTATATACATTGTGCCACATTGGGAAATTTATGAAAGTTTGGACAAATATTTTTCTATCTAATCCTCCTCCTCATCGTCGTCGTCCACAGGCACGTACGTTTGATCATCTTGACTCTACATAACCCAAACCAAATTAAACAAATATTAATAGCTCAAAACAATTGATACAAAATTATTTGTTTAAACTTACCGCTTGTAGTGATCCAACCGCTTCATTGAATTGCTCGCGAGAGATGTGGTTGTTCTTAAACAACCATCGCCAAGTTTCAAATTCTGTATGCCGCTCCCGAAACTTGACCATCTCTCTGGTTGGTCGACTAAGAGTGATATTTTCCTAAGTTAGTAATAACAATAACAAATCATCAACTATAATCTTTATAATCACCGATATAGGTTGTAATTTAACCGATCTTACATATTTGTCATTCCATGTTGCTTTGTCTCCCGAGCCATAGTGCATGGGAGTTTGTCTAGCCCAAGCTTCCCGTTGTTTGAGCCCGTTGCAGCTTGATCTCTCTTTTCTTGCATTGCCCACTCCCACTCCGCATCTGCCATGTTTCCACCACTATAGCTCCTATCTGGATCTCTAACATGGTTGGTCGTTGTGCGCCGTACACTGGACTGCTTGTTTTTCAAAAATGTTTTGATGTAGCCCTCCAACCACTGTTGTGAAAAATGTTGATCAGGGGCATTTGGAAATCTAGCATGCAACGTATCCTCAATGTATCATGCATGATCGGAAAGCTGGTCTCTAAACTTTACAAAACTATTCTTATACGTCAAATGTATAATAATTTGAAGATGTCATCAAAATGCCCTGCCCTGTGACGTATCGAAGTCCACCTCCCTGCCATATTTTACCCTGTAGCAACGTCCATGCGTATCTAGCATGGGTGCGTGAGTATCCTTGTCCTCTACATCAGGGATGGCACACTCAGAAATAGGGGACTCCCCCCCCCCCCCACCCCCACCAACTACCAAAACAAGTGAAGCCACAAGATCTCCCGCCGCTTCGTCTCTCTCGGTGCTCACTGCCTTGAGACGAGCATCAACGTGCGCCGCTAGAAGAAGTGCATCGACGGTGCTCTGGCAAAGCGGGAGTGGAATGGAGTTGCGTGGGACCTACAATGACACATTTTACATTGATATCCCAGGATATCAATTCTCTAAGGCTGTTACGATTTAGGTACAACAAGACACTTGCACCGGTCCATCTAGACAGGAGAATGGACAACATTTTGGCAATCCCTCCAATAACCAAAGTGAAGGTGATGGATGTGAGCACCACACACAGCACACATACGGCACACGTTTGAATGTGGATCGGACCCAAGAGGCATTTGTGGAAGAGCCTCCTAAATGAAAGGGAGATGTTATTAGCAATTGACCAAGCTAACAATGACACCCTACGTTTCCTCGGCCCAGCTTTCGATGTAGCACTTCTTGTATGGGGCCAAATTTTGTACTTCCGTTTTGGCCCTCATGAGATAGGTGTTTTTCGAAATAGTGGGAGGGAGCTTACGAACCAAATTATCAACTTCGGTCTCTGGTATATTAAATTATTTTTGCAGAGGTATTTATTTGATTTTGGCTTATTAGAGATCCTCATCAATTTATTTTCTCAATTCGCAGCATGCTGGTTTCGAACCTTGCATGGAATCTACAATCCAAGGTAGCCATTTTGGATGCACATCTGTTAGAGGTGCTTACCTCGAAGGACATTTCCCTGATTGAAGTCGTTGATTGGTTTCAACGAGTGAACATGGACACAGCAAAAGTTTTACTTTTAGCTTACAACGAAAAGTAAGTATTTTTTATACCGTTAGTCTTCAATATTTTGTATACTACGAATAGCAAACTAATTCCTTTTTTTTTGTGCAATCACTTCACATTGGATCCTTGTAGGCTTAAACATTGAGCGCAAGTGTTGCTACCCTCTGCGCATGGTTTTCATGGGAATGTCCGAAGGTACGTAGTTACTTGTTTCTTGATTCTGCACTTTCGATGCAACGTGTGGTCACCATATGCTATGTATTATAGGTCTGTTAGAAGCTTGTTGTTTCATGGTAAGATATGTTGATTTTGAGTTGCAAGGTTCTAAAGCAAGACGACTGTGCATTCTTGTGGATGGAGAGTTGTTGCAAATGCAGAGCTTCTTCTAGAATGCATGTATGCTGAGGAGCATAGAAGTGAAAGTGCAACGTTTTGCTTTTGTAATCCTTGCACACATAATTTCTTTCAATTATATATAAAAGCTATGGAATTCATCTGCAGGCAAGGAACCTGGCAGATTATTCAAACTTGCATGTGGAAGCATTCAGGATGATGATCATCCAGAATATGATCAATCTTGTGGAGACTCGTCCTGAAGGAGTCGCCGATGCATTTGTCGTGCCACCACCACAACCACAACCTCGGCCTTCACCTCGGAGGTACAAAGCAGCACCTCAACCAACGACAGACCAAGCGTTCGAACCTGCCTCCCCTCGTGTTTCTGGTCACTCGACCTCTAGTCTTTTTGTAATACCCAATTTTACTGAGGAAGACGAGGCCACTGCACAATCCCCCAGACCGTCTCATGAGCCTTTGCATCCTAATCATGATAATCAAGCCAGGGGGAGCTCCCCTCAATTGTAAATGAGAGCTACTAAGGTTTAATTGGACATTATTATAGTGTACATTATTAAACGCAATGTAAAGACAACTTGAGTTGATCTTGAAAAAAGATAATTGTTCTCAGACTTTATTTGCAAGAAACTCCTTAATAATGCATTTTTGCATGAATGTAGATTGCAAGCTTGGTGTCAACAACTTTCTATAATATTCGCAATACAGAGCAATGTGATATATTGTGTGAGTTGCTTTCTTCAATCAAGGGTTGCATTGCACTAGAAACAGTCGGTCATCCTTTATCTCTGCGCACAATGTCTTCTTCTCCTTTCTCTAAGGCACCTGCACGACAGTTAAACGAACAATTAGATCATACCTATATTTTGTGATGATAACCAGCAGGGAAATAATTAACGCAGCATTAATGTTTACATACAAAACATACTACTCGCATGTTTCATTGGAAAAGAAATTTTGGAGGCAAGTTGAGGTCAACTTCATTCTCCAAATCCTCACGCACTTGTCGTAGTGTCACATTGCCTCAAATGTTAAGAACAGTTAGCAGATCAGGTCCACACCATACCTCAAGCATTCTCAAAGGATTGTTAAGGTCATCAATCAAACCTTGGTCCAAAGCTACCAGATGACTATTCACTTGATGCCACCTTATGTAGTGGAAGGAAGCTATGAAATTTTGAGAAGCTATCATGCACTTACACACAATAGACTTCTTATTTACCTTGTATAAGACGCCATCAAAATAATGGACATCCCAAGATTCATCTAAAAAATTGAGGCATTCTCTGTCTTGCAAAGTAGCATAGTTATTGTCTTCCTAATCTCTTCATCATGGAAAAAATCGATGAACACATGCATGGGCATGAAGATTGAAACACATACCAACCGACTATCAATATTTGGTCTTAAGAACTTTTGTAACTTTTCCTGATGGATCTTTAGTTTGAAACACTCAAAGGTTTCAGATGAAGGGACTGGCAACTTTGGACTGTCCTTTGAAGGAACCGGGAGATATTCTAGAGTACCAAAGCCAAGCGTAGAACTCGGAGCATTATAAAAGTGATCAAAGAAAAAAAAAACCCTTTCAGCCAACACTCTTTGCATGTTGATGTTATAAAGTAGCTCTCCCTCAGTTGCATGGAATGCATCAAAAATGCCAATAATGCAATCCACCGGCTATCAGTCTTCTTTGTCGGAAGGATAAATATCTGCAACAACTGGCAAGTTAAACACACAATACACGAGTGACCATTGTGGATGTAAGAAAACTTAAAATTAAGTAAACTTACAATTTGGTCGGTTTGTTGGAAATCTTGTCGGCGTTGTTTGTAGATGCAACTCTGAGTGCATCTATGTGTGTCCAATGAGAACCTCTTTGACTGTTTTGTACGTTTGTATTGACAAGCGAAAGTTTTTTCCCCTACTTTTATAATTGTTCACAAACTCATTGCCCGTGCGCTTTCTCTTCTTCATCTACAAGAGAACCCAACTTCCAACTGTAATGGTGGTTGAAAGCCATCGACCATTGTCCAAATCGAAGCTATTGAAAATTTTGACAGACTTAATACTTGCGGATGGTAGTCGAGGTCTTCTGTTCTCCATTAGTGATTCATCTATGTATGGCAAGATGCACATCACATATATGAGAGGAGGAGTGTTTCTGAATGCAAACACAATACGGTCAAATGCAAGCAGATAGTTAGTTAAGCGTAAATGAATGAGGATGAGCGGGAATACTATGAAGTCTCTCCTATCAAAAAGTGCGCACAACTGCATTGAGTGTGAGTTATGGTACATTTGTCCTATATTCGGTCTTGACAAGGAAGATTCGAGAAAATCACAACGCATATTATTGTTAAGGTTTTTTATGCAACTAAAAACTGGTTTTTGAAAATGCAAAAATTTGAGACAAAAACAAGGAAAATCCGAGCTACCGTTACGGTAGCCCACCATCCATTGATCGCGTTGCATTCTCTCTCTAGCGCTAAAAGGACCAAATTTGAGTCCAAAATTTTTCTAATGATAATCTCAGCCAAAGGAAAGAGAAATTATCACTATGTATGAATTTCAAACGTGCTCCAATGTACATTGAAATGGTTGAGCAAAAATTATGGATGACAAAGCTTCAATATGATGCACCATTGGAAACTGAATGGGAAGCTTTCAAGAAAGTTATTTGTTCTTGTGCCGAAGAATGCTTTGCCATAAAGCATCTCCATGGTATCAATAAAGATAGATCACGCAAAAGGTGGTTTCATAAACAATGTCAAGATGCTCGAAAGTCCTTGATAAAGCTTGATGCAACCATGGACAAAGACAACTATCAAAGTCATTTGCATACATACAAGGCATTGATTCAAAAAAGAGAAGAAGATAGGAAGTAAAGCAACAACTTTTTCAAGTCCAAGAAAAGGCACATGCATGTGGAAGATTTTGGACAAACTTGAGGGGCAAGCAGGTTGAGAATTTTGGTAACTTGAGTCTTGTGGATATGTACACACATTGTAGGCAATTATATGAGCAAGAAAATGCTGAAAAAATACCATTTTATGGTTCACTCCCATGTATGCCCTCTTTTTTTTACTATTGAGGATGTATGCAGTGGGCTTGAAAAGTTGGCCACTCGCAAAGCAGGAGATCTTCAAGGTATCAAGCCGGAGATGATCAAATGAACTGGAGATTTTACCCATGAGTGGATGTGTGATATGTTCAACCTTGCACTTCAACATGGTATGCCTTATGATTGGAGTACTAATTGGGTTAAGCCTTTGCATAAAGGAGGAGATGTAAAGAATGTAAACAACTACCTAACTATAATGATTGGGTCTCTTATGGCAAAGTTGTTTGGGTGCATAATGGAGATGAAATTGAGTGATTGGGCTGAAGAGAATGACAAGCGTGCAAAGGGACAAGTGGGTTTTTGTCGATGCCATAGCACGGGATGGATGCAAGACATAAAGAAGTGGTTTGGGAGATGGGATGCATTACACTTGCTGCATGATGCTTCAATTGACTCCCAAGTGAATGAAGCTTTTTTACAACACCAATATATTACGTCTTGAGAGAAATCCCCTGGGTCACGCTTCATACATTACACCACCCATATTGCCCCCAACTACAAAACCATGTTCTTTGCTGAAAGAGGAAACCGTACTCACACTTACATGCTTGAGCCTATCCCCTTGTTGGCGATACGCACTATCGCAGTCATTCGGCTTAGCTCCCATTTCCTTCAATGTGAGATAGGGCATTGGGGAAATGGAGAAGAGTCGAATCGAATGCGCACATTATGCTCACTGCAAGTTCGAGAGTCTGAGTACCACACACTACTAGAGTGCTCAGCTTTTGGTCACATCCGAACTTGCTTCTCTCACATTTTCAGCCATAACTTAGACCTACACACTTTCCTCTTCCAGCCACAGTGTGGGCTCTCCATTGCGACTCTCATCACCACAATTTTGGAGCATCGAGAGTCACTCATCAGCCATACACATACTACATCACATGTAACTTTGGTCCCACAAGTCATATTTGACCTCCGAGGACGATAATAAAATCTATCTATTCTCTCTTTCCCTTCCTCTCTAAGGCTCTCTATCTCTTTCTCTCTATCCCTCTCTCTCTCTCTTTCTCTCTCTTTCTCTTTCTCTCTTTCTCTAACTTACACTATTTTGACACTACTCTAACATTAACATTTCTCTCTCTCTCTCTACATTAAGATTTATTTAACAATAACCATTAAATCATTCATAATCTCTCTCTCCCTCTCTCTCCCTCTCTCTCTCTCTCTCCTAATCATACACCAAGCAAACAACCAATCGCACACCGTCACCTGCGAACTAATCGCACACCAACAACAAGCATTATAATCGCGTGTTCACAATGATCGCATGGAGAAAAGAAGGCTCTACTTTGCATACTAGTCGTAAATCCCTACAAATGGACGAGGCATGTGCAATCTATTTTCATTATTGTGTGTGTGTGTGTGTGTGTGTGTGTGTGTGTGTGTGTGTGTGTGTGTGTGACGGTAGAAAATAATAGGGAAAGGAGGGGGAGGATATTAGGTATTTACCGTGCATTGAAGAGTTGGTTGCCAATGAGGTTGAGCATCCAATATAATGTCATTTTTAGCCTTTTGATTTTTTTATAAGTACTTTTATTTGTAAGACTTAAAAGTTTTTTAAGTGCAATTTTAATCTTTTTGTAACATTTGCAATTAAAAAATTAAACCATTTAATGAAATTATTGATTGCACTTTATTTTTAAAAAAAATTATAGCACCCATTGCACTTTATTTTCTTTAAATTTTTAGTCATTTCTTTACTTATTGAAATATATAATTGACACTATTTTCTCTAATTAATTATTTTTTTTTAGGACACATATGGCTAAATATAAAATTTTTGAATAAAATCTCCTCTCTATTCCGCGCGTGTGTAGGACGTCAACTGGGATGATCATGGCCCTCCGAATGGCCCTGAACGTGATCGGTGGCTCAAGGACAAACTCCCTTGTCCTTGCGCCAAGTGCAAAAGGGCAATCCCTTGCTTGAGGTGCATTGCATTGGAGCACGCGGAGAACGAAGGGCTTTGGCATCTTCCAAAAAGCGCTCAGAGAGATGAGAGTGCCACTCACCCCTAGCTTGAGGAGGTGCCCCATTGGTCTGTGTTCGGTGGTGGTGTACCGGTGTGCAAGGCCGAACGACAGAGACAAGAGCTATTGGAGCACATCGCATGGTGATCCTCCCACTAGCTCTACTTCCATAGCTCCTCCTCTGGCATCTCAGTCGCACTTTAAGGTAGAGTATGGGCACATGTTCGAAATGTGTGATGAGTTACTGGCTCATGAACGCGACGTGTGCGAGGAGGATTGCCAGCCATGCACTTGATGGGTAGCGGCAATTGAAGACAGATTGTTGATGAGTTCCCGAACACCTCTTTACGGTAGTGCAAAGTACTCGATGCTCCGGGCATCGTTGGAAGTCCTTAACTTGCATGCGAATTCGGTTGGAGCACTTCAGCACTAAGTCTACTTCATGGAGCACTTGGACTATGGTGATCGTCAACTACAATATTCCACCATGGAGACAACCAAGAAGGGCAATATACTTCTTTTCTTTCTTGTGCCAGGGAAGTACAAAGTGTCAAATATTGACGTCTACCTCGAGCCCTCATCAAGGAGTTGGAGAAGTTATGGAGAGGCATCCCTGTTGTAGATGTCTCACTTGAAATGGGGGAGAGAGAAGCCATTGTGAGGAGAATCCTTACGTAAACTATGCATGACTATCATCGACTTGGAGAGATTTATGGTATCTCCCTTTTTCTCCTCTCTCTATTCTCTCTCCCTTTATTTTGAAGCTTCTCTCTAACGATATAATATGTATGCAAGGTTTTCCACATTGGGCCACAATGCATGTCCTACTTGTGGGCCATCATTGGTGACAAAGAGGTTGGATGCCTTGGGCAAGGTAATCTATCCAAAAAACCATCATTTCTTACCCCAAGGTCATAGCAAGCACAAGGCTCCCACAAATAGGAAGACACCTCTAAAGATCACAATGGAAAATTGGGCAACCATTTGTGAAGAGCACTACAACAACAATCTTTTTCCAAGTACTCCACCAAAAGGTATATCAAAGGTATTCCATATTTTTAAGGCTTCCATATTGGAAGGAGTTAAAAATACAACACCTCTTGGATCCCATGCACAGATTCAAAAATGTAGCCCACACCCAGTGGGACCACATTATTGGCAAGAAGGACTCATTGGGGGCATGGGAGGATTTGAGGGTCTTGAAACGTCTCCCCACCTTTGCTACTCCACGCTATGCCCCTAATGGGAAGATTGTGCTTCCTAAAGCACCATAGATGCTAGCCAAAGAAGAATTAGACAAAGTGAAGGGTACCATTGCGTCTATTCACACAACGACTAGATACATGAGGTCGCTAAAGGGAGATTTCACAAAAGTGAAGAAAGATGGAAGTGTTCAATTGTATGGGTTGAAGTCCCATGATTGGCACAAGATGCATTAGGTAATGTCTCTTTCTCTATTCTCTCTATTGTTTATTTTTTACGACACATATGATTTCTGTGTATGACTTTCTCACTTTCCCTTCCTCTAATTTACATTGTAGTTCATTCTCCCAGTGAGTATGTGTATATGTCGGGACAAGAAAGTTAGGAATGCTATTTTAAACCTTGGAGAGCTGGTAAGGTACACCACAAGACTCCACTCAACTACACTTTTTGAAAGCACACAATAACCTCAACTGTCACTTAGTGTATTCTTGTGTGTTTTCTTGCAGATTTGTGAGATCCAAGGGAATTGAAATATATACTATCCCTGCTGCTCAAACCCTTGCGGCAGAAACTGTGTGTGTCATTAAGGATGCATTTCCTCGATCGGTCCTTCTTAGCCAAATCCACCTCTTGGTTCACGCGATGGAGGAGATCACTATATGTGGATTAGTGCATGCACGATGGATATTCTTTTTAGAAAGGTTTTTAAAGACTCTCAAAGATTTGGTACGGCTACGGTCTCAACCAAAGGCATGTATGGCCGAAGCGTGGATAGTGTAAGAGTCATTCATTTACATCTCAGAGTATTTGGCACAAGTTGATCCTTCAATGCCTCGCATGTGGTCAGAGGAGGAGGATGCAAGGATGACTTTACACTTGCCAAGTGGAAAGGGAAAATTATTTAACATGGATATGAATCTATCCAGAGTGGTCAATAACTTTTGTATTCTCAATGCAAAGGTTATGACCAAGTGGGTGGACTTGTGGACATTGGCAAACGCAAGGCGTTTGCAAGAGAGAGAAGCATGGAAACAAGTATATGGAGGAAGGAGGGCACCCCCAGTGCGTAGACATCTTGCATGTTTCCCAGATCTCATTAGTGCGGAGTGGATTCATGAGAGAATAACCAAAGCAAAAGCACGTAGAGAAGACATCGCCGACAAAGAATGGGAGTATGCATGAGGCTGCGTACCAAAGGTAGAGTACTTATATACCTAAACCATATTGTATAATTTGTTCTTGATTTTATCTTTGTAATTGATAAAAGATATTTTCCTATTTTGTAGTGCCTTTCCTTTAACTCTATGTGGTCAAAGGGTCACTTTCATACTCCCCACATTGAGGAGCCTAGAACCACCATGGATTGTGGTATCATGGGAAACTTTGACATAGATGGTGATGAAGCAAGGTACTCTGGAACTATTGAAAGGATACTAAAGGTTAATTTTAGAACCTTTCATACCTTCATCTTCGAGTGCAAGTGGTTTGCAAATGTGTCTATACGACAAGAGAATGGCCTCTACATGGTGGACTCTAGTGTGCATCACATAGGGAGGTATGACAATTTAGTTTTGCCACGCAATTGTGAGTGGGTGAGTGACTACCTTTTTTATTCTTATTTGCTTGTAACATTAATTATATCAATGTTACACACTTTGAGCTTCTCTTCTATAGGTCATTTATATCCCAGCAATCCACCAACCAAAACTTTGCTTCGTAATTCTCGTAACACCTTGGGGGAGAACCATTTTTTCCACTAATGAAGTGGAGACCATCTTCAACCCTCTTCCACCTCCTACTTTGGATGAGGGGGAGACAGAGGAGATGGAGATTGATGAATCAAGTCTTGCGGCCGCAAGTCTTAGCGAGGATGATTGGCATGATGATGAAGATGATGAGATGGAGGATGACGAATTCAAAGATGATGAAGCCAATGTATAAAATGACAATTTTGTTTCTCTCTTTATTGATTTAGGAGCTATGGGCTTAGAATTGGATGATGCTTCTTGTAGGGATCGTTTGGAAGATGACTCGTAAATATAAGCCAAAATTTGAATGTTTAGGTGCTAAATTGCACTTTGGGAATAAACGCGATAATAGTAGCGACAATATTAGAGGTAAATTTTGCGATAATAGTCGCGGTAATATTTGAAATGCAAAAAAAAAACCCACCCTCCTCTATCTTCTCGCTCCAACTGACCTTGGACCTTCTCTCTACAAAACGTGGTAAAAGGCCGCGGTAAACAATTAGACATTTTCATAGTGTAATTAGTCAAAACTGCATGTCAAGAGCTCAATCTGTGATGCCAAATAAGGAAAATGGTCGGACATAACAACCCACATAAATGTAGCCGCAGCCGAGAAGGAGAAAGAAATGTTGGATAGGCGGCCCGCTTCCAAGGCTAGAAGGGTTGGCATGCCCATGAATAAAAAATGCTATTGACAACATTGGGACAATGCCCTGCCCAAAAAAATTTCCATGATAAGGGTCGTGTGATTCGACTCACCATATATTTCAAGTAGATTGATATGGGAATATACCTGAAGGCCTGATCTCATAAATTAGAGGTTTGGTGATATATTAGCATTGAAAGTATACAAATCATTGCAGGTGAATGCCTTGAATGAAAATCATGAATAAGAAGCTCATCAAATTGGAATTATAGTTTAGTGAATACAAGATTGATCAGAGTTGGGACTGCAAGATCCACATGCAACACTAACAGGTTATATACCAAGCAGAACTCCTTGAGGCTGAGCAATTGGTTCAAAGCTTGCTTAAGGAGAAATATGGGGTTGTCCAAAAGCATACCATGGAAATATAAATAGTGTAGAATTCAATTCAAGATTTATATGGGGTGCGGCCAGATTCACCTTGATGTTTTCTCCCTGCACTACTTCTCTCTTCTGTATCCTAGTGTCCTTGCCCTTCAACAACCTCCTTCTATCAAGCCATTGTAGATGATTGTGTAGCTGGAATCTAGAGTGCTCATGTCTTCATCTTCTCAGTAAGTAAAAAAGGCCTTGTTGGCCTAATGCGTTTTGATGAGGTGGAGTAGAGATGGGAGATGCAAGTGGTGAGAAAAGTAAGAGGAGATGGCGAGAATCAACAGTACCAGCACCTAGCTATAACTTTATATCCCACATCAATGGTGTTCGTCACTAGGATGACAGGATCACCTCTGCATGTGCCAAAGTTCATTTCATTTATACCAGAGCTAATCAAGGTATTCAAGGCACACAATCCCCATCCACAATCCCATTCCAGTCAGTTTAAAGGAGGAGATGCGTGGAATGGCAAGCAGTGCATGGTGATCGGCCAATAGAGTTCTATGATTGTGGGAGGATCAATACACCTCACGAGTCCCAAGTGCACACACGTTTTGCCTTTGGCTAGCTCACTACCCTACATCCACTTCTTGTCTGTGTCTCTTGATTCTAATGGAGGTCATGCTGAGGACAACGAGGGCATCTCGGTATTGACCAGGAATTAGCTCAATAGAACGACTATGAAGACAAGAATTGGATGCCTAAATTTCAATGCAAGAACCACAATGTCCATTACCATATGGATACACACGTCTCCAATTGCCAGTCTTTTCCTGACTGCATATCTACATCGGATATTGAGAAGAGGTAGCGACCAAGGATGAACCGAACATCGAGCGTTGATAGAGCCTCCTTCACACTTTCACAATCCTTTCAGCTTGACTTTCAAGCAAGTCGACTTGAAGTTAGTTACAAGATCTGTAGAGCAGTGAGTGTTGAATTCAGAGACTTGATCACCACTAAGGACAAGAGTCAATTTGGAAGAGACATTGGGTCTTTTGAGAAATTCAACACCTATAGTAGTCATGTTGGTCTTAGCTTCTTCCCCCTAAAAGCAAGACTATAGTGTTTGCTACGATAAGACCTCAACCTGTATGGGTTTTAGGCCCAATCTGTATGTCAATCCTAGCCGCACATGCAATGAGGACTAGGAGGGGGGCCACAATGCAGTTCAGGATTGAACCATTAGGATGACAACAATCAAATGTTCATAGTCAGAAGTAGAATACATTTTCAGCAATCTAAAGATTTCATACACGAACTTGATCGAAGGCAAATGCATGTTGTTGTCTTCTGGTAGCCATGTATCCAGAGAACCTGCATTTTCATTTGAGATTGGAATGATTGTCATGAAGAAATTGGAGACACCTTTGCATATGTCCAGCGTGGAGGCACCCCGCTTGAAAAGATGTCCAGTGTGGAGGCACCCCGCTTGAAAAGACTTAGGCTTGTAGAAGCCATTCCCGTGATCACAACCAGAATTTAAACACATCATCCCTCAACCATTTCCATCAGCTGCTACCAATACTAATATGCCTGGAAGAGATATTTCTTTGTATTTGTCTCTAGCTTGGAGAGGCTGCATATGGAATTTCATCGATGGTTGTCTCCATCCACCAGTTCATGCAAAAGCATGCATCCCTGCTCGAGGAAGAGAAGGCGATCGTTGATGGTCTCTTACCATTGTCTTGATTTGTTGAGAAGCATTGCCACCCTCAACATGTACAAAGGTATACAAGTTTTCCTGGAAAGGAGCTAACGGGACAACATTTTGCAGCACCGATGGTTGGCTTATAGCAGGGAAATATAAAAAGTTTTCACATTCATCGTTGCCACAAGAGTGAGTCACGTGGAGGGGCAAGTTGAGGCTCTCTATATTTACTTGGTCGGCCTAAAAACTTTTTTGAAAGAAAGATAGAGGATGCTCTGCATAGCATAATCCCAAAGCGCCACTATACATTGCTATTGAGGACACTCACGTGATGAAGGAAGTGATTTTTGTTGTTTTGTATGTGACAAAAAGGACATACAATTACAACAGTGGAGGATTCAACTACACAACCAGGACTCCAGCTTGACAACACTACAAGGTCCATTATCTGCATCCAATTCCCCATGCCTATGTGTTTGCTTCGCACAACACGTAACCGGTACGGGGCAGGGCACAACTTTTGTTTCTTATAATTTCTGGAGACACCACAGTGCCAACTCTCCACCACACTTTTGTATGGCACTTTTGCATGACGTGCTCTGTATAATTAGCATTTTCACTTTGTGCCTAAGTGCAAGAAAAAATGTTTAACTATTCACTTTGCTTTTATGTAGCTTGACTCAAACATTGTCCTTCGGGTTGCACAATTGGAAAAAAAACGTACACGATTATCAGGTACTGCATTTCAATTTTTATAGTTTGTTGATGCTTTCTGTATTCTTTGAGTTTGTCAAAGCTTCCTTAACTTTAGTTTAGCCACATGTTAGAACATGTAACTCTCTCTCTCTCTCTCTCTCTCTCTCTCTCTCTCTCTCTCTCTCTCTCTCTCTCTCTCTCTCATGTTCTACAAGAAAATAAAGGAACATTGACTACGCTCGATTGAAAATAAGATGGGTGTCTCAAAGGTGGGTCCACGGTCTAGAGACTAAATGGTCGATATTATTAGGTTGAATGGAAATCTGCAAACAACTACCAAAGTAGGTTAAGGAGTAGGTTAAGTTGGAACCCTTTTGCTCTATTCAATTACCCTCTTTGGTAGCCCTTTGTTGTATAGGGAGGCTATGGGACACAATTTTCTTCTTCCCAATGCTCATCAAGTCCCAAGCTGAGCTATTATTAGTTCCTATCAATTGGTTCTACTCATTTGCTTATGCATGTTCAACAACAAAACCCGAGGCGACAACAATCACAACCAAGTAACCAACTGCGCTCCAAAATCTATCAGATTATGTACAGCAAGGGCCACCAAGCAAGACTAGTTTATGATGATTCCCAAAATACCCTTTAAATTTTAAGAATTCCCAAAATATCCTTATACCAATTTTGGATGGATTGCTACAATCTTACATAATTTTCACCAATAAGCTCATCGATAGTGGCATTTGTGTCTAAAAGTAATGCACTATTTAATATCGAGAGCCCACAATACCATCAAACATCTATTCTATCATCTTCTAGTGATGGACGACCAGTTTCCCTTGGATGAGTCATAAAAAAACACCATGTCTTGCAAGATGTTTGTGAGATTGATGAGGGGTATGTTGGCAATTTGATAAATTTTAAGTGTCTTTTGGAATTTTTGTTGGAATTTTCCTCATATAAGGGGTATTTTGGGATTTTTTAAAATTTGAGTGTATCTTGGGGATTTCGAAAAATTTCAGGGGCATTTGGGTCGTTTTCTTTAATTAAACAAGGTGCATCCTTGTGAGTAATAACTAGATTCCTAGCCTTGAATAACTCTAGAGATGTAAGTTAGGTTCCTAGCTAACTTTCAAAAATCAAACTAGGGGAATCGATAGGGTGTTCTGTCCCATCAAGCCCAATGTAGCCTTCAACGAAGGGTTTCTCCATTGAACCTGAAGGCTATATGTGGGGAGTGGGTTTTGAGTTTTGCTTTGCTACAAGACTTTTAGGGATTATAGATTTTAGGTGATGTTTTGAAATAACCTTTTAGAGGAAATGTTTTTTGATGTCTTTTAGGGGCATAGTACCAAGAAAACTACCCGGTAGTAGCTTCCATGTTGGTAGTTTCTAACTTGTTTTAGAGTGATATTATACAAAAATTTGGGACCGCAAGAGCACAATTACTTGCACCCATAGTTGCTCTAGCTTACAATCTAAATGGAGGCATTCTTCTCCAATACGTTCGGATACTAGATCACTCCATGAAAAGGAGTATAAGTGGATTTTAGATTCCATGCTTAAAATTTCTCACCAAAATTTTATAGACATCAAGTTTGTCTAGGAGCTGATCCTACCATCAGATGTCCTTTGAATGCAACATGTGTGTTGTTCTTTAAGCCTCTTGTAATGAATACTCTTTTGTTTTATCACTAGTCTCATGTGGTGGTGATTTCCTTAGCTTTAATTTGATACCATAGCAACTAAAAATGCTACAAATGTTTAACAAAGATCTTGTTGTTGAAGCAAAGTCCTTTAGCTTTCTTATTGTATGATTAGTTTCACATGCAAAGATACCAACATGAATATTTCATACGAACCTTACAATGGGATTCACTGGCATAGAAGATATTTGTCAGCCCTAAGGTCTCTTAAGGAGGGTTTGCCACACACATAGGGATACATTACATGGTATTTTATGTTAATCTTACCCTACAAAAGCCTAGGGTTTATGTTAATAGATCCCCATGCTAGGATCTTGTTTGTATATTATTACTTTAAGAAGCGAGGTATGATTCACTTAGCCTCTTGGGATGTATATGTTATCTTGGAATGCTTAGGTGCATTTCTTACATTTGGACACGTGGGTTCCTTGAGTTTTATATACATCATGGTATACAATTTCACCACGAGGCAATACATTTGTTTTCTTTTGCATATTCAAGATGCTATACTTCACAGTAACGAGTAAGGTTAGCTAGCATGCTAACACTCTTAGGGTAAAGGGGCCACGTTAGTGCCACCTAAGGTGAGTGACGGACTGCATGCAATATACTTCAATCTAGGTCAATTGAAGGGGTGCAATCGAAAGAGCATTGCAACCGCTATCTGCAGTAGAAGCACCATTGCGAATAAAGAACAACAGGCCACGCAAGATAGTAACAAAGTTATTCGTATGTAAAAAATTTGACCACCAAAGCGAAACCACTCAAGGGGGATATTTAGTGTCATCGCAGCCATCAAGGTCAAATTAGGATCTGACGGACTTGATTCACTTTCAACTACGTTGAACAGAGAATTAAAGGCTTGTTGTTTTCTCTCATCTAGAGCAAGCATGTCTTAACATTGGGGGGCGATGGGTCTCTGTAGAGGTACCCGGTTCTTAAATGGCCCCTTTACCCTAGCGACCTTTTAAATATTGTCGTGAATTATGAGTTTTGCATAAATCGACTATAATCATGGTTGCGATTTTCCCTTGCAATCCATTTTTATGCATTTCTGATGGTATGGATACCAAGATTAATACGAGCCAATTGGATGCAAGAGGGATGTCGAGGTATTATCAAGGGATTTTATCTTGGTACAAATACCAAGATTATATGAGATAATTGGCTGGGAGAGGGATTGTATGAAGGTATTATTTGTTTGATACCAAGATTGTATGAGATAATTGGATGGGAGAGGGATTGTATCAAGGTAATTATGGTTTGATGCACTTTTGGAGGTGTGGGATGCCAATTTTTCCAAGCAAGCATAAATGGTATGCTATATGGATAGTGCCACTCATGCTTTTATTGTCAAGTTTTTATCATGGAATTCCTTTTCAAAGGAAATTTGCTACATGGGTAGTGCAACTCATGCTTCCATTGCCAAGATTTTTATCATGGAAATTTTTTGTGTCCTTTTAATGAATAATCTGATTGCAACCTCTATGAGTGGGTACCGTGTAACTTTTGAGCGTAAATACACAAGAAGTTTTGGACAAATTCTCACAATATTCCCCACATTGTGACTTACCTCAACATCATGAGCTTCTGTGAGGGAGGCGCCACATACCTGGCTAGGTACAATTGGGGGCAGGGGACTACCGGCCCCGATGGAGGGGTCGACGGTCCCCTGCCTCCAATGTACCTAGCTAGGTACCGGGGCCGGCAGTCCCTTGCCCCCAATCGTATCTAGCTAGGTATGCGGTGCCTCTCGAGCATAAGCTCATGATGTTAGGAATTGTATGAAAACATTGAGAAAGACTCGGTTATCCTACATGAGAAAATTTCTAAATCTTCTTGTGATACTTAGTCAAAGTTCATACCAGGTTCTACTATATAAACATTAATGACACTATAGATAAAGTGTGCATGGTCAAAGTCCATGCCAAGTATATATTAATGACACTTCAGATAAAGTGCACTTGAGTTAGCTTTCATCTACTAACATAATATGGCGGAAGGGGGAGCCCTTTACACGTGTCCCAATCTACGACCTCAAAGCTAAAGTCTAAAACTAAAAAAAGCCCCTTCGCACGTGATAACGAGGGAGAGAGGGGGAGAGAGAAAGGCTGCCGAAGGCGGTCGACCGTACTAGTCATATATAGGATCACGTTGTTGGACACTCAAATTTGAAGGATTATGAGGCCATGTGGGCAAAGATCCTTCAAGATTGGGGGTGTCCATTTGGGTATTGTGCATTGTGAGATTTCCCTTTCTAGTTTCACATAAGAGATGAATGACTTCTAAGGAATATCCAACATGCATGACTAAGTAGAGAGAAACATTCAAAGAGTGCGGAGTCAGGTTGCAGGGATCCCTGTCGCACACATGGTCGTGTGCCAAAATACTCTACACATGGTGGCTTGTCCTCTTGATGAGAATAGAGACATTGTGGGACTTACTAGACATTTGGAGAGTAAGTGTATCCATACGCTTAGACACAATATGCCAAACTTTTTCTATCTGCTACAAGGGAATCCATGAGCTGAGCAATCAAATGAACAATCTACATCAATATGACTTTGATTCTGTGAGAAGAAACTGCATATTACTTATCTTTGTCAGTAGAAATCAAAGGTAAGCATTACATGTTCTAGGAAGAAATTGCTTAAGGAATACAAGCCATCAAGGTTTTTGAATATAGAGCATCACGTAAGGGAATAGGCTCTTAAGTTTGCGTAAGATCTCACATAGCCAAAGGGAAGTATCTCTATTGATTCTTATGTTGTTAGTTTGATTGTGATCATAAGGTTTCAAATTGAGTATGCTATGCTATGAGAATACGGATAGAGGTAGGAAGGTTTCCACATGGGAAAACATTAGTTCTTGCTAAACGATTTTATGCTTTGTTTTCAAGCTCAAAATGTCTTCTTCAAGGGGGTGTCATGTCAAGAATCTAAACTAATATAAGATAGCGGAAGGGGGAGCCCTTTATACGTGTCGAAATCTACAACATGAAGGTTAAACTTCAAAATTGAGAGAAGCCCCTGTGCACACGATAAAGAGGAAGAGAGAAAAGGAGAGAGGCGCCGCCGAAGGCGACTGTCCGTACTAGTATGTCCTATGGCCAAGAGACAAGAGGCTAGGAGCCTATGTGAATAAAGTCTTGGAATAGTCCTAGTGTAAAGGATGCAGACATGGAAAGGTGTTGTATATTAAATATGGGGCGACGTACGGGCGGCGGAACGGCGGGATCCCATTTGAGGAGATAGTTGGGTGGAGCTTCATTTTGTTTTCTTTGGTCTTGTTTGAGTTTTGGACTCGCTCATGGTCATGCCCTAGTTTTTTCTTGTTTCCATCTCAAGCACATCACATTCTGCTACTAGCCCTTCTCATTTGGAAGATGAAAAGCCACATTGTCTTGGGGTGCCTAGAGCTACATGTTCAAGTTTTCTTCCCACTTATTAGCTTTGGATCCTGTAATAAGTGTGTTTCAGTGTTTCAGTTGCTTCAAGTGGAGAAAAGTTTTGTGTTACATTGTCTCTCTTTCAACTTTCACTTACAATTCTTCTTTAATCTTGTCCTTTTCAACTAGCGAGAGTCAAAGTCACTTCATCAAAAAGCTTGCATCCTCTTTTTGGCCTGCTAAAGCATTGGCCTTAGCGTTGGGTCCGTTTGGGCGTGCTACTGCCTATGGCGTCCACGTGGAGGCCAATTGCGTGTGAAATTTTACAGAGCCTTAAAGGCTTAGAGCCAGTCCACTGTACTTGGCGACTGCGTCCAAGGTTCGACAGTCGATGGAGAAGCACTGGATGGAGCTGCTGTTTGCGAGGCTGTCCGCGTCAGTACGGCTGCAGAGTTTGAACATGAGGTTCTCGAGCTCTTTCTCTGCGCAGAGTGACTGGCTGCAATTGATTAGACTCAACAGTGAATTGCGCCACAGGGTATGTGTGCTTTACCTGAAAATGGTTTTTCAATTTTAATGTAAGCACTGGCTGTCGTAACTCTACACTTTTGAGATGTTGCATGCACAGCCCTATCTCTTAACCCATTAGTGCAATGCTAATCGCAAATTGTGTATAAAATTATTGAGAAAACACTCGCTTAGGCAAACTTTCTAGCATCCAAACCATTTTTCTGTTTTTTCAATAATTTTATTCACAAGCATACACTAATATGCTTGTGTTTAGTGTAGGCTCTTAACTATGTAATAGGTTAATTGTGTGTGTACGTTACCATATGGTACCAAGCTTTTTGTGTGTGTGTTTCCATTTCATGCATTAACAAAGATAGAGAACGCACTTTGATACTAGTTTCTTTGTTGTTATGCGATGCCTATTTGGTTTATATCAAGATTGCCTTCCTGATTATGTAATTCTCTTCTGAGCAGGGTTCAAGAGCAAGAATGTGCAATTGCCAGATTCTACCACCGTCTCAACTGTAAGCTTGGAGCAGAGAGTCTCAGGTGTTTACCTTCAAACAATTACAGGGAGCTACCTGTAATTTCAATCAGGGTAATGTAGTCGGTCATGGTGGATTTGGATCTGTTTTCCGAGGAGTGCTTCGAGACGGGCGACAAGCTGCCATCAAGCAGCTAGATCGGTCAAGCAAGCAAGGCGATCATGAGTTTCTCATAGAGGTGCATATTCTTGTATTCGATGTAAAACATGTCTGTCTACATGTGGAGTATGGTTCATGTGGGTGTGAGTGGGCATATGTTGGATGCTGGCATTCTATGTGAAGCTAGCTATAGGTTTATGGAAGATGGAAGATATTCTGTATGAGCAAAATTGCAGTCTTAGCACTTATCAAAAAGTGATTTTGTGAAATTTACCTAAGTGGTGACCTTTCCTAATTGTGGGACAGGTTGACATGCTCAGCCGCCTTCATTCTCCATAACTTGTTGGTTTGCTTGGTTATTGCGCCGATCAAGATCACCGATTACTGGTCTATGAGTACATGCCGAATGGAAACCTTCAAGAACACTTGTATTCAAATGGTATGGGCCCTCGTGTTTTCTTGAACTTATGTCCTTCACAAGAAACGAAAAGCGCGGAGAGTGTGTTCACTAATGGAGCCAATCTGAGGCTCATGCTGTGTTAGCTCCCGACATGTTTTAACAAACATACTTCAATTTTCCATGTTTTGCTCTCAACTTATCGTTAAATGGTGCAGGAACATCTGGCAATCCTCCAATTCTCAACTAGGAAACTCGCATTAGAATAGCTCTAGACTCTGCAAAGGGTCTTGAGTACCTCCATGAGTGCGTGAGTCCTCCGATAATACATCGCGATTTCAAAAGCAGCAACATACTTCTGGATTCCCATTTCAATTCCAAAGTGTCCAACTTCGATTTAGCTAAGCTTGGATCTGACAAGGTTGGAGGGTTGGTTTCAACTCGTGTTTTGGGAACCCACGGCTATGTTGCCCCAGAGTAAGAATGAAGAGAAATTATGTATAGGCTTTGTAGGTCTTTTGAGCTCTTTCAGAGTTTCTTGATGTGCTCCAATGTCTCTGAAGGTATGCACTAACGGGGCATTTGACAACGAAGTCCGATGTATATAGCTATGGCGTGGTTTTACTGGAACTTCTCACAGGACGCGTCCCAGTTGACATGAAAAGGCCACCCGGGCAGGGTGTTCTTGTATCTTGGGTAAGCTTCAAATGGGTGAATGAGCATTCTATACTTGCAACACGTTTCTAAGGTGACATTGCTTCCAGGCTCTTCCTCGACTCACAGATAGGGACAAGCTTGTGGAGATGGTGGATCCGGTCATGGAGGGACAATTTGCAGTAAAGGACCTAATTCAGGTTTGCTTGCTATTTGCGCTTGTAGGTGTTGACATGGGTGATTTTGGATAGAAAATAGTAAAGCAGAAACAGAAGGATTTTGAATGACAAAAAATGTTGTGCAGGTAGCTGCCATAGCCGCAATGTGCGTTCAGCCTGAGGCAGATTATCGTCTTCTTATGACAGATGTTGTTCAATCTTTGATTCCCCTCGTAAAGCACAAGAAAGGGTCCAAAATTGTGAGCACTCCGGATTTTCATCACAGAATGGTTACATTAAAGTCGTCATCAATTGACAGTGGCAGTAGCGGAGCTGGAGAGAATTGAGTGAGGGCCATTTTTCTTAAGTTGGCAGGCCCTCGTGATCCCTCACCTTGTTGTTTTTGCAATGCGGATTGCCATAAGATCCATTCTTCCTTGATGTTGGACAAATTCGTACATTGAAACCCGATATTGAGAAAAAGGCAATCATATGCCCTGTCAATTGTTGCAATCTATAGTTCTAGAGTATCATAAATCCAAACTTATATTTTGTCAAATATATGTGCCTCCCGAGGTAGAAAGGTACCGCTCTACCATCGTACAAGACCTACCATCTTTGCAACAAAGTTAGATGATCACACAGTCAGTTTTGAGGCTAGCAGACTTGGCCACCTAGTAACGACCAAACAATGCCCACCTTGTGGTGAATGCAAGCGTGCAAAGCAGCAGAGGATCCAAACTCTAAGGGTGAAGTCGCCGCTAGGCTTAGCTAGTCACTTAGGTGCGGAGGCGATGACCAGCTAGCAATGGAAAACTCCCTTGCAAAACTTCTATCCTCTTTGAACCACCCTCAGCAACTCTCAGTGCCCACCTCCAATCGGATTCTGTTCGCCATCACCAAGGGTTTCAAGCAGTTTCTTCATCACCAACATTAACTCACGGTCTTGCAACTGGCCGTCTACTGAGAAAGCAGTTGCACCGTCAATAATTCTCACTTCCTCTGTGCCTCTCCAAAGGTCTCCATCGCTACCTCTGACCATCCCCACCATCGATTCTGGACTCCCTTGCTTGGTCCAACAACTAATACCTTGTTCTTGATTCTTCACGCTGCCCTCCCTCTGGCCCCACCTCCTCAATCGCTCGATTTGTTATCGCAATGATGTGCGTCGATCGGCTGCTAGCTACTGATCTTGTTGGTAATTGATGATGATGCTACTATTGCTACTCCACTTGCTCTCTGATGTGATGCCTCCCAGCATTGTTAATTCAAGTACTCATGCTAGTAAGGGCCTTTTGTGCCACACCGTCAGAACACCAATTTTTCTCCCTCTCCACTTGACGTCGTTTCGCTGTTGTAGTATCTGTGAATATAGTGGATCTTGAATCTACAAACTTGACAAGCTTCCTGTGGAAGGTGCTCTCTCTCTCTCTCTCTCTCTCTCTCTCTCTCTCTCTCTCTCTCTCTCTCTCTCTCTCTCTCTCTCTCTCTCTCTCTCTCTCTGGGCATGGGCTACATGATCCAAGCCATAGATCATTCCATAGAGTTTATTAGTTGTACTGTGGGAAAATGCTATAGGATTGTTAATCTTATGAGGACTTACTGTTATGGCTCGATAATGTAGAACATGGCATGCACCGAAGTGCTTTGTGCAATAATGGCGATGTTGTGAAGCTTTAGCATTTGTTTCCACTTTTGTCTTCTTCTTTCTACAGAATGTCATCACCAACTAGACCCCTTTCTAAGATGATTTAGAAACTCTTTTGTATGCAAGTGGTGTGATAGTTCTCACTTGGTTTAGTTAAAATGTAAGTTGCCAAAAAATCCTATTCCAGCATATCAATGGTGTTTTTTTCCCCATGGAAACCAAATCCCCTCTATGCACTCTTTTTACTATGGCAACCAAATCCTGCCTAGATTTATAGAAAATTGTAAATATTAGCTCAATTTTTTAAAGTTTCCTCTTGGATGTATGGTTGAGAAAATGATTTTTCTCAAACACTCCTAAGGACTCAGCTTGAGAAATCTCTAGCTGATATCACTTTCTCTTCACCCATGCACAATCCTCAGCCTCTTCCCTTCCATAATTCCCTCTCTCTCTCTCTCTCTCTCTCTCTCTCTCTCTCTCTCTCAATCTCTCTTAAAAAAACTCTTTTAGCGTCCGCATCGATGCGGGCTCTTTCAGAGAGTTTTTAGAGAGAGAGAGAGAGAGAGATGATCTGCTGAAAACTCTCTTAAAGAGTCTATTCCTGTGTGTGAAAGAGTTCACATTTTTTTGAAGGGTTTTGTTTATAGCAACGATTGAACTTGATGACCTTCTTGCCTCAGCTAGTGTTAGTTTCCTTGACCAGCCCCTTCAAAACCAAATTTGTCAATGAATAGGGACCTTGATATTTACCTTTCCTAGGCAACACATTTGTCTCAACATGGCACAATGTTGTTGGTTGTAGCACAGCCAACCTCCTAGTCACCCCTTGAAGGGGGTTAGCATGTGGGGTGCTAAGGACTGAGGCCTGGGCCACATCATTCTACAGGCAGACAAATGCAATGTTGGACTACCATCCATTTGAATTGCTACGAGGCATTGATGGACGAACAACTCCTAAACAACAGATACAGTACGGACAAAAATGGAGGCCTAGGCCACCTTAGGAAAAGCAATACAAAATACTACAATGATAATCATACACCATGTCTCTAAGAGGTGTGTTCAGCATAAGGGCATCGCATGTTGGGTTAGTAATGTGGGTCGAGGCATGACGAACAAGTCAGCGGACTAAGAATCCTAAGCAGTCTAGGAACTCCGCGCAGTGCTCATATAAACATGCAAAATTTATGAGAAGGTTTTTACACTAAATTTCTCTAAAATTTGTAGGTTTTCTCACCTTCTACTTTGAATTTTGAAGATAAATTTCAAAATTTCTAGGTGGAACTATACTAAACCTAGGTTTCTTTTTTTTAATCAAAATGGGTGAGTGAAAGAGAACTTGAACGTGGGCAAAGTTGTCCTAAGAAAATTGTTAATAACAACCTTACTTTTTTAGTGTAAAGCTCTTGGTTTAACCTTTCTATTGGGGGGGGGGGGGGGGGGGGAGAGGGGGAGGATTTGAGATTGGGGAATATTTTTTCATCACCCTTTTTATGGAATCAATGGAACTATGACATATTGCAACCATGTTATACTTGCACCAATGTGTCATATGTGCCGCTTAATGTATAAACACCCAAATTGTTAACAAGCTCTAAGAGGTCCTATGTGTAAGGTGGTAGAAATAGGAGATTTATATCCGGTGGTTGTCGTAGCATTGATCTTCCAATATTTGAGGGCAACAATTTCCAAGGAGATAAATATCAACATGTCATTGTAATGGTTCCAAGTGTTCTAACCCATCAAAGGCAACATTCTACCCAACCCTTGTTCAAGGGTTTTATCGTTCAAAAATTTGTGGTCGGTTTACCATTAAAAACAGGTGCAATATTTTGTTGTTGTGCTTGAAGTCACCTAAGAAATCCTGTTTGGTTTTTGTTTTGTATAGTGTGTCTTTCTCTGTCTCGCTCGTTTTATGGATTGCTCGGAAAATATCACACGAGCTTTGAGATTCCTTCGCAGTACTGCCTATAGTGAAATAGAGGCCACAATGAGCCCGAATAAAAATTTTGACGCTGACGTTCACCAAAGCTCACCCAAATTAGAGAAAGTGAAAAGGGGTGTACTGGCAACACCGACAGTTATGCCTCGGAGGATGCAGCCTACTCTAATACCAATTGTTGCAATTAGGGTTGTAGGGTTGCACACACATCTTGGAGAAGATGAAGAAGCTCAAGGCACACAACAAAGAGTATATTGCTTAGTGCACCAATAGAAAAATATGTTAGCCCTAGAATGATGGACGTACATATAATGCACAATAAAACTAGCTCTTAGTGAGTAAAAGAAGCTCGTGACGATCCTAAGTGTGTTGATCACTACCACATATATGGTAACACCTAAGGTCAAGCACAATGCGTTGAAACAAATCTAAAACCAATATGACATGGGAAGAAACCCTAACAAGAGAGTTTGGAACTCAAGCATGATACTCCACACACACACACACACACACATAAGAAATTCACAACAGTAATACCGGGCCAATTCAATCCCGTTTGTGAGGCAAAAGTTTAGCAGAGTCGATCGATCAGTTGGGACATGTCAATCACATCAATCTTTGTCCACAAGATTTGAAGCTCTAGTATAAGTGGTGGCAAATAAACGGCCATGCTTTACCTTTTACTTCCTTGGAACAATCAGTGACAATAGTAGATGGCCCTTCTTGATAGCTAATCACGGCGGAAGATTATAGTTCACCACGCAATCACGCCATGTGCTCCATGAGGAACTCCACAATCCAAGTGGGTTCACTTCATCCATTTCCAAACCAAAACAGGCACAACGGGGTTCTTCTTTAAATGTAAGCAATCTTTCCTTTATGTGCTTCCATGGAAGAGAATCAGCAGGCACCTACATCACATCATTTGTGGATCTAGTATTTTGATGTCACAAAGATGCTATTGACTTGCACCTGAACATGCTTTTTATTCTTGGAATGATTAGAAAGTGTCGTAGAATCTTTGCAAGGGGAAATTTTCCTTGTTTGTCCTCTCTATACTTATTTGATCCACATTTGGGACACAATTTCAAATTCTCATACTCATTTTGAAAGAGTATAGAATCATTAGGACATGCATGAATTCTATTATAATCCATCCCCAAGTTTGTAAGAAACTATTTGGCGTTAGGTCGGGTAGGGGGAATGTGATTGCTTTCTAGCAAAATCTACTTATTGAGAAATCTATCAAGACCACTTAAACAATTTAAACAAGAACTTTGTGTTGAAGATAACTTAGAATGTCATATATTTACCTAAAAAAGTTTACGACACTTGCGCCATAAACCATCCATTAATATATTGTAGGTTAAGCATTGCCAACAAAGATGTACGAAGAACAAAAATTTTGGCGCCATTTTATAAAGCGGCATGCGAGCAAGATTTCTCATCATCTTCCCTTCCTCTTCATCGTTCTCATGTCATCGATGTGGACGGGATGATTGAGGTTGAGATGTAAAGTTACCTTGAATGCTTTCTCCACCTTTGCTTTCAATGATGGGGTCCATGTCAAATAAGGAATCCAACTTTTCTTCCATCTCAACTTCTTGGAATGTTGCATCGACTGTTGGTGGGGCAAAATCCATCGGTGGCGGTTCATTTAATATTCACCTCCTTTGTTGAGTCCGTGATGAAATTGGAGCAATATCTAAGAGTGGGGTTGTCCTATTTTCTCCTAACCATGAGATTGATAACACAAATCTTGTAGTTTCTCTACAAGGGAAAAAACATTGGTGTGTATATGCTGATCGCAGATCTTTCATTTTCAAAAGATTTGATGCTTACATAGCATACAAGGGCATGCCATACTATCATCCATAATTAATCTAAAGATTACACAACAAACTAATAAGTAATAGTGAGTGTGGTTTGTTATTACAATGTATAACATTTAACACATAAGTTTGAACAAATGGTTTGCTAACTCTAAGTGCACTAAAACTGCCAAACACTAAGCCAATCGTGATTTAGAGAGACCAAATCAAAAGTCGGTTTTTTAATCAAAGGATGCTTCTCCTCTAGGTTTTCATCAATTTCCCACTGCAACACGTCGGTTTTTGGATCAGCTAAGTTGATTTAATGTCGCTAACATAAAGTTAGTTTAGAGAATTCAAAACCTAAGCCATTTTAGAGTGGCCAACCAAAATCCGCCAACCATAAGCAGCTACTCCTAAGCGACCAAGCATCGCCGACCCTAAGCAGCCAAACCAAAAGCCGTTAGCCCCGGTATAGTTTATACATTGTCACAATGTAAACTACCTCACATTCTCTAACCATGCCTGATCCTCGCATACCTTCATCTAGAGGTACACGAAGATCACTAGGTTATACGATCATCTTTATAGGTCAATGCCTATACGCATGGGTGCGACATAAGTACACACCCACGTGTACATGACAATGCATGTAAAGGACAAACCCTAACGCTCTAACACTCTAACCGAAAACTCCAAGCAGCCAAACCAAAACCTAACTAGGTCGGTTCGTTGATCAGCTAAGTGAATTTAAAGCCGCTTCTAACACTAAGTTAGTTTAAAGTGGTCAAACCCTAAGCCAATTTAGAGCGGCCAAACCAAAATCCGCCAACCCTCTAAAAGTCTAAAACTCCTAGCAGCCAAACCAAACGCCGCTAACCTTGAGCAACTAGCCCTAAGCGGACTAAAACACGGCCAACCCTAAGCAGATAATCCTAAGCGGCCAAACATGGCCAACCCTAAGCCATTAAACATAGCCAACTATTAGCATGGAAACTAAAAGTTGTTATCCCTAAGTGGCTAGCCCTATGTGGACTGAAATGGACAAATCTATACGACCCGAAGTCGATTAAGATCGGCCAACCATAAGTGCCTTTACACGACCAACCCTAAGCAAATTGAAATTGCCAAACCATAAGCTGCAAACTCCAAGTAGTTAGATTTAAGCGGACTGAAATGGCCAAACTAAAGCGGTCGGTTTAGAGTGTCTTTACACAGCCAGCCCTAAGCAACTTTACAAGGACCACTCCTAGCGGCCAAACCAAAATCCGCAAACCTAAGCAACTAGCCCTAAGTAGATTGAAATGGCCAAACGCCACCTTAACCCAATTTAAAACGGCCAAACTTAAATGGATTTACATGGAAAACCCTAATCAATCAAACATGCATGGACCGCCAACTATTAGCAGAGTTAGGTCTTCAAGCGAGCTTTGGAGCGAGCTTTTTTTTTTTTGGGAGGACCTCCCTCCCTACCTCCCCTTCCTCCTCTTTCCGCCCATGTTCTTCCTCCTCTTCCCTTGCTCCTCCTCCTCAGCTTCCTCCTCCACCTCCTCTCTCTATCTACTCCTCTAGCCGCCCTCCCTCCTCCAGCAATTGCCCTTCTTCCTCAAGATTCTCCTCTTCTTTCTCTCTATTTCCCTATCACTATATAACCTCTCTCTCTCTCTCTCTCTCTCTCTCTCTCTCTCTCTCTCTCTCTCTCGCCCCTCCCATTTTCCTCTCTCGGTCCCCCTATCTCTCTCTCTAACCCGTTTCCCCCCCTCTCTCTCTCCTCTCCGCCTGCCCCTCTCCTTCTCCTTCTTCCCCCTTCTCTTTCTCTCCCCATCCTCTCTCTCTCTCTCTCTCCCCCCCCCAACTCTCCTCATTGGATAGATCTTTAAGGTCTCTTGGGATAGTTTCCTACGACGTTAAAATTCTCTTCTTCTTCTTCTTCTTCTCTCTCTCTCTCTCTCTCTCTCTCTCTCTCTCTCTCTTTCCTATCTCTCTTACTGTAGGACAAAAGAGAAGAAAATGGTGGGGGGGGGGGGGGGGGAGAGAGAGAGAGAGAGAGAGAGAGAGAGAGAGAGAGAGAGGAGGTGATCGGGAGGGAGAGAGAGATAGAGAGAAGAGGATTTGCGGGAGGGGGGGAGAGAAGAGGAGATGGGGCGAGAGAGAGAGAGAGAGAGAGAGAGAGAGAGAGAGAGAGAGAGAGGGAAAGCGCTAGAGAAATACATTTTTCCTAACTGAAGAAAATAAGAGCAAACTTGAAATTCTTTCGATTTTTAGGTCAAAAATTGAAGGTTTTGCCAGTATTTACACTTAAACTTGCGAATTTCTCAGTTTTCTTCAAGGACCTCTCAACATATAATCTAGATTTTACAATTTTTGCCGGCTGAAAACACTATATCCCGGGTTTTTTTAACTCTGATAGGGAGGTTGGAGAGGGCGAGCGGGGAGAGAGGGGGGGGAGGGATTGTGAGAGGGAGAGGGGGAGGGAGCATTGGCTTTTTTTTTCATATAAAGAGGAAAAAAGGAATGAAAAGGAGTTTAAGTCAAAACAAAAGAGGCTCTCCACGCAAAGCAATAGCGATATTGCTTTGCTTGGGAGAGCCTTTTTTTATTTGGACTTAAACTCCTTTTCATTCCTTTTTTCCTCTTTATATGAAAAAAAAAGGCAATGCTCTCCCCCTCTCTCTCACACACAATCCCTCCCCCTCTCTCCCTCTCACAATCCCTCCCCCCCTCTCCCTCTTTTCTTTCCACCGGCCCTTCCCTTCCCTTCCCTCCCTCCCTCCCTCTCTCTCTCTCTCTCTGTGCCCTAGCAAGCACCCTCCTCTCCATTGTTGGCCTCCCTCAAGCATGAAGGGCTGCCTTGTGGGGTGGCGTTAGATCTTAGTTGTGTCTGTTGCAAGCCCACATGCATTCACTCTTTGCTCGTCTAGCTCTGCCTTGCAGTACATTCTTACAACTCTACCTCTAGCGCCTCGCTGCTCTACCTTACTCAGCCTCACAATTGAGCATCGTAGTTCAGTCTTGCTGCTCAGCCTTGCTCAACCTCAATGTGCCTCACACTTGACCCTAGCCAACGCGGCCGCCACATACATTATCTTTTAGGTTTACACTAGTCTACACACTCACACACTTTAGTCGGTGTTCCAATCCCATCGTGGGCGATATGACAACCGAAGAGAAGACTACAACCCCAAAACCTTGTGAGGACACGATCGAGCTTTGCGGTTGTCGTGGCAGCTCGAAGCAAGCTTGGCTCATTGAACACCTCCAAACGGCCCTCAGTTGTGTCATGGAAGAGAATCGCAATCTCAAAGCTTGCATTAACAAGCTCAAGGCATTGTTCCACTCAATCATCAGACTCGTCACCGATGTGTGTGTGTGTGTGTGTGTGTGTGTGTGTGTGTGTGTGTGTGTGTGTGTGTGTGTGTGTGTGTGTGAGAGAGAGAGAGAGAGAGAGAGAGAGAGACAGAGATTTTATTATCGTCATCGGAGGTCAAATATGACCTATGGGACCAATGTTACATGTGATGTAGTATGTGTGGCTGATGAGTGATACTCGATGCTCCAAAATTGTGGTGATGAGAGTCACAATGGAGAGCCCATACTGTGGATGGGAGAGGAAAGTGTATAGGTCTAAGTCATGGCTAAAAATGTGAGGGAAGCAAGTTTGGATGTGACCAAAAGCTGAGCACTCTAGTAGTGTGTGGTACTCAGACTCTCAAACTTGCAGTGAGCATAAAAAGTGCACAATCAAATTGATTCTTCTCCATTGTCCGAACGTCTTGTCTCACATCGAAGGGAGTAGGAGCTGAGCCGTATGGCTACGATAGTGTGTATTACTGACAAGGGGATAGGCTCAATCATGTGTGTGTGTGTGTGTGTGTGTGTGTGTGTGTGTGTGTGAGAGAGAGAGAGAGAGAGAGAGAGAGGGGGGGGGGGGGGGGGAAGGGAAGGGAAAGGGCTGGAGAGAGGTGTGAGCATAGAGAGAGAGGTGGGGGGATGTGTGTGTGTGTGTGTGTGTGTGTGTGTGTGTGTGTGTGTGTGTGTGTGTGAGAGAGAGAGAGAGAGAGAGAGGGGGGGGGGGGGGGGGGGGTGGGGAGAGGGAGAGAGAGGGGGGGAGGGGCCAGCCAAGGGGGAGGCAAAGAGAGAGAGAGAGAGAGAGAGAGAGAGAGAGAGGGGCATGAGAGGGGATGGGTTGGAGGGATCATGTGTGTGTGTGTGTGTGTGTGTGTGTGTGTGTGTGTGTGTGTGTGAGAGAGAGAGAGAGAGAGAGAGAGAGAGAGAGAGAGAGAGAGATTCTACTAGATAGATAGATAGAGAGAGAGAGAGTGGAGGTCCTTGGCTACTCCAATGGTGGGGAGGGGCAACAATGGGTGGTGGTGGTAGGATTAGAGGCGGCTCATGGTGGCAGTAAGCTAGCACCACTAACCAGTGGTGGTGGCGATGGGTGCTAAGGGGCGGCAATGGGAGGTAGTGGTGGTGGCCCTCAAAAAAAAAAGCTTGCTCCGTTGAGCTCCATAACCGTCCCCCTATTAGCGACCAAATCAAAAGCCGCTAACCCTAAACCGCTAGGCCTTAAAATGGATTGACTAAGCAATGTGTTTAAAAGCCAATTTAGAGCAGCCAACTTTAACCAGCTTTGCACAACCAACCTATAAGATGGCCAAGCAGATTAAGATTTCCAAATCCTAATAATCTAACATAAATGAAAAGTTCTAAACAGATTAAGATGGTCAAACCCTAATAATCTAACTTAAAATGCAAGTTCTAAACAAACAAATATGGTCAAATTAAATTGTAACACTATAGGGTGATAGCATGTTTAGGTGGTACCACTTTTTGCACCTTTTGGTGGTACCACCAATAGCACCTAGTTGGAGGGAAATTCAACGTTTTCCAAATTTGGGAAAAGAGGGAGAGAGAAATTCTAAATTTTCATACAATATAATTTATGTACCTATAATCTAGATGCATGCGATCCATTATGGGGCGAAGTGGGTCCCCTTTTTTTGAACTTACAATCATCATGGCCTTTGTCCTCTTTCTACTTTCCTCTCACACAACTAGCTTGTCACTCGGAATCTCGACTGTACCTATGTGCTTTCTCTGCTCCCATAGCTCATGCTCCCCACATTGCATGTTGTAGCCATCACGCTCTGCCCCCCATTGCACCCATTTCACCCTGCCATAGCTCTGGTGGAGCTCTGCCCCCATTGCCCTCGGCACAGAAGCATAAAGGCTGCAGTAGCACCCTCTGCAGAGATGACTCCCAAGAAGAACACTCCCTCCAGGAAGCGCAAAAACCTGACTAAGAGCGCCGAGTTGGTACAGAAAGCATCCCTTGCAACAAACACCACAGCACAGCAAACCCCTGTACCACCCACCACACAGCAGACCCTTCCAACGCATGCGACATAGCAGATGCCTTCAACAACCACGACACAATAGTCCCCTACAACCAACACGACGTTGCAAACCCCAGCAACAAACACGATCGCCAAAAACTTCCCCCTCCAAATGCATGTTGTTGGTTGAAAAATATGCTCGAAAAGGTGAGTTCTACATTGCGTTTTGGTCGTGTCTATGCGTCTCATGGCAATGCATGGCCAAAAATCCTATTTTTCAGCATTAGTTGTAAATCGTTTTTCTCCATGGCTTTGCTTGCTGCATTGGTGGAGTATCCGTTACTTTCCACATTTTGCTATTCTGCATTGCAGTTGCATGAGGAATATGGACCGAGCATGGAGGGCAAGTTGCCCAAGGATTTAACAGACAAGGAGACCTGCCACTTGAACAGTGGTCAATAGTGTTCAAGGTGCCAGAGCAGAAGAAGACTAAGATATTCCTCCACCAGGTGCATGACCACCTTTACGATGCATGCAGGCTTCTGTATTAGAAGGTCTACCAGGCTGCCCTCTCCAACAACCAGCTCATGACGAGGTTTGCCAGGGGGTTTGCATATGAATACTGCGATGCTGCCAAAGCAGACCCTGACAGCCATAAAATTTCATGGGCTTTGGTTGGGAATAAAGTATTAGGGAATGTCAAGAGCCAGAAAGGGAGGCTCAATCAAAAAATACAGAAGTTCATGTACTATTACGACGTGAAGGAAGCCCCCACATTTGAAGGATTGATAGAGAATGTTGTGGACTGTCCTGCGGCGTCCAGCCACCCTCTACATCACATGTGGACAGCCTTTCATCTCCTCTACACGGCATGGGTGGATAATCTTGCCGATGACCTTGAGCAGCAGGTAGTGAAGGCAAAAGAGAAGGTGAAGTTTGCAAAGACAGTCCTGGCTGCAAAACGGGACTTATGGTTGCGCAACGAAGGTACCTCCTTAGCTTGTGCACCCATCACTGCAGAGGTGGAGAGCCTCAGAGAGGATGTGGAGAAACAGAAAGCCTCTCCAACAGAAAACGCAACTGCGATTGCCAAAAAGGAGGTTGAAATCGGAGCCCGTACAAGGGTACTCTCCAAGTCCTTTTGATTCAATGATGCTGCAAGGATGAAGGGGGAGGTGTCAACCATGCAGGTACTCCAGTCTTCTCTATCTTTGAAGTGTATAAAGTGCTAGAAAGTGCTAAAAGTGGTTGAGAGTGCTCACCTTTTAAGCACTTGCAAGTAATTCCAGCCACCTACTACTACAGGCTCTTTTAAGCACATGCAAACATCTGGAAATACCTGCAAGTGCTTGCAAAAAATGCTTGACTATTTAGCAATTGAAAACACCTTAACCACCTACAAGCACTTCCAAGAACTCTGAAACACCTAAAAATGCACGCAAGTGCTAAAAAGTGCCTAAATTTTATGCAATTGTAAGCACTTTGAACCACCATTTGGCACATTAAAGCATTTTGAAGCACTTTCAACCACTCGCAAACTCTTGCAAGTGCTTGAAGAAGATTCAAAGTGATTAAAATTGATTCAAAATGCTTTCAAAGTGATCAAAAGTGCTTTTTGTAATCACTTCAGAGCACTTTTAACCACTTTAAAGCACTTTGAAGCAATTTTTACACCCTGCAAGCACTTGTAGGAGTTTGTAGGTAGTTGAAAGTGCTTCAAAGTGCTAAAAGAGCTTCCAAATGCTAGCAAGTGCCTTTCAAAGTGTTGCTACAAGTGGACAGATTGAGCACTGGAAGCACTTCCAAGCACTTTTAAACACCTACAAATGCCAGTAAGTGCTAAAAATTGCCTAACTTTTATGCACTTGCAAGCACTTTGAACCACCTGCAGGGATATTAAAGCACTTTGAAGCACTTTCAACCACTTGCAAAGTCTTGCAAGTTCTTGAAAGTGCTTCAAAGTGCTTAAGTTTGCATCAAAATGCTTTCAAAGTGCTTGAAAGTTTATTTTACAATCACTTCAGAGCAATTTGAGGCACTTTTAACCACTTTTAAGACCCTGCAAGCATTTGAAGGTGGGTGAAAGTGCTTCAAATTGCTAAAAAGAGCTTCCAAGTGCTAGCAAGTGTCTTTCAAAGTGGTGCAAGTGGACAAATAGAGCACCTGTAGGCACTTGCAAGTGTCTACAAGTACTTGAATGTTCCAGCAAGTGCTCCAAGGTGCTTGCAAGTGCCTACTTCGAGGGTCTGCAAGTGCCTACTGCTAGGGTCTGGATGTCCCACATTATGGTTGGTTGTGCAATAGTCTTCCTTTGTTTTTTATTTTGTACAAAAAATAGTTCAGAAAATGGACAGGGAGCTTGTTGAGTTCAGAAGGCAGGCCTCCTTCATGAAGGTCCAGCAAGTTCATGAAAAGAGAGGGCAGGACCCTTCTAGTGCCCACTCCAACTTCCAAGTCTAAATTTAGTGTGGATACTGTTTTATTATCTAAAAATTGTGTGGCCTGTGGTCAAGAATTGTCGACAAATACGCGGTCGGTGTCTTTCAGCTGCCATCTGTCCACGGATACCATCCGTTCTGTTTTTTAGTGGTCAGCACGACTTGTCCCAAGTGTGTTGTACCAGACTGTAAATGGGAGATACCCATATAGCAAGATGTTGGGCACTTGGGAATTCTTATGAGAAGCTTGAAAGTAGGTTGGTCATTTTATACAACAAAACTTATGCTAATCTATTGTGGAGACTAATTGTGTGTGTTGGTTCAGCTGAGCCAGTGGGCTGAGAAAGAAGCTTCCACATCGTCCATGCACGATGTGGACGAGGTCTTTGACCTTGACACCATGCTACTAAAGTACAAGAACTTTAAAGGTGGGAAAATTGTTGAGGGTCGTGATCGAGACATTCTGAAGGAGACAACTCCGTCCACAAGCAACCAAGCCAATGTGTCGGTTTTGTATATCGATCTCCTCCCATGTTTGAATCATGGTCACCGTGTTCATTGTGGTCACAATATGCTGCCCAGGTACTGATGCCTATAAGGAGGACAGTGTAGCTAAGGCAGAGGATCCTGAAATGGAATCAACCTTGCAATTTGTAGTTGTAAAGATGCGGAAGAAGAGAAAAAAGCAGATAGAGGACGAGCTGTCCCAGGACGCTAAAAAGAGTACGGGCAGACTCCCCCCAAAAACCAGAGCATGCAAGAAGCTTTAGCTTCTTGAAGCTTTGTATATTTTTTTTTCATGCTATCTTTTTTAGATTGCAGCTTTGTATCTTTTTTCCCGGCAATATAAATTTAAGTATTCTCTCTTAGTTTCTCTCCATTTGTGCTCTATAGTTAAAATTCGTGTGGTTGGCTCAAAACCCCCACCGCCCACTAATGAGGTAGAGCACATTGATTGCTAGCTTCCTTGCTACGAACCAATGTCTCGCTTCCCAGTTCATAGAGATTTGGCAGTAATTGTAGACTTCAACAATGTGCTTGCTTGTGTGCATGATAAGTGCAAAGGACTGGAACCCCCAGATTTAAACACGTTGTACTTTGACAAATTAAAGGGGGATGATACTATGCACGGAACGATGCAGAATTATTTTTGCTTGGACTCGATTAGATAGCAAAGACTTTTCTGTGGTCGTCCGCGCCTGCCACAATCTTGAGAAGGGTATGGACAAGTTCCTATCTCAGACCAAGCATTGTCTGAGTGGGTGGCTGGCACAGAACTGCTGCCATGTTAGCAGTTGGGAATATGGAAACCCCCCAAAGCAATAATTTTTCAAAAAACTTGAAACCTTTTGGCACCTCTTTCCTAAGTTCAATAAGTCTTAACACTTCATTGTTGGATGATTCCCTTTATAAGATGTACTTCAATGATCCCAGTAACTTTGTCATTCTGCCTGGGATAGAAAAGCAAAATGAGAGGCAGTGGAAAATTTTTCTCAAAGAAGATGTTGCCTCATTTATAATACAGTGGGCTGAGACTCCTGACAAAGCCAAGACTGTTAGGGAATATCCATTTAATGCCAGGACGAATGAACTTGCACAATTGAACCGGAATCTGGCACGTGGAAAAGTACAGGCACAACAAAAAAGTCTTGCATCAAAAATGCCAAGTCCAGGAACCAATTATAAGCGGCCACGTCGGCAAGAATGGCCAAAGCAGTCAAAACTCACTAACTGACTTTACTCCTTGAAAAACCTAACTCCCTGTAAAGCAAATTGTACTTGTATTTAAACCTAAATATACTATGAAGAATTTTGAAAGTCAAATGTTACTGCTGCTGTCAACTGGATTGGGTGTTAAGTGTTGGTTAAGTGGTTCAAAGTGGGTAGTGGTCAAGTGGTCAATAGTGCTTATCAAGTACTATAAAGTGCTTTAAAGTGCTGGTCATGTGGTCCTAAGTGGTCCAAAGAGCTGATCAAGTGGTTCATAATGCTTGTCAAGTAGTATAAAGTGCTGGTCAGGTGGTCCAAAGAGCTGGTCAAGTGGTTCAAGTGGTTGTTCAGTGGTAGTCAAGTAGTACAAAGTGTTGTCCAACTGGTTCAGGGGTTTGGTCAAGTGGCTCAAAGTGCTGGTCAGGTGGTTCAAAGTGCTTGTCAAGTGGTATAAAGTGCTGGCCAAGTGGTTCAAAGGGGTGGTTAAGTGGTTCAAGGGGCTTGTCAAGTGGTATAAAGTGCTTAAAAGTGATGGTCAGGAGGTCCTAAGTGGTCCAAAGAGCTGGTAAATGGTGGTTAAGTGGTTAAGTGGTGGTCAGGTAAATGGTGGTTAAGTGGAACAAAGTGTTGTCCAAGTGGTTCAGGGGGTTGGTCAAGTGGTTTAAAGTGTTGGTCAGGTGGTTCAGAGTGCTTGTCAAGTAGTATAAAGTGCTGGCCAAGTGGTTTAGGGTGTGGTCAAGTGGTTCATAATGCTTTTCAAGTAGTATAAAGTGCTTAAAAGTGCTGGTCGGGTGGTCCTAAGTGGTCCAAAGAGCTGGTGAAGTGGCACAGGGGGCTGGTAAAGTGCTCAGAAGTGCTTCTAAGTGTTTTTGGGGGCTGGTAAAGTGGTCCAAGGGGGCTGGTAAAGTGCTGGTCACCTAGCCAAGTGCTCAAAAGTGCTTTCAAGTGTTTTAAAAGACGTCTTTTATCACTCTACTGCGAAAAGTGCTAGCTTTTTAGCAAGAATGATTAGCTATAATTTTAGAGGGCAGTAGTCAGGTGATCGCCCCCCCTCAGGTTTGATGTAATCCTTCCTGACTCTCTTCAATCTAGTTCATTGCCTCCTTTTTATTTTATTTTATTTTATTAAAGTGCTAGCTACTGTTAAAAGTGCTGGCCAAAGTCAAATTTACAGAGATAAATCTTACAAGTTCTCCTCTAGGGCATGCTGCTATAAATTTGCTCGAATATGTCATTTGACATATCATATACATTATGCTCACCTTCCCTCGAGGACAAGAAAAACCTGATGCATCGCATCATATGGGAGTAGATTAGAGCAGTGGGCTTGTTATCCAAAAGGACATAAGTATCATCTCATCCATTTACCTTGTCATAGAATAGGCCCCCAACCACATACAAATTTTTCTTAATGATATTGTGCCATTGATCCTTTTCCTCTCTTTTGGCCAGGCGCTTTGTGTTGGTGCATTTCAGGACGTAGAAGTCTTCACCTGCCTCTGCAGTCACTGCAAAGTTATGGCCAACCATCAAGGCATCGCTCACGTCATCGTGGTGGCCAGCATACATGGGGGCATATTCATCCTCATCCTCACTCGACGCTTCTCCATCGCTTTCATCCGTAAATGTGGGTTGTATTTGCAAGTATACCCACCCATGCACATGATCTTTGTTGGCACATCTCCTCGATTGACCTTTGATGCACGCACCACAAAAGCAAGAGAGCAATATGTACCTTAGTCCGTGCATATCCGTCTGACTGTAGCCATTGACACAGTGCCAGGATCGAGACCCTGTCATGTGCTTGCAATCCCACTCTATAACTCTATCAACGTCACCGAGCTTGACCTCTCAAAAAGCACGATCGAATTTCTTGCATGTCTCTGGGCATTGACTTTTGAGAGTTGCATTGAGGAATGCAACAACGCTTAAAGCGTTATGCAGCTTCCACCCGTCAGATTTCAATTGCTCCTGTGTGAGGGCTCTTTTGACCACTACACTAGCCCCGTCATGTTCACCCTTTCCATGGCCTGAAGCAAAGAAATTGCGCGTCATTTTGACACCTGTCATGTTGAAGAATCGTGCAACAAAATAGAATGGCCGCCTTGCTTTGTATTGTGACACAGCACTATACGACCACACCCAATGTCGCTTGACACTATAGCCGTGTCTTTTCAGTCATTCATTGTGCAAAGAAAACAGTGTTGCACAAACAAAGTGTCATGTGTCTAGTCATCAGAGATGTAGAATTTTTGTATAGCACCAAGTGCATCACATAAGTATGAAGTGTGAACAAAGATAGTGACCTGAGATGAATAGCAATGCATTGATTGGATCTCGTTCTACACCTTGAAGGAGTAATTCTCTGCAAAATCCACTATAGACACCACTACATCGTCAGGAAAATTGGCCAAACACTCCTTGAACTGTTGAGCTTGCCACCTGTACAAGTAGTTGTGTTTGATGAACTTTCCTAGTATCCCTCGGAGCACGAAAATGAAACTCATCGGATTGAGCTGCTGAACCACAAGGTCTTTTCGACATCTATCTAGACCTTCTTCATCCTTTTCTTGTGTAGGAACCTTGTCAAAAAGCTTGACAGTCATTCTAGAGATACCATCACTCTCTTCAACGGACACAACAAGAGCCTTTCAATCTTGCAATCAGTGCATGTTCCCAAAAGATATTTGGTGCGGTGAAAAGTACTATCAGTTGGCTTTGGACACAATATAGACTCCCATAGTTCTGTCAAGGATAAAAAACTGGTTTTCGATGCTATGCATTGCGCTATTCCACCACTCGAACTACACACAAGACACCTGCAAAAGCATGTTTGTCCACAAAAAAAGTATGTATGTCATTTCTCCACCTTTTCAACCAAAATGAGGTGGGGTTGGTTGAGCAGCGGGAGTTGGTGTCCACTAGTGAAGCACTTCAGTGCACTTGGAGAACGCTCTAAAGCACTTTGGGACACTTTTAAGCACTTTGCAGCACTTTAAAGCAATTTGGGACACTTGAAAGTACTATGAAGCACTTTGTGGCACTTTCAAGCAACCCGTCATGCACTTTGGTGCCCTTTGAAGCACTCTGCAGCACTGTAAAGTACTTTGGGGCACTTGAAAGCACTCTGAAGCACTTCAGTGCACTTTAAGAGCACTCTGAGGCACTTTGTGGCACTTGATAGCACATTGAATCACTTTACCAGTACTTTGGTGCACTTTGAACTACATTGGTGCACTTTGGAAGCACTCTAAACTACTTGGTGGCACTTTATAAGCACTTTCAAGCACTTTGTGGCACTTCAAAGCACTCTGAGGCACTCTATGGCACTTTCAAGCACTATGAAACACTTTATGTCAGTTTCAAGCACTATGAAGCACTTTTAAAGCGGAATGAAGCACTTTGGGACACTTTAGTGCACGAAATAGAACTGTGTGGCACTTTGAAGTACGTTGAAGCACTGTAAAGCGCTTTTTGACGCTTTCAAGCACTCTAAAGTACTTTGAAGCACTTTAAAACACTTTGAAGCACTGTGCAACACTTTAAAGCACTTTTGGGCACTTAAAAGCACTATGAAGTGCACTTTAAGGGCTCTTTGAAAGCGCTTCAATGCTATGTAAGAGCATTCTGAGGCACTTTATGGCACTCTGCAGCACTCCAAAGCACTTCAGAGTTTAGAAAGCACTCTGAAGCACTCTAAACTACTTTGTGGCACTTTCAAGCACCATGAAGGACTTCAGTGCACATTGGAAGCACTATGAAATATTATGAAGCACTTTTTGGCGCTTTCATGCACACGGAGATGCACTTTTCTAGCGCTTTCAAGCATTTGCAGGCTCTAAGTGATGCACTTTGAGACATTTATAAAGCATTTCAAAGCTTTTGCAAGCACCCAAAATTGCTAAGTAAAGCATTGTGACACAATTTCAAGATGTTATGGGTGATATACCTGAGGTAAATCGAGGAGATGCACCGGATGCACCACATGTTCCCTCCTGCCGATTCTCAACCCACACTGAGAACTTTGAATGACTGAGAAGTCGTTGTAGAATGCTCCATTGACGACCCTCGGAAAGCCCGTTTGTTTGATTACGCCAACACTTAGCAATTGCCCTACAAATTTTCTTTGCCTCCTGCTCATCAATGTCACCATCCTCTCGCGCTCGTGCCATCCTTTTTTGCATGTTTCTTTGTTCCCTCTTCTTTGCTGCCCAGTAGTTTCGTAGAATCGGCAGAAGACCCCTTTGGATATGCTGTGTAGCAGATAATGGAGGAAGGTAAAGGGGTTTGTACTGCCATTATGAGTATTATGTGATTTCCATGTGGAACATGCAAGGATGCTATTGACACGACAATGAAGATAGTCAAAACAGTGCTATAGTACTCATAGAGAGAGAGAGAGAGAGAGGTTTTTTTGAAGCCGAATATGGCTGGCAATGAGGAGCTGGTTGATATGGCTTTGTGTTGCGCCCGCAAGCACCTGCAGCGTCTATGGAGGACTGAGAGAGAGAGAGAGAGAGAGAGAGAGAGAGAGAGAGAGAGAGAGAGAGAGAGAGAGAGAGAGAGAGAGAGAGAGCACTGAGCCCGCAAGCCTGCTACACGTGCCCGACAGCTGAGACTACGGAGAGAGAGACAGAGAGAGAGAGAGAGAGAGAGAGAGAGAGAGAGAGAGAGAGAGAGAGAGAGAGAGAGAGAGAGAGAGAGAGAGAGAGAGAGAGAGAGCCCGCAAGCCTGCTGCACGTGCCCGACAGCTGAGACTACGGGGAGAGAGAGAGAGAGAGAGAGAGAGAGAGAGAGAGAGAGAGAGAGAGAGAGAGAGAGAGAGAGAGAGAATGGGCACAAGAGGCGGAGGGACCCATTGAGGCAGCACTACAGAGAGCCCAATGGAGTGGCGGCGAGAGGGAATTTAAATGCGCATGCAGTTTGCTGCTTTAAGATTAGTATTAAAGTGAAATAGAATTTCCAGCCCGCCTAACCTCTCAACCAAAAAGATTTTATCTTTCCTTTATATGAAATGAAAATGAATAACCCACCACCTATTTCATCTCCTCCCAAATGAGTGTCCAAGGTACTTCTTTTTGGTACCACCTAAACATGCTATCATCCTATAACCTAAAACTATTTAGATCTCTAATCTAAAGCATCCTAATACTAACATTTACAACCACTTTGCATTTGGTAACCATGAGTCTCTAACATAATTAACAAATTGACTTACGACAGGTCACAATTTAAAAATACTATGTAAACTTAAAATAAAATTGCATAAATATTAAACAATTAATTATAAATAAATCTAAACCAAAACAACTCAACAAAATTTCTTTTTTTGACTAAATATTTTTTATCAACAACTTTCAATATATTAGTTTGTTAAAAATGATGAATTTAAATTATTTTTTAAATTAATTCTAACATTTTATTTGAAAATATCTTTGTGTGCATATACTGCGTATAATTATGTGCAAATATATGTGTTTGTCTATTTATTTATGTGTTTATGTGTGTGTGTGTGTGTGTGTGTGTTGTGTGCAATTTTTTTTAAAAAAAGAGAGAGAAAGAGCACTCACATTTGGCCAATGTGAGCACAAAGAGCTTGGGGGATTGAAGAAAAACCTGCAAGAAAATACACACACACACACTATGTTACACACACACACACATACACACACAAAAACACAATCAATCTAACGTAATCCCCAAAAAAAGCATACCTTTTTGTTGGAGGAGGGTGTGTAAGTGGAAATCCAAAGTCGGGTGAGGCCCAACACGGTAGATCTGCGGCTTTGGAGGAGAAACACATGAAAGGAGTGAGGAGGAGAAGAAAAAAATGGGGCAAAAATGCAAAAATGAACCCTTGGGTTCTATTTTACAAGTGGGCATCGATATAAGCGTTGGTATACACATCGATATACACGTCGAAATATGCATCGATATACGCGTTGAAACATGTGTCAATATTTTAAGTTTTGATTTTTAAAAAAATTGGGTCTCCCTCTAGTGTTAATAATGTATATATCGATGTCCGCCAACGACGTCAGTAACTTGGCGTCGGTAATGAGTTGATCTCTTGTAGTGTTTCAGTGAGATCATCAATATGGGTATTCTTATAGCATAAATTAGGCAATCAATCACATACACATGAAAGAGAATTGGAAAGCTCTCATTCACTGAGTGCACCAACTTTGCTCCCAAGTCTTTTGCCATTAGATCATGAAGAAATGGCGATAGAATTAAAGAAGCAAGTCATTTCGCTCCTTCACAATAGTTTTTGCATGTCCTCTTCTGATACTGATCAGAGTGCACCGTTGTCCAAGGAAGATCAGGAAGGCACCATGCCTCTCATTGTGAAGTCAAGGAGAAGAAGAAACAAAAAGAAAACTGCATCTCGCACCAATTTGAATGATGAATCTATTGAATTAATGAAAATAATTACAAGAAATGGACAAATCAATCTTTAATAATCACCCAAAACAAAAAAACCCTTTGAATCCCTATGTAATTTTGTGGTGGATAAGCAAAGGTTTCTATAAAAGAGGCTCTATATGTGCACAAACATGGCGACACACATTAATATTTAATAGGTGCAGAAGAGCTAAAAACCGTCCCAAATAAAAATCAAATGAAAACTCGCTTCTTCTTCACCTCTGAGTTTGGGGGGGGGGGGGGGGGGGGAGAGAGAGAGAGCATTCTCGTGTCCTCTTCACTTTTGAGTTCCGCGAAAGAGAGCTCAACTTCATTTTCTTCTCGTGAGCATCACAAAACTTGCCTTGTACTGATCAGCTTCCAGAAATTGTTATATACCTTCGATTTCATCTACAAGACAGATACAACAACTGAGAATGAGAAAGAAAACAAGAGAGAGAGAGAGAGAGAAGCCTCCCTAGTCCTGAAAGCATAAAGAGACCCCTCGCTTTGTCTTCCTCTTCAAGAGCTCTCCATGAGTGCTTCCCTCCTTCTCTTCCTCTTCCTTCTCCTTTTCACTGTGACGATCAACAAATAGAAGAAACAAAAGACTCAAATATCTCACAAACGGTGCAAAATTTGACTCCATGTGGAACATTGATTTCCTTCCTCCTAGCCTTCGATTTCACCTCTTAGAAAGATACAACAAGTGAGAAAGAAAACGAGAGAGAGAGAGAGAGAGAGAGAGAGAGAGAGAGAGAGAGAGAGAGAGAGAGAGAGAGGTCATTGGCCAAGCCTCCCTAGTCCTACAAGCATAAAGAGACCCCTCGCTTCGTCTTCCTCTTCAAGAGATCTCCATGAGAGCTTCCCTCCTTCTCTTCCTCTTCTTCCTTCTCCTTCTCTCTGTGACGATCAACAAATAAAAGAAAAAAAAACCTTTAATATCTCACAAACGGTGCAAAAATTGACTCCATGTGGAAAATCATTTTCCTTTCTCCTAGGGGGTTGTTTTTCAAAAAATTCTTTTGTTCAAAAGTTTATTCGTCAATACTTTTTTGTTGGAGAGGTCCCTCTCCTCTTATGCACAAAAGCTACCTACTCTTTTTACTGTTTCCTTGGGACCCAAGTCACTCTCCTTAATCAAAATAGAAAAATCCTTTTACTCTTTTTAGGCCGCTACTTCCTCAATCTTGCTTGAGCATTTTCATCAACTATTGCATCAACTATTGTAACACCTCATACATTTAGCATTTTTTTAGGATAAATTACTTTGGGGCCATCATTTCTAGTAGCATATGGCACAAACACCACAAGCACTGAACCACACTAACTATGCAAAATTACGTAAACGCTCTTGGATATTTGATTTTCTCACCATGCCCATAAAACAACAAGACATTACTTCTCCAACACATTGGAAAAGATGCACGATTTTTGCAAGCACAAGCACTTGGATGCTCACAAAGTGCACAAACACGGATTAGGCAAGCCTGTTTGGCTCGACAAAGAGAAGGCCGACACCTCCCTTGACCTATGAAGCCAATAGAAAGAGGCCATGAGAGCATGATTGGATGCAAGGAGTTCACATCACCAATTTACCCATTGGAGATCTCCAATTACAATGAAAAGAGCTATCGTTGTGGGAGTAGAGCATTAGGACGCTTACATATCTTTAATCACATATCTGCTTATTGGGGATAACACACACATTCCATTTTGTAATTGGACATTTAATTAATAAAACAAAATGGTTTTTGTACTTCACCATTTGCTCACTCATTGTATTGTATAATTTGATAATAATCAAATACAAAGTTTACTCAAATCTCATGTTGTCTTTACTGTTTGAAGTTCTATAGGTATTTGTTCATGTATCTTGTTGAGGAAACGTTTCATTGTTCATTGTGGTTAATTGGGTGGTTCTGAAGGCTCTGCCATCGCCAATTTTTTTTGCATCAGGTGTCGACCGTTGGCATTTATGCTATCTGCAGAGTGGATACGTGCGTTGTTATCACAATCAGTGTAAGTGTCGATAATATGGAACGTGATTCGATGCACATATCAACTAAATTGTAATAGTTTATATTGACCTTCTAATGTGGATGTTGCAAGGACAACTCAACAACGTGTGATTGGATGCAAGGACTGCAAGGAGAGGCTGACTAGGATATGAAGTCTTCACTTCTCATATACCAAGAGCTCTTGCACATGGTAGAACCGTACTTTCTACCTAGACTTGCCACTTGCCTGAAGATTTGATGAGGAAAACGGTATGTGGTATGTGTTAAAGTCTCACGAGTGACCACTACTTTTTCTTGGGAATGAAGTGCACTAAAATTTTCCCTTACCAGCAGAGGTTTGAACTCACAACGGAACTGGTCGACATGAGGTATGACCGGGTGTAGCACCATTACAGAAAATGGCGAGTTCCCCGTATGCGTCCATGAACTGCACGTGGAATCCTTGTAGGAAGGACATGAAGGTAAGTTGCGCTGCTTTTCTTTCATTCTTTCATTCTTCCGTTTGCAGTTTGTATCACAGATCAGCCCCAGATTCCCTGTTTCTGAGGAAACCATGTCCGAAGTGTTATGTCTCTAAAAGGACCTTTGGGGTTTGGTAAAAGATCGAGTTTGATTTTTGTGCTGAGATCAACTCTTATGGAGCGTAGAGAGCATTCTTTGTTGGTGGGGGACAGTGCTCGATGTACTCGTCCATATACATGGCCTATTGAAGATGAAAATTCACAGATTGTAGCTGGCAGCCATAGCCATATACCAGATGATATTACCACTGTGAGCTTGTTGAAGGCTTGCGTAAAGCAGAAGGACCTCCACAGAGGCACTGCATTGTATGATGACATTCGTAAAAATGGATTGCTCAAAAAGAACATTTTTGTAGGAAACACCCTCATCCATATGTTTGCTAAATGTGGTGCACTGGGCAAAGCTCAAGAAGTTTTTGATCAGCTACCTGTTAGGGATGCTGTCTCGTGGACTGCATTGGTCTCAGCATTTACTCAACATGGACGCGCCAAAGAAGCATTTAACTGTTTTGAACAAATGCAACATGAGGGCCTCTCACCTGATGCCATTACTTTGGCTTCCATCTTGAAGGCCTGTGGCAGCATTAAAGCAGCAGGGAGAGGGGAAGCTATTCATTCTGAGATTGTTTCAAAGGGTCTTTTGGAGAATGACATTGTTCTTGGAAATGCATTGGTGGATATGTATGCGAAATGCGGAGCAATGGGGAAGGCACAACAAGTGTTTGATGAACTCCCTTTTCGTGATGTAGTCTCATGGAATGCTCTCATCACAGGATATCATCAATACGGGCAAGGCCAGAAGGCACTCAGCTGCTTTGAGCAGATGAAAATGGATGGCATCACCCCCGATGTTGTCACCTTTGCTTGCATCTTGCAAGCCTGTGGCAGCATTGGAGCAGCAGAAATGGGTGAAGAAGTACATGCTGAGGTTGTCAAAGAAAAATTGACCATAAATGGAACTGATTTGGGGAATGCTTTGGTGGACATGTATGCCAAGTGTGGTGCTGTTGAGAAAGCACTGCAAATTTTTAATGAGCTTTCAACCCGTGATGTAGTATCATGGAGTGCTCTACTCTCAGGGTATTGCCAACATGGGAATGGAGAGGAAGCTCTTAATTTATTCAGGCGAATGAAGAGGGAGGGCCCACCTCCTGATGCAGCAGTATTTGGTTGCATCTTGCAAGCCTGTAGCAACACAGGAGCTGCTGACGAAGGAAAAAAAATTCATGCAGAGATTATCAAAGAGGGATTGCTAGAAAACAACACTGTGCTTGGGAGTTCTTTGGTTGACATGTATGTCAAGTGTACTGCAATGGCAAGAGCACAGCAAGTATTTGATGATATTCGAGTTCGAAACATAGTTTTGTGGAATGCCCTCATCACGGGTTTTTGTCAAAATGGGCATGGTGAAGGAGCTTTGAACTGTCTTAAGTCAATGCAAGGTGAGGGCCTTTGTCCTAGTGAAGTGACTTTGGCTTGCATTTTAAAAGCCTGTGGCAGCATAGGAGCGGATAGGAAAGGTGAAGAACTACATGTTGAGATTGTGAGGATGGGCTTGCTGGAAGATAGCATTGTGCTTGGCAATGCATTGGTGGATATGTATGCTAAGTGTGGGGCACTAGCGAGGGCACGAGAAGTATTTGACGAGATCCCAGTGCGGAACTTGGTCACTTGGAATGCCCTGATAACAGCATATTGCCAATATGGCCTTGGTGAGGAGGCACTCAGCCAGTATGAACATTTGAAACATGAAGGTCTCTGTCCAGACATAATAACCTTTGCATGCATGTTAAAAGCATGTGGAAGCATAGGTGCAGCAGAGAAGGGCGGTGAAATACATGCTGAGATTGTCAGAAAGCAGCTATTGAGAAACAGTATTATGCTTGGTAATGCATTGGTAGATATGTATGGTAAATGTGGTGTGTTGACCAAGGCTCAAGAAGTATTTGCTGAGCTTTCTGTTCGAGATGTTGTTTCATGGAATGCACTTATTGCAGGATATGGTGAACAGGGGCATGAGAGTGAAGTGCTTACTTGTTTTGAGCAGATGAAGAATGATGGCATTCATCCAGATGATGTGACATTCACAAGCATCTTAAAAGCCTGTGGTAACATAGGAGCAGCTGAAACGGGTCAAGTTTACTTCAACATGATGAGCTCAAGGTATGGTATTGTTCCTTGTTTGGAACATTATACTTGTATGCTGGATCTTTTCAGCCGTGCAGGGCATATAAACAAAGCCATGGCGGTGCTAGAGAAGATGCCATCTTTTGATTACTTTCCGGCATGGTGTTCTTTACTTGGTGCTTGCAAGAAATGGGCAAATGCACAGCTCGCTGAATTGGCCTTCAAGCATGCAGTGCGCTTGGAAGAAAAGTCAGCAGTGTCTTATGTCTTTATGAGTAGCATTTACCGAGCTGTCAGCAGGCAGGCAGACGTTATTGAAGCTGCAAGACTGGAAAATAAAGGTATTAGAAATGGAATGACCTCTTGGCTAGATTGATGCTGCTGATGTTCCTCATAGTGCCCAAATAATGAATTGACATTGCCAACTCTGATCATTTATGACAGTTGTTGCTAGGATGCTAGACGTATGGTTGGAAAGTTTCGAGATAACCTGGCAAGAGATCTTTGCGAAAGAGCAGCTCGGAGGGTTCATGAGGGGGAGGTTGGATTGCCCTTCATCCCAGTGAACATCAGCTTCGGCCTGTGGACACTAACACTCCTAGCAGCTCTTCCGGCTTGGTCCCTTTCCAACAATGTAAGGTGACGGGTTGCTAGACGTATGGTTGGAAAGTTTCGAGATAACCTGGCAAGAGATCTTTGCGAAAGAGCAGCTCGGAGGGTTCATGAGGGGGAGGTTGGATTGCCCTTCATCCCAGTGAACATCAGCTTCGGCCTGTGGACACTAACACTCCTAGCAGCTCTTCCGGCTTGGTCCCTTTCCAACAATGTAAGGTGACGGGTTCTGCAAGCTGTACGCTAACTTGCATGTCCAAACCCTGGCTGGAGGGCATAACAGATTCTTGCAGAGAAACATTGCCAGAGTTCAATTTCCAGAACTTTCTGTGGGACTCATTATACTCGGGCGTCGCGGGTAAATATTCTTGATAGTCTGTCCAATGTTGTGCCAGCTATTTTTTGAACCGAAAATTATGGAACTTGTTCTTTTATGGGATAACTTAAATTGCAAAAGAGCATGTTCTAGGTAGCATTTTTGGTTCTTGTGTATCGGTAGTTGCCTGGGTCATTCAAGAAACCAAAGAAAAGAAGTGATCTTGGAGTATGCAGGTGAGCTACATATGAAGTCAGAGATTATGCTCAACGTTGGTGTGTTGTGAATCCTGATTGTCATGTAACCAGGACATTCCTTTTCTTATGAAACATGAGCAGAGGGCCATGCTTCATGCATTGGGGGTGGTTGTGTGATTTCCCTAGGAAAAATTCAATTCTTCTTGTTGCAACTGTATTGATATTATGGTGTTGCTCTCCGTGATGGGTCTCGTCTCAAGGTGTATTCCAAATGTGTGTTCCAAATTTCTTCTCGGCAATAGAGAATAGCTGGGGTTTCCTTTGATTGAGGAATTGTCCATCTATCTAAAACTGAAGAGAACAAAGGGAGATGAGCTCGGGGTTTTGTAGTTACTTCCATGATCTATACGAGTGTGGTATTAGGTAGGTCCCTTCCAAATGGCAAAGGGGTGACTATATAGACATACATGGCCATGGCTAGAGAGGGTACACAGGAGAACAAGCATAGAGTTCTTACCCTTATGCTCCTCCCATAGAACTCTTTGTGAGTGACAACACGACAAGACAATCAAGATGGCATGGCAAAGAGTCTTTCCATCTTCTCCCAAGCATCCCATGTTGATCAAGCACTATTCAACATGTGGGCAAAAGTGTCATCCACTCTTTTGAGTATGGTATCCACTACTTGCTTGTTTGTTTGTTGGATTTGAGCTTGGGTGGCTCTAGTTTGGCTAGTCACCCTTGCTACCATGGGTTCGACGACACTAGAAAGGTCTTCTTCATTAGATAGCCTCTGGTTTTGACCTTCCAAATGTGTGGAATACATAGCCCTCAAACTTTTGAATTCCATCTTAGTAATGTCATGGCCAACATGTCTGGTTTTGAGGCAGTCAAAACGAGTAGTGAAAAGTGAGTAGGTTAAACAAGGCGAGCGTAAAAGTAAGCAATAAAGTAAATGTCTAACCCTTCAACACGTGTAAGTTACAAACACCACCCTGCATTGCAAGATGGAGAGGGACAAGGTTACTAATAGCCAATGCTGCCCTCTTTTACACACCATGAAATTCAATGCTTTGAAGGTTATTCCATGGGTGCTACGCAGGGTGGCAAGAAGACACTCACCGTGTTGTGGTGTTGCTTGGTTTTTTGGCATTTAGACCAAGGTCTCTTGGGGGACATTTGTTAAGGTAGCCAAACCTTCAATTTCAAACTGTTCAGCAGTTAAAAGACAAATTTACATGAGGCTTGCTTATTCTTGTTACCTTGATTATGTAATATCGTTTTTGAGAATGCTTCAAGAAGACTGACGCCACTTGGTAGCATCTCATTGGAGAGAGTTAATTATTATTAAAGGATAGAGAGGGCGAAGGATGGTGAGGTAATTCTGGAAAAGGAATGGTAGCCGGGGAGAGAGAGGCTCCGAGAGAGAATCAGGTGCGTAGTCTTCTGCAGCGCGCATGCGTGCACACACACACACACACACACACACACACACACACACACAGAGAGAGAGAGAGAGAGAGAGAGAGAGAGAGAGAGAGAGAGAGAGCAAATCATGTCTATTGGAGTGCATTGATTGCGGGATATGCCTAACAGGGGCGGGGCCAGGAAGTTCTGGACTGTTTTTCGGGGGGAGAGAGAGAGAGAGAGAGAGAGAGAGAGAGAGAATCAACAAATCTTTCTGTTCAAATTCTTGTATGCCTAACAGGGGCGGGGCCAGGAAGCTCTGGACTGTTTTTCGGAGAGAGAGAGAGAGAGAGAATCAACAAATCTTTCTGTTCAAGTTCTTGTCTCTTGAAGTGCATTGATTGCCCAACAGGAGTAGGGCCACGAAGCTATGGACTATTTTTTGTTGCAGCAAAAGAGAGAGAGAGAGAGAGAGAGAGAAAATCAACACGGTTGAATCAGCTTCCTGTCCAAAATCTTGTCTCTTGGAGTGCATTGCTTGTGGGATATACCCAAGTTGGGCAGGGCCAGGAATCTCTGGAATGTTTTCAGCAGATGTGATGAGAGGACCTCAAAGCTCCAGATATAATCACCTACATGTGCATCTTGAAGGCATCTTGCATCATGCAAGGTGTTGGTATGGGCAAAAGAGTTCACGATGATCTTGTTAGTCAGAGGCTATTGACATAAAACGTCATGGTTGGCACTACCTTGCTTGACATGTATGCCAAATGCGGTGCACCCGTGACTGCAGAAAGCACAGAAAGTGCTTGAGAAGCTGTGTACTTGTCTAAGCGCAACGAGCAGTCGTGCTTAGCACAAGAGGAGCAAGGGAGAAAGCTCTAGGTTGTTTTTAGCACATGCAAAGTGAGGGCCTCTGTCTAGATGCAATCACCTTTGCATGCATCTTGAAGGCATGTGACTCTACCCAACATGCTGATATGGGCTTCAATATTTGATCTTGTATTGTTAGCCAAGGGCTATTACAAAAAATGTCATGCTTGGCAATGCCTTGGTCGACATGTATGCCAAATATGGTGCACTTCAAAAAGCATAGAAAGTGCTTGAGGAGCTTTTGTACTTGTCGGAGCGCAACGAGCTATCGTGCTTGGCACTGCTCGATATGTATGCCAAATGTGGTGCACTTCAGAAGCAGCTCGAGGAGCTTACGGTTTGAAACGACATCTCTTGGAATGTATTGATTGCAGGATACCCACAACAGGAGCAGGGACAAAAAGCTCATGGCTATTTTTAGTGGATGCAAAGTGATGGCCTTTGTCGAGATGAAATCACCTACGTGTGCATCTTGAAGGCATGCAGAGCCAAGTAGCTCGAGGGTAGCTCTGGGCTATTTTTAGCAAATGCACAGAGAGGGCATCTTTCCAAATGCAATCACCTACACGTGCACATTGAAGGCATCTGGCATCATGCAAGATGTTGGTATCGGCAAAAGAGTTCAAGATGATATTGTTAACCAGGGGTTGTTGCCAAAAAGCGTCATGCTTGGCACTGCCTTGGTCGACATGTATGCCAGATGTGGTGTACTTCATAAATCACAAAAAGTGCTCGCTGTCTGGAATGTAGTCTTCTCGAATTCACTGATCGAGGGATATGTCCAGCAGAGGCAACACCATGTTCATCTCGGTAATCACCTTCACTGACGTGGGTTTGTGGAGTCAAAGTACTTGCATGATTTTGGAACTGTTTATGCCAAGTGTGTAGAGCTTCATAAAGTACACGTTTAGATGATAAGTAGTATCCCCTGGACTACATTACTAGCAGCCTATGCCTATGTGGGAATGGGGAACAGTGCTGAGAGAGAGAGAGAGAGAGAGAGAGAGAGAATCAACAAATCTTTCGGTTCAAATTCTTGTCTCTTGGAGTACATTGATTGCGGGATATGCCCAACAGGAGTAGGGCCAGGAAGCTATGGACTATTTTTTGTTGCAGCAAGAGAGAGAGAGAGAGAGAGAGAGAGAGAGAGAGAGAGAGAGAGAATCAACACGGTTGAATCAGCTTCCTGTCCAAAATCTTGTCTCTTGGAGTGCATTGCTTGTGGGATATACCCAAGTTGGGCAGGGCCAGGAATCTCTGGACTGTTTTCAGCAGATGCGATGAGAGGACCTCAAAGCTCCAGATATAATCACCTACATGTGCATCTTGAAGGCATCTCGCATCATGCAAGGTGTTGGTATGGGCAAAAGAGTTCATGATGATCTTGTTAGTCAGAGGCTATTGACATAAAACATCATGGTTGGCACTTCCTTGCTTGACATGTATGCCAACTGCGGTGCACTGCAGAAAGCACAGAAAGTGCTTGAGGAGCTGTGTACTAGTCTAAGCGCAACGAGCAGTCGTGCTTAGCACAAGAGGAGCAAGGCGAGAAAGCTCTAGGTTGTTTTCAGCACATGCAAAGTGAGGGCCTCTGTCTAGATGCAATCACCTTTGCATGCATCTTGAAGGCATGTGACTCTACCCAACATGCTGATATGGGCTTCAATATTTGATCTTGTATTGTTAGCCAAGGGCTATTGCAAAAAATGTCATGCTTGGCAATGCCTTGGTCAACATGTATGCCAAATATGATGCACTTCAAAAAGCATAGGAAGTGCTTGAGGACCTTTGTACTTGTCGGAGCGCAACGAGCTATCGTGCTTGGCACTGCTCGATATGTATGCCAAATGTGGTGCACTTCAGAAGCAGCTCGAGGAGCTTACTGTTTGAAACGACATCTCTTGGAATGTATTGATTGCAGGATACCCACAACAGGAGCAGGGACAAAAAGCTCAAGGCTATTTTTAGTGGATGCAAAGTGATGGCCTTTGTCGAGAAGAAATCACCTACGTGTGCATCTCGAAGGCATGTAGAGCCAGGTAGCTCAAGGATAGCTCTGGGCTATTTTTAGCAAATGCAAAGAGAGGGCATCTTTCCAAATGCAATCACCTACACGTGCACATTGAAGGCATCTGGCATCATGCAAGATGTTGGTATCGGCAAAAGAGTTCAAGATGATGTTGTTAACCAGGGGCTGTTGCCAAAAAGCGCCTGTGTATGTATGTGTATGTGTATGTATGCCACATGAGGTGCCCAAAATATTACGATTTTGTGTATGTGTGTGAGCTTATAGACGGATAATTCGGTAGATTCAACCTACCCTAAGACCTGAACATTAAAAGTAGTGTAGGTAATGGTAGGCATGATAGAAAAAGTGAATGTGACAGTCGACATGTTGGTAGAAATCGCAGAAGGGATGATGATGACATAACACATACTAGCTGGAAGGTGATGGAACAATGCAAGGAAGGTCTAGTAGTTGATCCATCCAAGATTGTGTTTCGATGCAGACGACGGGTATCAAAGGTAAACTTGTATTCTGTGTTTTGATTTCCTCTATGTGATCTCAAAAGTTCTTAAATTACATCATGTATATATTAAACCAATGAATTTACACCATTTTTATTGAAAAGATTTTAGATGAAGGTGACAAGGACTTGTTGTCCTCAACAAAGGGACATGCGGACGATACACCACGACATGGCAATGTGAAAAGATACCCATTTCTTTATAAAACATCGGTAATGAGTTCTTCTTTGTACAACTAAAATATTTTTACATTAAAAAAGTCCCTCCAATATCAGAGGAGAAGCATAAGTCCCCCTTCAACACTGGAGAGGATAAAAGTGGCGGGGAAAGGGCACGTTCCCTACGGTATTATTATAAATGTGGAGAACGGTGCCAACTCCACACCATACATATGTATGGTTTTTCTTTTTCTTTTTGGGCACATGCATCGCAATGCACAAAATGCATCTCTCTCAATCTTTATTGCTATCAAATAAATTTCACCTCCATGCATCTTTTAATGCACAATATTCTTTGTGATGCGAGGTCATAGAGTTTTGGGCGGAATCTTTGAGGAGAGATGCTATGAAGCCATCACCAAAAGCTACACCTTGTGGTAAAATCCATACTATTATCACTTCTTAACTTCTTTCCATGTACACAGTGAAGCAATCAAGGCATACTAGTTTGAATTTCTTTTCTTGTTTGAATGAAAAAATTCATGCTCATGCTGGCACACACTAAAAGATATCGAGTTACTTTTTATGATACTCTGAGAATGTCCCCCGTTCATGTTCGGCTCCGCTTTAGCCTCTGAGAGCTCCCCCTCTCCTACACTTGCGTGCGACCTCCTCTCGTCCTAAACCCCTGAAGGATCTGCAAGCAGCAGCGCACCTCAACACCCAGCCTGAGAGAACGAGAGACCTGCGGACAGACAGCTCTTAGCACAAGAGCGTCTCAATTGCCCTCTTCTTTTTGTCTATGAGAGAGAAAGAGAGAGAGAGCTGCCCTTGGATCTCATCCACTGTCTCGCAACAGAGTCGGGTGCGCGCGCGCACACACACATGGGATACCCTGCTTATGGTCTACTACCTGCACGATGGAGAGAGAGAGAGAGAGAGAGAGAGAGAGAGCTATTGTTGTACCAACGGAGGTCTCCTATGCGCACTCACAACTAGGCAGAGAGATCCCAGCTCTGCACGATGTCGCCTACTATAGCAGGGGTACACTGTCGTAGGCACTGGACAAACAGTTAGTTGCAGTTGGATTGAGTCCACACTGGACGGACTTTTGCCTTGGCAGTGACACGTGGCAGGCATACGGGTGGTGGTCTAATGGATGTGGAGCTAGACCACCACGACCACAGTTTTAAGATAGTCTTAGCTGGATTAGATATTTGTGACACGTGGCAGGCATACGTGTGGTGGTCTAACGGATGCGGAGCTAGACCACCACGACCACAGTTTTAAGATAGTCTTAGTTGGATTAGATATTTGTGAGCCGTTGGTTGCTCTTTATGGTTGTATATATCCGTAGCTGCCTTGGGCTTTAGGGATTATCTAATTTGTGAGGTTAGTCGTCTAGAGTCTATCATCTTGCGTTATACACAGCACGTTTGCACCATCATTGCACAGTTGAGCCTCGACACCCCCACTGCACCTATGAGATCTAGGCTAGAGCTAAGTGTGTTGCCATTCTAGAGTCTGTATTGATTTCTTTGAGTTAGTCGTTGTTCATGTTGTTCATGTTCACTGTTGAGTCGTATTGTTGTTGCTTTGTTGTTTATTGTCTTTTGTGTTTGCATTCTGTGTAGATCTCACACACATTGCACTGAGGAGCACCCACTATAGAGGGCACAACACATTATCCCTGCTACTACAGGTGCTCTCATTTTTTGCATGCCCGATGGGACCTCACTGAAGTCTCACTCTGTTACACCTACGGGTTAAGGAGCTAGCTGATTAAGATTAAGTTCTTGCTTGTGTTTGTTTGAGATTTCCAATCTAGTTTGGTCTCGTCCAGCTTCCCTCTGCCAGCTTGGTCTAGTCTCTCGTCCAAGTCCAGTCTCGTCTCGTCAAGGTCTAGCCAGGGGTCTAATCACTTGTCCTGGTCTAGCTCGAGTAGTCACTCGTCCTGGTCTAGGGAAGCCTAGTCCAATGTTCAATCAGTTCATTCCCAGAAGCTTGGGTAGACTCTTGGTTACTGTATGACACATTCTCTCTCTCTCTCTCTCTCTCTCTCTCTCATATTCCTATCATCTTGCTACTTGCATCTTAAGGTGTACGAATTCGCCACCTCTGGTATGAGAAGTAAGCATACTTGCATGTTTCTATTACCTCATTATCTTCCTCACTACATGCACGAGTAGCAAGCCCATTCTCACTCACTCACCATTCCTCTGAGCTTATTTTTCGACCACCCCATCCCACACTTGAGCGTGGATCTTGAAATTGTTTTCTATCGCATGTTTGATTGTGTATATGTATGCATCCTAGCCGCATATCTTGTAAGGTGGTGCCCCTATTATGTACCCCCCATAATGAGGCCATCGTGCATAGTCTTGGTGTAGAGGCCACCCGGTCTGTTTTGCACTTCTGCCTCTCAATACTTATACACAAAAGAACATAATGTTCAAAAAACAATTGGCTTTAAACAACTGGATGAAGATTTGTACAAAAATGACTCAGTCCTTGATTCATTTTAATACAATATAGTAAGAATGAAGCATCATTCTTATGATCTTATACAAAAGTAGTAGAGTTGTTGAGGTCATCCCAATTGAATCATCATGGGTCTTTAGAGTCGGACTGCAACACGCTAAACCTTTTTAAGTCATGATAGAATTCTCACCTACATCCATATAGTCAAAACAACATATTTGTTAGATCTGGCTACATATGGCAGGCTTTTAAAACCTATTAGTTGTTATCCATGTCAAACTTAAAAATTATTATGCTAGCTATTGTCCTAAATATTACTTTAAAATCAAAGTATTTAACATATCTCAAGAATTTTCCACACTTTTTTTCAATTAAAGTAATCCTGCCAAAATTTTCCACACTTTTTTTCAATTAAAGTAATCCTGCCAAAATTGCATATATGATCTTAAAATCTACTTTTTATAATAACCTTTTATTGTTAAAAAAGTCAAATCATCCATAAGTTAGCTAAAACTTGTATGCGAAAAGTAATTTGAGAAGCTTTGTTTTGTAACTACAACCATAATGTATGGACCAAAGTCGAGCCCTTCAAATAGTGGGACCTAATTGTCATGGATTCTTGAGAGTTAGTCGCTTATGACATCACGTGCATTATCATTGATGTCATCATCTGTGATATCATCGTCTACATCATTGCCTATGTCATCACTAGAAGGTTCTAGAAGTTTGAAGAAGAATCTAGAAAGCCCTAGAAAGGTGAAGAAGGTTCTAGAAGGACTAGAAGGATCAAGAAAGTTCTAGAAGATTTAACCTCCTCAAGAAGAACCTAGAAAGTTCTAAACCTCCTCAAGCACTAGTATAAATAGGAGTCTTGGGCCACAAGCCCCTCAATCTTGCCAACACCAATTGTGAGGCTCCTATGAGGAAAGCCCTCTTCTAGTTCTTGTCTTATGTTCAAATCTTGTTCTTGCAATCAAGCCTTGTCTTGTACTCGAGTCATGTAATCCTGTGAGCGCCTCCTCTTTCTCTCTTCTAGCTTTAGATGCGCTCATAACGCTAATGAACTCAGTAACCTAATAAACTCCAAGTAAAAGAACCATCAAACTTACCATAAAAATGTTCCCTCATATTAATTTTTTGCTCATCAAATGAGCTAGCCATATCAGGTGAAAGTCAACTATCAAGAAATCCATGCAAGCAACTCAGAAGCCAATGCCAATATCCACTTGATTCCTCTACAGATGCATCCAATGTCCTAAGGAAGCAATAGATACAGCAGAATTAGCTTCTGCCAAAGGGTGAGAACTTTGTACAACTTGCCCCCATTTCCATTGTTATGAGCAAGAGGAAAATTTCTAGGAGGAGAGTAAAAACACTAGCAAAAATTAGGAATATTAAAGTCTCTTAATTAAATGGCTCATGATCAAAGAAAGTAGAGACCATAGCCAAAGAAGCATAGCTTTTAATGTATGCAAGTAAACCAAGCAATAGAGAGTTTCATGAGTCAACAAAGAGTACAACTAAGACAACAAAGTGCAACCAATCCCAAATGAGAATGTTTAAATAAGTATAACTAGAATAGTAGTCACTAGTTTTAAGACCTTAATTCTAAGTCCAAACAAAGTGCTATATCAAATCCAGAGGGTGTGATACACCGTTGTAGCAGTAAAAAAAACCTGGTGTTATGGAGCACTTCCAGCCTTCAAGGTAGATAAAAAAAGAAAACCTAGTTAGCCATTACATGTAGCACAACCCAGAACTTCTCAACATTTAAGGTAGAATAAACCAAGTGAGATGATAGAAGACCTGTTAAGTAGAGGTTTTCTCAATAGTTTTTATGGCAGTAGGGAATAAAAGCCCTCAAAAAATTTATATTACAGACTAATATTCCAAATCACACCAAGCAAAGCCTACCAGCTCTATATAGGTTTTCAAGAACCCAAATTTTAATATATGGCAGAAAGTTGTAGTATTAAAATTCCAAAACGCTATCTTTTGAAGCTAAAGATACATTTGGCCTAGTAATAAAAAAGGAGCCAGTTACTAACTCAGCAAACCATACCAAGGCCAGGCACAGTCCAAGATTAGTATATAGCAAGCCTGATGTATGTTTCAAGAAAATGTACAAGCAAATACATTTTGAAACAGTCTGGAAAGAACCAACCCACCAACTATAACTACTCCACGTGTCTTAAAGAAATTCCCATCACTACTCATAGAATGAGTTGAAGCATCAGCCCAGAGCTAAAAGGAGGTATGGAGTCCTCAAGCAAGATTAAAAAACAAACAACACATTGTAGAGACGAGAAAAGGTTCAAAGTAGGCCAATGCATATCCAACCATTAGCTAGCAAGCACAACAGTCGGTTGTCAGATATCCAGCAAGCAAATACAAATAGAGAAGTATCAAAATCCGAATGATATCGAAAGCCCATCAAATTGGGGATCTAAAAGCAACATCGAAATTACATATAGGTTAGGATCTTTTAAAGTAAACCAAATTGAGAATAGGTCAAAACTATCAGAGATAGATCATTAACCAAATGATATCCTTGTAAGAAGAACCATCAGATTTGTATCAAAAGAATCTTCGAAAGTTATTTTTGATCAAAGAAGATTGTAGTAAACCAATAGATAAGCAAGCTATAATAAGTGAAAGTCACCTTTTGTAACCAAACCAAAAAGAGATCTTATCAAAAGATATCATAACCCAACAATAGCCAGAGTCCAAATCTTAAGAAAATTCAGAACAAGTGTAACCCACTATGATAACCAATCAAAGTAAAATCAAGGTTTGATCTAGCTAATAAGCAATAAATAATGTCAGTAAAACAAAACCCCATTCAATATACAGTCCAACACCCAAAAGGGTTAGAAAATCCTCACTTTATTATCAGTGTTCTAAGGCAAGACCTAAGCCCTAGCATACTACAAGTTCCCACATAATGAGTGAGCCATAAGAATTTTACCAAGACTTTCACTTACATTATCCATCTTTTGATAATTTCCATTCTGCTGTGTGAATATATGACGTATATCCCCAAAGCTAAAAACTAGCAAGCACATATGAGGAGAACCAATGTGTTTAGACAATATGGCAGAGCCCTTCCAGTTCAAGCTAGATATTCAGTTAAGAAGTAACCCTCTAAGGTAATGATCTTGAATCCACCCTTATCTCATTTCATCATTCACAAGTGTATCAAGAAAGACATTCAGTTAGGTCAATCAAACCAGCCAGTTAAAGTACCCACCCAATCATATATTGTGAGCCAGAAAAAACCCAAAAGCACCATAAAAACTCAGTGGTACATTAATATAAACAACTAGTAACCAAGAACAAAATTAGCAACCAGTAAATCATTGTGTAACACTCTAGAAGTATATAAAGTAGTGTCCAACATTTCTACCAACTCAATTTAGAGATTAAATTAGATGACACTCAGATAGCCAAGGCACTATCCATGAAATGTATTCACATCCTGTAAATCAAAACACTAAAAAAAAAAAAATCAGGAGTCCTAAAAAAAATATAGAATTTGTGAAGAAAAATCATTCCTAATAATCTCCCAAGTAGCAGGGGAAGTAGAATAATGCAGATCCAAGCACCTTTCCACCCTCACTCTCTCTTTTGAAATTAAACAAACCCAAGTCTAAGTGAAGGAACATGGATCCCTCACCCGTATATGTAAAGGTTGAAGGAAGATATGTAGAGTTGTAGCCCAGAGTTGTAGTCCAGTATCCTCATAATGTCACCTCATCTCGTCCATAGCCTAGAGGGTAAGAGGAGACTTTTTGCAGTTGAATCTTGCCAAGAGATGAATGAGCCAAACACCGCGCCCAACCGCTCACCATCACATCAAGCATCAAATGGAGACGCGTACCCTGGTGAGGCCAAATTTGTGAAAGGGGGAGAGAACTCATCATGACAAAGGTAGAGTGCATTAAACATTGCATCAAAAAGGGCACTCGATTCTTGCCAGGAGGGAAGCATAATGGGATCCAATACCAAGGGGAATAACCTACCATGCATGCAATCTTTATGGGTTAAATTGTAAAGGGATTGATCCCACTGAACCTCGCTCACTAGGAAAGTGGCATAAGTAGAGGAGGTATCTAGAATACATACAAAATCATCCTATAAGGTAATTGCAATGTAAAAACTCAAGGTATATTCCCACAAGTCAAAATTAGTAGGATTTAGTTTAAGCACAAAGGCTTATGGTAATCACCAACCATTACATCCATAAAGGAGTCTATAAGGTAAAGATTCATGGTGAACGCCACAAGACACAATATTCATCAGCTCCATTATGCATATCATGAGTTGAAATCCCCCATTGAGGAAAAGTACCTATCCCAGGTCTTCACCCATCAGACAATAAAGCCATTAGCTACATCAATAGTTCAAGTAGAACCCCAATAATTCAAGTATAAATGTGAGTGTAGCTAGATGCAACAATCATAGTGAGATGAAGTGACCAAAAGTGTGTGTGTGTGTGTGTGTGTGTGTGTGTGGCAAGTAGGTGTCATATTCTTGAATGTATATATGTTTGAGAGAGTGATGATGAAAGGTGAGAGGATTTTGTGGGTAATCAGAGTTTATAGGAGGTTTTTGGCTTTTTCGTCTACCAATAGTGGTATCAAAGTTTTGGTGCAGTGGTTCGGCATCTACCACAATTGATTTGGCGAGAATCAAATCTTGAAAAAGCTCTAAAATCAACACAAAGAACATTATGGTAGTCAAATTTTGTGATTAATCTTTAGAAAATTCTTTAGATTTATCAAGAATATGTAAAGAAAATTCCTCTTGCATCACTTGCAAGCAAACAAATTGGAGCAAAAAATTATTAATTGGCTATTAAATTAATAGCAACCAAAGAAGATTGTGGAAGATCATGCTTTGATCGTCTCAAAATATTTTTTGGAGCAACGCAAAAAAATATCGATGAGCTACAAAATTAGTACCAACCAAAGACGATTGTCTACTTTGATTATCTCAAATATAGTTTTTGGAGCAGCTCAAAGACATCGACCACGACAATGTATTTCACAGCTACTATGTGAGTCAAGGGAACTATGTATGCTCATCTCCACCAATCCATACTTTTAAAAGCCACTGGCCCCTCTTTAGGAGACCTCCTTATAACGCATGTGTAGCTTGCACTTTGCCAAGGTCATGCCCTCGTGGTCCGACCCTTATCCTAACATTACTCCCCCCTTGGATATGCATTTTCATCCTGAAAAACAAGCGGAATATTTCTTCATAATGACACTAATGTTTTTCCACTTGAGCTACCATGATAGTCAAGAATATTTTTAGGTTCATGCAGTTCAGTGGGAGGTACATGAAATCAACCTGAACATCTTGATGGACTACATTGTTGTCCCTATGAGAGCATTTACATAAATGAATTACATGGGAAACCGGAGTAATACTAGAGTGTGCGGGCTCTATCTCCAACTTGCTTGATTTTAGATGAGCCACAACACCTGGGAAGAACTCATATATATGACCAGTATTCAAATGTTTTGAAGGGTCTGGAACATGTAAGATTACCTCCACTTCACTTTCTCTGAAAGTGACTTGGTTACATTGCTTAGCTCATCAGCATACTTTTTGTATCTGTTTGTGCTTGTAAAACATTTGGACGAGCAATCTTGAGCATATCCATGTAATCTTGGATAAAGTCCTTGACTTGATAAATTGTTTTTAGAGCCAACCCCACCATTATAGGTGACCTAGGCTGAAATGTGTACATAAGCCTCAACAAGTGCCTCAACAAGTACTTCACTTGTTTTGGCTAAAATGCTTCATAAGTAGTCAAATGAATGAATTTGCATACTACTACAGGTATGGATTTTCTAAAGACTAGGGCCCATAACACCTAGTGTGCATGCATTAGAAAAACCTTATCCAAGTGTGCATTTCCACAATTGATGGTTGCCTTTGCTCATGTTTGAGCTTATGCTAATAACATACATAAAACTTGAGGGAATAGATGTGTAACTAGCCCCTTGAAAAGAAACTAAACACTTCCCACCTTGAATCACAGCAATTCATAATATACTAGGTAAAAAGAATGAAAATTTTCATTGACATGGAATAGCCTTTGCTATGTGCATAATAGTTTTGTATATCTACAACCTAAAAAGCCTTAACAATCTTCTGTAAATGTTGTTCGTACTACTTGTTATCTTAACAAGTCGTACTAGATACACGACAACTTTTGGCCACTAAAATTGTTCCTAATACCACATGCTTGAAATGGTTAAATAAACAAACCTAACTAGCATGCAGAGACTTTGTCTTGACACATAATTAACGTAAGGTGCTAGTGTCAGTCCCAAAGGCTCATGTTCTCCACCTATGGAATATGTCTTATATAGTGATGTCAATATATGTAACATCAATCAAGCACGAAGAGTACTTATGTGTGGAGATAACTGGAAACACTCAGACACAAAAGTGAGAGGGACCCTTAAAAACCTTTCTCCTCACTGGCTAAACTGAACTACGTGAATTCCTAGACCAAGTTGTACACCTTGTGTGAACAACATGTGCCAAAGAATGATCCCCACCTTGTAGGCCTATTACTTTCTTAAGTGAGTTGACCACTAAAAGAGTATATAATACATGTAGTGGACCCTCGATTCCATCATAAGAAAAATTAATAGGGATACGGAAAAATTATCAAAGGAGGTTGTCAAACCAAGGGCCAAAGGCAATAGGCCAGTCTGAACACAGCTAAGGGGTGCCTCTAATTGGAAAAGGTTGGGTGTGGCTTGCATGCTCATGCAAACCTGTGAAGACGAAAGAGGAGGACCTCTCGAGCTCGTAGCGTGGGCAGCATCTCTTGGTGAAGGGGGAGAGCAAAGTTGACCCTCATAAAACTGAGCACTCTTTTTATTTCTACATTCGTGCTATTTGCTAAGCATTTTATGTCACGGGAGCAAGGCCCAATTTGGCACACACGACAAGTTTTCTTGCATTCTGTCTTGGCACAATCGGTAGAGAAGCCATAGTCGATTGCTAAAGTTTTCTTTCTCCACGTGGGCACCCACCATCACAAGTTGTGGCCATTGTTCAATTTCTTAAGGGTGCATGCCCACCCGAGATCTCTACAAGCTTCCAACCCGGCATTTACGAATTCTTATGGGCCTTCTCCATCTTTAGAGTACCGCTCAGTATGGCACTATACTTACTGCACAACTTGCAAATATTGTACAGCTTTTGAGAAGTTTTGCAAATTCTTTGGAAAATTATTTTGGATGATTTTTGGACATTCAAAGGCGAAAAATCAAAAAACCAAGTGTGACAATGGAATCTCTACAATTACAGAGATTCCCAAGAACTTGCAAGTATTCAAGAGCTCAAAGTTGCCAAATCTCATCATATTCAAAAATTACAAGAGAATTTGAAGAAATACTAGGTGGTATCTTGAAATTTGGCATCAAGCACGAGTTGAATAAACAAGGTGGTAATATCTTGCAAAAAATTCATGACTTTCATAGTCAGATTAGATGGGCATTTAAAAAGCAACAAACCTCGAGTTTGAATGACGCTTTCTAAAGTTCAACATTGACATTGGCGATTCTCTACGACTTGGTGGAATTAAATTAGCAACACTAATTAATTTTGATTGTGGTGGTTCATAGTTGATTCCAATCTGTTCTCAGCCGGTTATTTTCTCTCAGATACATCTTTTCTCTAGTAGCACAACACGAAATTGCAATGGATTTGGAAATTGACATGCAGCATATGCTTGATTTTGAAAATCCTATACAAGTTTCACATGTTGCTAACCTACAGTTAGCTACTCTCATGGAGGGTACTTGCGAGGCAATGGGTCGAAAGATAGCTATAAATTGCTTTGACATCAAAGAGTTTAGAGCACTACAAACACGCATGATTGTTTTAGAGTCTAATTTTGCAAAGTTGAATGAGAATGTAACCAAAGTGTCTTATATGCTTATGCAATTCATGGAATAGTTGTCCAAGGGTCAGGTTCATGAGTAGATGGGTTTTTGCATCCCCTGTGCCTGGCAGGAGCACACTTAGTTTGAAGGAGCAAGGCTCCAATTTGGAGGGGTTGTACCTTCTCTTCCAAGCCATCAATTTTTAGAGGAGAGGAATGGGAACACAATAAAGATACTTTGAATATATTCCTGAGAAAATGGGATGGTATTCACGATCTTAGATGCCCTCTAGGTGCAATCAAGGCACTGCAAACAAGTCTGACATTAAAAGGGAAGACCTGGATGTCTCTCAAGGAGAAGGAAATCATACCACAAACTTGGACAACCTTCACCATTGTGTTCATAAAAGAATTTGTATCCACAAATGAAGTGGACAAAAATTGGTTTGCTTGGGACAAGTGCTCTATGATCAGCATAAGACAATGTTAAAGTATATCTTGCACTATCGTGATGTGATTCTCAAGCTAGAGGGTTTATATACCTTTCACCAAGTGCGTGGGTTTATCCGTGGGTTGATACCATATCTTAAGAAGCATGTCAAAACCCAAGACCCCAAGACGCTTGAGGAGGCATAGTGCAAGCACATATACATGAAGATCCCAATGAGAAAGCATTGCATAACACTCACATGTTTGACACTGCACATGCAAATGCATGCACACAACATGGACACAATAAAATAAAGTTCACAATAGCTACATATGAGGCATCCAAGAAGAACAAGGGGTCTAGGGGCCCTCTGTCTTGTGACATGTTTGAGAAGGCTAAAAGAAAAAATTACGTTTTACATGTTTAGGGAGTGGACACGACAAAAAGGATTATCCTGAGGGGAAATCTGCTACCCAAGGTAAGGAGAAAGAAATACACATGGTGCAATTGCTGCCTCTTGAGTCCTCCTCTTGTTTCTCTAATGTGGAGGTAAACTTGCCACATGCCAAAGTGGTGCATGACTGTTGTATCACGGTCTCAATGTGGCAACCGACCTTTGGTCCACATGAGTTGGTGTGTATGCATAGGTCTATCCAAGGTCACAAGGTGCAAATCTTGGTGGACGATGGTGCTTCACAAGATTTCAATTAACTATAACTTAGTGAAACAACTCAAGTTGCCAGAGATTCCGAGTTCCCGACATTAGAAGGTAGTGATGATTAACGACCATGACGCCAAGGTGTGGGATACTCAGGTGAAGGATGTACCGCTAGAGATTCAAGGGTATCACATATCCTTGAATTTCCAAGTCATGAATATGGATTGGGTAGATGTGGACCTTAGTTGTGAGTGGTTATATAGTCAAGGATCATTACTTAAACGTAGGTATGAGCACAATAGTTTGATGTCCAAATCCAATGGCGTGCATGTGCTACTGTTGGGGGAGAAGGATGTTCCTTCCTTGCCACTCATTTGTACAACCAATCTTATGAATCTTTCTTCTCAAGATTAAATAGAAGAACTCTTTTTGTGTTACTCATTGTGTCATTTTCTGTCAAATGTTGATAATGTTTTGAATTACAATTCCTCAATGCCGCATGCTTCTCTCTCTTCTCTTCCAACTATCGCTACTTATATCTTTCTAGAACAAGCATATATTGATAATAAGTTAAAATATTTATTAATGGAATATAAAGATGTATTCCTAGATGATTTTCCACTAGGGTTATCATTGACATGGGTTGTGCAACATGGCATAGACATGGTTGTAACAGTAAGCCCATAAGTAAACCACCCTATAGAATGAATCATTCTGAGGCTATTGAGATGGAACATCAGCTTGCTGACTATCTTGATAGAGGGTTTATACAACCCAACTCTTCACCATGGACCTCTCCCGTCTTGTTGGTAAAGAAATAAAGACAGTAGTATGCGTATGTGCATAGATTACCGTGCGTTGAATGTGGTTATTGTTAAGAACAAGTATCCATTGCTGAGAGTTGATGAGTTATTTGATAAGCTCACCCATGCTCGTATCTTTACAAAGATAGACTTGCGATCAAGGTATCATCAAAACTGCATTTCAAACATGGTTTGGTGGACACTATGAGTTTTTGGTTATGCCCTTTGAGTTGACCAATACACTCGCAACTTTCATGACGCTTATGGAGAATGTCCATAAACCATATATGGGCAAGTTTTTTGTCGTTTTTCTCGATAATATTTTAGTGTATAGTGCCTCTAAGGAAGAGCACTGACAACAAAGAATCAAAGTCAAATGCTAAAGAATCAAAGTGTGATTTTGTCAAGGACGAAATTCACTACTTAGGGCATGTTATTTCAGTCGATGGGCTACAAATAAATCCAAAGGGCCTTCTCCCATAAATCTAGAAGAGTTATAGATTTTCTTAGGATTTGCAGGTTTTTATCAAAGGTTCATTAAAAACTATTGTCATATTGTTGTTCCAATGACGGACCAACTGAAAGCTAAGGTAAAAACCTTTTGGTGGGGAGAATCTCAACAACATATTTTTGATTCTCTCAAAGACGCATTAGCTACATGTCCTATTTTGGCTATTATGGATCCTTTGAAACTATTTGTTTTAGAAATGGATGCTGATAACCATGCTATTGGAGCAGTCCTTCTATAAGAGGGAAGGTCAATTGCATTAGAAAGCAAGAAGCTTGATTCAACACAACAAAATTAAGAGAACTCGATACAATAGTGTCTTTCTTGACAGCTAGGCCATGCGCATTTACTGCAAAGAAATCATCATTGGTAAGATGTGTAGCACACTAAGTGCAAACATATGCAGCTCCAAAATGTCCTTGACAGTAAATGACAATCTATACGCGGTGCAAAAGTTCTTAAAATGAGAAAATAAACGTGAGAGAATTGTACCCTCATGTGGATCAAAGAAAAGTTTGTAACTTGAAAGCATTGAAGATGGCATCTATCCTTGTTAAAGGACAACGCACAATCGCGAGGCTTGTAGCGAAGGTAAAACTAGTAACTTAGAGAGGATGTTCTTGAAGTAGACCCAATTAGGACACTATGTTTGTCAAGTGGACCGTGCCCAAACGGCAATATGTATAAATTGACACTCCATGAGGAAAGCAGCTCCAAGTTGACACAAATTAATGTCAAAAATTGTAACAACTAGTGATGAGGGGTGCAATTTTTGTGCGAGCAATTTTTGGCGAGCGCTTTTTAAGAATCAGGCGAGCGGATTCCCAAAAGATACTTTATCTACATCTCTCTCTCTCTCTCTCTCTCTCTCTCTCTCTCTCTCTCTCTCTCTCTCTCCCCCTTTTTATTTTTTGGTTCCTCTATCTCTCACTCTCCCTTTTCAACTAAAATGTAACATTGAAGACTACACGTTTAGTGTCAACTCACATTCAAAATGATTTACCACCATGGATGCATACAATACACTATTGATAAGACAAAGAGAAGTTCCTTACACACAATTATGGTGTATTTGATATAGCAAACCCCAAATCTATGTGTTCCCTTACATCAAAAGTAAATACATATGGGGGGGGGGGGATACATCCTGGGTGAGGTGGATGAAAGAAGGTCGGTGGGGGGCCATATGCTCCGGGAGGAAACAAAGGTCGTGCCAACGGGGGTAGTGCACCAAATGGTGGGGGAACTCCTCCAAATGGCAGAGGGTATGAACCATATGTGGGGATGCCTGTAGGTAGTGAAAGAGGCAATGGATCAACTCCGTGCAGGGCCTCAAATGTGGAGGCACTGAATGCACTGGTGGATGGTCCAGTTGCACGCCATACCAACACTAGGGCCGTGAAAGTAGTATGTGGAGTTGTTATTGCCCCCCCCCCCCCCCCCCCGATTGCTGAGTGGTGCCGGAAAAGGTGGTTCCAGTGGATGAATCTGCTCTGTCACCTGCTTTGGATGCTCAGTTACATGAACTCTGTCACTCCTATGAAACATCAATGTCGAGCCTAAATCAAAAGGTAGGCACTAAGGCGACCCTAGACAAGCACTAAAAACTGACCAATCCTTCTCACAACTGACGCAATGCCTATGTAGCAGAAAACATTAAGCTGTCAATGTCCCCACTCCTACAAAAATGTCCAACACAGCATCTCCCATGTTTGTGAAGGTACCTAGTAGCCACCTACAAAACAACAAAAATCCTTAGATTTGTTATACCTCCAACTTTTTAGGAACATGAAGTAAAAACATCCAATAAGTTTCTAGCACCTGGCAAACACTGGACTCCTCTCAACACCTCTTCGATAAGGCCTACCCATACAATCAAGCGTCTGCTGTATGGGATCTATACCTGGTAGCTTCTCCCACAACATGTCGTCATCGGCAGAGAAGCCACGAATATTTGCTGCAATCTCTCCATCCACTCGATCATACCTCAAAAGCCGACACCTACCGGTTCTAAGGGGTGAAAAAATGACTAGCAACAAAGTACCAACCTATGAATAACATTGAAACATAGATATTTTGAAGTGTGAACAACAGAGATACTGATCAATATCAATACAAATAATAACATACCCCCTCTACATAATCTTGAACAGTTGTGCAGCTAGACTCCGGCAGTCATATATACAATATCCTCAACAATTGGAAATGAGCTCCCTCTGCCTTCGAAGTGACAATGGATAGATGTTCTGCACGACATGTCGCCACAACCATGCCATCAACCAAAAGAAACTCGATTGCGAGAAGGAATGCAGCATCCACAAGCTTGCTATCCCATTGGTTCCATAAAGGAACTCCACATGTGCTAGCTGCATGTGACCTAGTGTGTAAGGGAAAGGCCATGTACATCAAATGTACGCCACCCAAACTCAAGTTTGGGTTCAACTGCCCTGTTTCTGCTAGAGAGCCCAAGAATGTACGTAGTGACTGCATAGAATTGCACGCAATCTTTGTTAGTACTAAAATTATGGACATAACCCTAAACCCTAAAAGCGTGGCTTACCTGTCATTGCACAAAATATCTGGAATATATTTTGCCAAGCACTTGACACTAGCATGCACTACAAGGTGGCGTGGCTCTACATGCATATATGTATGCCAACATAAGATCAAATATATCTAGCATGCAATGCTAAAGAGAACAACCATTTTCACGTACCTGGAGGGTTTTCTCCGACCACTCTAGCCATGTCTGATAGGTCCTCTGCAGCCCTGCCCTGTGATGGTGAACATGGAGGAGACTCCTGGGTGCCCCCTGCTAGTCTCGGAGTGAAGGAAAGTGTTGGTACACTGTGGCTCATAGCACCAAGGCGCTGAGCACTATCGTTGACTTCTACAGAATACTCCTCAACCACATGCTCGCTCTCACTATCACTGGAGGCAACAACTCTCTTCCTTCTCTTCCCATGTTGCCAGTCAGCCAAGGGTGCTTGTGGGACCAATGTGGAGCCAATCTTTGTGTCTTTCTTTGAGGCCGATTTCTTTGATTCCGGTTTCTTTGAGGCCGGCTTCTTGTTGTGTTCGGAGAGAGTACATCCTCTATCACAACTGCTTTCTTTTGTGAAGCAGTGTGCTCTGCTATTGATTAAAAAAAGAAAGTTATTGTGCCCATGTCGTATTGCATGGTAAAGGCAAAATTTACGTAGTATGATACCTATGTAAAGCGCCTCCTCTTTGGATGGATACTCCTTGTCCATGTACCAACCACCAAGGACACTTGAGCCATGCACCCTTTGGCCACAAGTCATATATCCACGCATCCGGATATAAGCCCGTCTCCTCTCTCTCCGACCTGCACCATGGATCACTAGGATGCTCGGGAATGGGGAAGACTAGAGCATCTCTCTACCATCTACAAGACAATAAATATTGTTTTGAGCCATCTTGACAAGATTAGTGTAACCTACAACATACGCAATGTGTCAATTAGAGATGTCCAACTTGTGCAATTTGCGTCGTGCCGTGCAAGCAAAGTGGGGTTGCTCTTTGGGATCTTGTGTGGACTTGATCCATGCACTCCACTTCTTGAAGGCTTTGTCAAAGTGGTTCCGCCTGTATTTCTACAATGTGTATGCGAGTGTGCAACCATGCCTCTCTTCATCCTTCTCGTGTTGTATGGCAACATGATGATTCTCACCCTCCATTTTCTCGGCCATCTCAAGCACTCTCCTGCAGCAAATAATATGACACAAGTTAGATCACCAACAATTTGATTCAAGGACATAATCACTTGATCTACCTTTCCAATTGCCACCAATACACGTGATATTGAATCCACTGGATCCATGCCATCTCCCTCAACCCTATGCCATTCTCTTTCAAGGTTGCATCACCACCTGGGGGCAAGTCAATTAAGCGGCACTTCCTAGCAAAGGAAAAGGGAGTATTCTTTTTCATTGCAACATAATCAAAAGAGAAAGATAGCAAAAGACTTAAATGATATTTACTTACTCTTTCGGGCTAATACGTGCACGCGCAACCTCTGCCACTCTAAAGGGTGTCATTTTGGTGGTCTTCTTGCCCTCAGCCTGTAAATGATATACATTTTTTTTTTAAGTCGTTGCCATTTTCTGGATTTGAAATGGTTGCTATCTCAAGCCCTTTGCACGTGAAATACTGCTCTGTTTGAGATAGCACAAAAACGATACTTTGCTCGTATGCGTCAGGTGCCAATTTGTAGTCAGAACTCCCTTTTGATGAAAGCCCTTCAATTTTACTATTGTACATAGCATCAAACTCTTCCTATCATTTGCCAAGAACACGATCAAAACATATATAATAAGAATTCATAATCAAAACATATTCTCATTTAGGATTGCTTTCAAGCATACCTTCCAAATGAGTTGAGCAAGGGCAGCCATTGGCAATTTTAGCCACTTTGATTTGTTTGGACCCCTAAAGTTCAAAGCCCTTTCTGCTACCAGACGTGCTCTTTCTGAAAACTTTTGCAGGAGTGAAGTTGGGTCCGCCAACCCTAGCTTTCTCATCATGAATATATCATGCACAGTGGTGTGAGGGATTGAGACCCTTGTGGCCCTGTTTAACACTCGGATGTAATACACATTGTCAAAAGCAATAAGATGCATTTACATTCGCAAAAAACAGTTGGATTTACCTGTTTATCATTTGCAAAACTAATAGAAACTCCACAATTTCATGGGATTTTAAATTGACAAGCACGCACTCCACCCTTGGTGCCTTCTCAATTTGGGATGTCGTTCTCGTTCATCCACCACATCCATGCTTCCAATCTGTGATTTCCATCCCAAACCACAAAGCATCTCTCAACCATGTGACTAAGCTCGGGGATTAGATGAAGCTCCTCATCCAAATCATATGACATTGCAAGATCTCTTGAAGTGTGACCACGATGAGAGAATTGCTTATGATCACCCCCAAGAATCCGCTCACTTATAATAAATCTTGTCATCATGGTTGGTTGGTAGCTCTTATTTGCTATGAAGATTTTCAAATCCACCACATGGTCATCATGCGTGTGGATAGCGGGGTTTGAAAGAAGTCGACATAGAGGTAAGCAGGGAAGTTTGCCATCATATGGAGCTCTATGAGAATCCACCCAACCCAAAGAAATATGCTTGTCGACCACATTTTCAAACGCTTCATTTCCTATGTCTTTTGTTGTGGTAGCAGTTTCCACACGATGGCTAAATTCTCCACTTGATTGCGTTGCTCCACCCACATCGGTTACGACGGACACAATCCGATCTAGAGAGCTTAAGGCTTGAGATTGTTCGCTCTCTTGAGTGCATCGCGGAGGGACTTCTTGCAATGTAGTAACATAAACTTCATCCACGGCACCATCGTTTTTGGATTGATTTCTTGTTCTCATAGTTTAGCTAAAGAATTAGAGAAAATAAATAAAGGTATAGCTTATGAGAAAGTTAAGAGCTTAAGAAAAAGAAAGTGGGATCAAAGGAAAGCTTGAGAGAGAAATTAGTCCAAGATAAGAGAGTAAAGACAAGGAGAAATATGAAGAGCTAAGACTGGAGAATGATATGAAAAAGAGCTTCTAAAGCTCTCTATAAAATTTTCAAATTAAAAAATAATTAATTTTTTAAAATTTTCTTAATATTCAAAATGTGTGTGTGTGTGTGTGTATCTGTGCGTGTGTGTGTGGTGGCACGCGGCGTGTGTGTGGTGGATGTGTGTGTGTGACACAACACACACCCACCCCATGGGGGTGGGTGTGATTCAACACACACACACACACCTCGCGCGGGGTGTGTGTGTGTTGTCACACACACAAACACACACACGCGCGTGCCAACACACCTCGCGCAAGCGTGTGTGTGTGACAGCGCACACACATGCCTTAGCGCACGCATGTGTGTGACAACACACACACACACAGCCTGTGGTGACGTGTGTGTGTGTGTGTTGTCACACACAGTGTTGTCACACACACACATGCCTTAGCGCGTAAGGCGTGTGTGTGTGTGTGCGTGTGGCGGGTGAGCACCATGTGCCAGCGTGTGTCCGTGCGTGGCCCCATGGCACGGACCACGTGGCCACGGAGCGGCCACACAGGCCACCTCATGGCCACGAGGTTTGCCACGTGTATTGTCGGCAATCAATGGTACACGTGGCATGACACGTTGGCCACATAGTCTGCCACGTCGATGGCGTGGTGGCCATGTGGCATGCTGCGTGTATTGTCGCTGAGCGACAGTACAGGTGGCATGACATGTGGCACCAAAAAATATGCCATGTGTCATGCCACGTGTATTGTCACCCAGCAATAGTACACGCAACATGCCATGCGGCCACCACGCCACCGATGTGGCAAACCACGTGGCAACGAGGTGGGCTCCGTGGTCGCTCCATGGCCACGTGGTCTGCCACCACTGTGCGACACATGGCCCTTGGGGACACACGCCGCCCCATGTCCCCTCCCCCCCCCCCCCCGGCCACCCAGACACACCCCGCCCACACATCCCCTGGTCGCCCAAACACATCCCCAACCGCCCACACACCCCCCCGCCTACACACCTCGACGTCCGCACACCGCCCCCTCTACCACAAAAACACATGCTGCCATCGGCCCTTGGCACACTGGGAAGCGGTCACACATCACTACATTTTTTAAAATTATATTTTTTTAATATGTTTTAAAATAAATTTGTTAAAATATTAAAATGTTATTAAATGTAAATTTATAACGGCTGTATTATTAGATATAAGTATATAAACAATTTGTTAGTTTATATAATGTGATCTTATGCTTAATTATTTGATTAGGTTATTATTATGGCTTGTTCTTTATTTTTCCTTGATAAAGAACTTTCTTATCCCTTTTACAATGGAATTTTATAATATCTAAATCATTTCTTTTAAAAATAATTCCTCCAATGCAATTTACAACTTTAGATGCAGTGATCGAAGTTGGTGATATTGAGATGAATTTGCCTCTTGAAAGGACGCTCAACCATTGGGTGAATTCATCTATGTACTGGATGAACAGCTTTCACGTAAATACAAAGTCGACGTGTCCCATCGAGCACACTATTCACGCTCACCTAGCACGACTCCCATTGCCATTGTGGATAGTCCTTCAGATGTGCACTTAGCTCAAAAGGAGTTAGTACATCTTTGCACCGCGCCTCGAGTTTTGCTTCCAAATAGCTTCTAAAGGAGTACAAGACAGAAACTTTTGCAAGCCGAAAAGAAGGGCACGCTGACAAAGCTTTTTATACAAATACAACAAGTGGAACAAGTTACAGATATGCAAGGGCTTACAATGGTGATCTTGTTTTAGAATTTCCCCATACCATGGGGAGGTTGCACCATATGGATGCAATGGAGCATAAGTATGATCCTCATTTGTGATCAAAGCCACAAACGTCCAATATAGTTTTCCCTGGTGTAGTGCGTCTTAGTCACTGCATAGGATCTTTGAAGTGCATGAATAAACAATGTACTCGCTTGGCTAATTATCATATTCCCAATACAAGTCGTTTCAACGGGTATATACAAAAGGCAAGTGCACCCGGACAATATTGTAAGATTGGAGATAAGAGCCTTACATGCCACTTTTGCAAGGCAATTGCTTTCTGTATTGCAACATGTGATTGTGTAGTATACTATGTCATGCCATCCGATGAGACCGCCACCAGAGTCATGATTCATCGTGGCACTCATAGACACGATGTGCGTAGCGGCACATTCAAAACACTAACAGACAACACCAAGGTGATGGTGCAAAGGATTTTGACTGTTGACCCACATGCAGGAGCCAAGAAGGTTCAAATGTGTTTGGCAAAAGAAATTATAAGTACAACACTTATTCCAACAACACCAACAAAGGAATTTTAGGCAAGCAACAGCTATTTGCAATCGCTAAAGATTTGGGGCCATTTGTGCAAGGTAATTGGTATGTGCATTTCCTAGATTCTTATTTCAATGCAAAACTCTAAGCTAAATTATTTTTGCTATGAACCCTAAGAACCTTGTTAGGTTTTGAAGATCAGTATCTAGTTTACGAAGAGGGATTGACAAAGAATCTTTTGGCATTGATGCACTCCTGAAGTTGAAGCGAGACTGCACATATGACTTTTTCCATGGAAGCAGGTTTCCTGGTCAAGGTACGGAGGGGGGAGAAATGTTATGTCTTCAAAATGTCCACAATTGGCCCAGCATCCGGTGTGGACGTGGTGAACCGAATGAGACAAGACAAGGATGGCGATCTTCGACGTGCGTGGATCCAGTTTGATCACACCATACGTGTTAACGATTGGGTGACTATGTCCTGTCATGTCTATGATCCAAGGTACATGGCGCACCTTGACAGCATTGTGGATTGCCTTTGACTCTCTCTCTAACAATTTGTTTGCAGCATGCAGGACCTTCTGACTATTGCAACTTGTGAAATGAAATAGGAATACATGGAAACGCAATGTTTGTTTTGGAGTGCCTCAATGATGTAATGCAATCATGTGAATGTGACAGAGCTAATTTCTTTGGCTTCATGGCGGATGAAGCTTAAGCAAATTGGAATGCAGTTTGAATTATTTTCAATGGTGGCGACAAGACCAATACAATGAGTGGTCGAGAGCGTTCTTGTCTTTTCCATTTCAAGCAAAGCTTGAATCAACACACAATGAAGTATGTGGCACAAGCTTCTCAACATACACACAAAGAAATGTATGAGAAGTGGAGACAAGCACCAACAAAAGAGGCAGCAGCAGCAGAGGCTCGTCTGATACGCCAATGGTGGCGTAACGGTCATTGCATAAACCGTAACATTCCGTACATGTATTCATGGCTTAGTTGGTAGGAAATTTGTATTGCACATTGGGGTGGCATTATGACGTGCGTAGAAAGAAGCTCTCATGGACCAAACACTCCACGCACAAACCTTACGGAGAGCAAGCATGGCAGCTGGCTAGCAGGGGAGGGTTTTCATAACGCATTTCATTATATGATGCATGTACAACCGACCTTGCAAATTCCATCTTACAGAGCACAAAGGCCATTTTATACAGCCATGGAAAACATATTGGGAAGGGTCCATCGATACAGAAGCTTGCAGTACACCATGAAAAACGTCCCAATCAAGTAATAAAAGCTGTGAATGAGGCTACCAAGGGCACTCCAATGTATAAACAACCGACTCCATTGACAGGAGATAAGGAGACATCAAGGCAAAAACACAAGCCAAATGAGGTTATCAATGTGGAAGATGATGCATCGCATAGGCTTGAGTACAACTCGGTTACCAAAGATTGCAAGAAGTGTAGAAGACCCCGTAAGATCAACTTTAATTAAGAAGGGATATCACAAATCCCAAAATGAAGTGTAGGTTTGGGTGGACAGTATGTGGTGAAACGCAAGGTCAATGAGGCAATGTGGGCCATACGCCAACTCCACAAGGTAGTAGAGTCACATGTAGCGGCACGCCAAGAGGAGGATGAAGGTGTGGAAGTAGTATTGCAGGTTCAAGCCTTGGTATATCGACCCCATCTTTTGAAGGATAAAGCATCCAAATGGTGTGTTGCGCCAGTGGTTTTGGTTTTGTTCGGATCATGTCTTGCATTGCCATACAGTAAACCAGAACATTGAGCCACAGCCTCAGCATCCACCACACACTTGGCACGTGCATGTGGGCACCAACCTATCTGCGAATGAGGTGCAAATATTGCATGAAGGGGGGTATCAAGTGGAGTTCAGGAAAGAAGGAATCTATAATGTAACGCCCATTGTTCCTGCACAAAATATGACCAACTCTCCTTTCAAGTCAGAAGATACATCCAGTCTTCGAGGCAGTGCACGAGCCACAGTGCAAGATGGTGTGCATGTACAGTAACGGACTTCCATTTCCGAGGACGCTGCTCACAAGATCAGTTTAGCACTAGCGCTGAATGCCAAGGTCGTAGAAGAGATATGTGTGGTAGATGGTGTTGATGAGGTCTTCAAAGTAGAGACCAAAAGTGAAAATGGTCATGTCGGGTTATACAATGTTTGTATTTGCAACCAGCCATCGTGCACATGTCCAGACTTCATGGAACGGGTGTCAAAGAAAAACCCATATCTTACATGTAAACATTTGTATTTTATTTATCTGCGTGTGCTGGTATTAAGCCAAAATGAGAACATGTTTATCCATCAACCAATTCTGGTAGATGTTGATATCTTCAAGGCACTGAGCCGAGGCCGGACCTATCCAGGCATGGATGCGTAGCACTTGTTATTTCTCAATTTTTGTATGTCATTTCACAAAATGGACAACTCTACCAGGCTCTAATTTTATCTTATGATGGCCACATTTTGGTACATTGTTTTGCATTTTTTTTCAAATTTGGAAAGTAGTTGTTCGTGTGTCACATCATGAATAAAGTAATAATATAATATTCCCACAATTGCTATAAATTGGCATTGCTTGAATTATTTTTGTGAAAGCATCCACTAGCTACCATAGCGCACTTCTCTTACTTTTCACGATGTCCGACGATCTTGAGAATAAAATCAAGTCTGTGTGGGATGCCATGGAAGCCATTCCCAACGAAGAGGCATTGTATGGAGCCGACTGGTTTAGGGAGGCTCTGAAGGCAACAGTCAATGTGTATCGCCTCTCTCATTGCCGCACAGAACTCAATATGCGGACCTTGCTCAGCTTGAACGAGAAGGGATAATTTGCTTTCTCTTGCTGGAAGAAGATTGGGCTCATCATAGAGGAGGATGAGGAGCAAATGACACTGTAGCTAGGGGACGTAGTGAATCTTCTTTTGCCACTCGAGGGCAGCACAGCTACTCCTAAAACGGGTCCTTCTAAAAGATGAACGCTTCTTGCCTATGTAATGCAAGTTCAATAAAATGTAACTTTCTATGATTAAGGGATGTTCTTGTTTCAAATACCCTTGTCTCTGTTGTTTCTGTGGCCTCCCTTCTCTCTCTCTCTCTCTCTCTCTCTCTCTCTCTCTCTCTCTCTCTCTCTCTCTCTCTCTCTCTCTCTCTCTCAGAGATAGAGAGAAGAAAAAGAAGGAGTGGAGACTAGCAAAATTGCGCGAGAGAGATAGAGGAGGAAAAGAGAATTTTTTTAGGAATCCGCTCGCCTGATTTCTAAAAAGCACTCACCAAAAATTGCTCGCCTGGAAATATACCCCGTGATGGACATGCCATAATGCCTTGAATCTAGCGAGAAACATGCCATAGCTCTAAGCTTGAAGTGAGATAAACTTTACCACATGCTATTTAGTACATGCACCTTGTAGATAGAGCTTATCTTACTTGTCGATCATCAAACTATTGTTGATAGGGTACACTATTGTTTTGCAGAATTGCAAAAAAGCCTTTATCAATAAACTATAGTCCACCACGGCATGCCATGCATGCAATGCATGAAGAATAGAAGAGTAAGAACCTAGCTATAATGGTGTGGATAAATTCAAGTACAATTGGACCTTGACAGGCATAATATGTGAATTAGGATCCCAATAATGCCAACTCCTCAGGTTGTGGTGCCTTTTTGGAGAGCCTACTCAACCAATAGGGCATTGGCACGACGTAGAAGCCTTGCTTCCTTGAAAATCTTTTCTCCATCTCATCAACAGAACAACAACCACACAACTCTCAACATGCTAATATCAATCCTCAATGAGTGGGACATCCAAATCAAGTTTCCAATAGCTTCAAGAGAGTGAAATGTTTTAAATGTTTAAAATTTGTTCCGTATGTTGATAAATGCCCAACCAAGCGCAAAGCTAAAGATAATGGCCAATCAAATGGTGGTAGCAACAAAAACAATGAACAATTATTGGAAGTACAACTGCAAGAATGCACACAAAAATGGAGAAGATGAAAGAGAATATCAAGATCACACAACACAAAAAGGAGTATTATTGAATGTGATAATAAAAAGATAAGTCTTGCCCTAGAGTGATGGACATATATACAAATCGGGGGGAAAAGGTATACCTAAAGTTCCCTGGTGGTCCTGAATGTGTTTACACACATCATCACTACCATGATATGGTAACAAATTCCCCCTAAGATTGATGTTGTGAGTGTGAGTTGGCACTCATGTTTAGGGAAGAGCCAAACCCTATGTGATCAGTCCACAAAGGGGACAGTAAGCCCAAAGCTGTATGAAAATCTTTGAGCTTCTCATGAGGCAAAGCCTCTATGAAAAGATTAGCAAGATTGTCTTGCATAGGCATATAATCAAGCTTGAATTTTCTTGCAAATAGTCTCTCCTTGAAATAATGATAATGCACCTCTATGTGCTTTGTGTAAGCATGGAACACCAGGTTCCTTGCAACTACGAATCACTCTGACTATCAGTAAAGATGGTGGTGGTAGAATGCAATCCAGCACCCAAGTTAGTCAAAAGGAATATGAGCCAAACACACTCGATGGTAGCAATGAAAACTATCCTATACTCAATCTTACAACTAAGCCATCGTGGGTTGCTTCTTGCTCAACCAAGATATGCATGAGTTAGCAAGCATGAAACAAAAACCACTAGTGGATACACGTGTGTCATAGCAACTAGCCCAATCCAAGTCCAAAAAAGCATGTAAATCTGGTGGCAAGGATCCCAATTTGGATAAAAGAACCCAAGATATATAGTCCCACTTAGATAGTAAAAGATCTGCTTAACTACTTTCCAACTTGTAGACCCTAGGCTATACATAATTTTCTCACTTGTGAGAGTGTGTACTGAACATCTAGCCTTGTAATGCAGACATAAATAAGGCAACCAACATAGAGAGAAACATTAAAGTAGCCTTTGACATCATGAAGACTAAGCTTCAAACATATCTCCATAGGAGGAGCAATAGGCTTGCAACCTTCAAGGTGCCTCTACACAATAGTGTCTCACTATACTTTGTCTGACAAAGAGAAATACCTCCATCAACTTACTTAAATTGTATGGCCAAATAATGATGCAAAAGCTCCAAATGTGAAATCTCAAAAAAGGCATCAAGTTAGCTTTAAAATTAGAAATATGTCTTAAACTAGTCTTAAAATAAGCAATATGTCCCTCATTTGGTCCAATGAGCAAGATGTCATCAACATAGAGAACAATGATAAGAAATTATACATCAACATAGAGAACATGTCATCAAAATAAAGAACAATGATTTGACATTATACATCATGTGCAAGCTTAACAAACAAAGAACTCTCAATTGAACTATTCTAAAAATCATGTGCAACCGAGTAAGCATGGATCTTTTCATACCAAACATGTGGTCAAACCATATAATGCCTTCTTAATCTTGCACACCTTGATTTCCTACCCTTTTTTAACAAAACCATGAGGCTACAATACAAACCCTTTCTCATGCAAGTCACCATTAAAAAATGTGGTCTTTATGTCCAACGTACATACATCCAACCATTGTGAGTTGCCAATATAAAAATGCTATGAATGGTAGTCATATGATAAGTGAGAGAAAAATTCTCATCAATATCTAAGGGTTATAATGAAAGTACTAAGCTTTAATGATTGCTAAAAACCATCCAATTATTTTTACAAATTTAAGTGGCAGTGAATCTTTCAAAGAGGATAGTGGTGTTAGTTTTTACCCGAATTTAGTTCTGAAAGTTCCTAGCTATAGGTTTGTTGTGCTTAAGATTTTAAAAATACCAATTTTAAATGCTTTTGAAATAGTGTTTTACTTTTTTGTAAGCCCAAGACTTTCTCCTAAAGCTTTGAGTTCATTTCCTTACAGCTAGAAAGGTGGAGACCTTACAATCACCCCAACTTAAGAATTTGAGATGCCCTCATCTCAAGCAAAATTGGGAAAGTCTTTGAGAAGAGAGGTTTCATCTTCCCAAGTGGCATTTTCGATGGGATAATCTTTCCACTTTGCCCAACTCCTCACCGAAGTGGGCAATGTCATTGATGTAAAATTCTTGGGAGAGGCTACTACCATATAGAATTTGAATCTCCATATATGGCAGCCAAAGTGATAGCAATGAGCCCACTAGGTATTCAAGTGGCTTGACCTTACTTCAGACAGTGGCACTACGGTTTGGACCCGCCGACTACAAATGTACTTGAAGAGGAGATAGATCTTCTTATCACAGTTTGATTTACAAGCCTCAGGTGGGAAAATATTCTCTTCCTCTCTAGGATTGGCTCCATGATTGGGACAATTGTGGCCAAGTCTGTAGGGTTACCCACTATTGTTTGGGACACACATACACTCCCCAAGGTGGTTTTGTTACCTCCGGTGAGTGGTGGTTGAATCAAACAGAGTGTGGAGTATTCAGGCCTCTTAAACTAGTGTTTCATTTGCAGATAGATGGGCCATCTTATTAGGGTCTATCCACGTTTTTGTATTATTAAGAAAGGGTGTGGCATCTTGACTCCTTGTACTCAGGTCTGTGCAGACACAGGTCAAGAATATTCATATCCAGCACACCCTACTTCCAAACCCTTTCTCTATTCAGAAAACAAGACAGCAAGTTAAGGAGGAGGTGCTTCAAAATCTAGGTAGACCTTTTCACATTGATTTGACATACATATCGTCGAAAGGGGAGGAAATGGTATATGAAAAGTATAACAATACTTTTTATGATTTGTTCGCTTTGCAAATATACATGGTGCAATTGTTTGATGTTACTCATGAAAAGTGAAACAGCGTCGTAATTTTGTCATCAAGTTAGATGCGTGCGAACTTGTAAAAGAGATTAAGGTTGAGCAACTCACAATCACACTCTTGAATAGAGCTCTAGATGCAAGCATTGAACCAAATGACCCCAAAAACTTTAGTGTGAACAATATTTTCCTTGTTGCAACCTTCAAGGTGAGCTACCGTTATATTGAAGCTCAATTAACATTACGATTTCCTTATATGATTCAAAATGTACACTCCAAAAAGCTTAAAATTATCTTACCACGTACCATCTGAGAACTTTAATATATTGAATTGGTTTTTCCATCAAACTAGCATCTCAAAAATTAGAAGCAAACAAAGAAATGGAAAGAAGCTAGATGTGGAGGGCATGGGCTCCTACACAATGGAGTGGCAAATGGCGGGAGATCTAAATACCTTGAAATTCATGTACAACGTTTCCAAAGGAGCAACACACAAAAGCCCTTGCTTATATTTCACGAGAGGGTTCACATCTTGGACAAACCATATTGGAGAAGAACGCCAGATAGGAATCTTTGCAACCCCAACTTTTGTCCCATTTTGTATATCCCACTTTCCAGAGTGCACATATGCAAAATGCATCCACTTTGTAGGATAATAGAAAAACTAATGTTTCTATACATCTGTTTTGCTTGGACCACTCAACCTCTCCTTGCAAAGCAAAGGGCAATCTCAGCTTTGAAGATAGTCTTCTCAAAGATCAGTTTGCATGGAGGACATGTTAAGATAGAGCATGATGAAAAGAGGTCTAACAATGGCCGGGATGTTCCAAAGTTGTGCCATAACTCCATACACAAACCTTATACTAGCTAGAAGACTTTATGTAGTTTCAAATTTCCAATTTGTAGATGATGGTTGCAACCAAATAAAAAACTTTGCATCAACTTTGATGCATAATTAATACATTTGGACTATTTCTAATCATCAAGAAAAGTTACAATATACTTTGGACTCGTCCCTTTTTCGAAGGGCCTTCTCATCATGCCTTGGTCTTTTTGAGCACCGTGTTTCTTCATCAGCATCTGTTGCGTGCATGTTGAGGTCTAGCAATCTAGCCTCTTCTTTTAAGTTGAAGGATTGGCTGCTTATTTTTTAGCAAATCATGTTTTCTGTATACTACCAATTGGCGTGGGTCAGTGATTCCACAAGCTAAACCATACGCAACATGTGTCAAAAAGTAGTGACTGCTCACACCATAGATGCTAGGCCCAGCACTACAAGAGTTGCTAAAGGCTTGTGACAGCCATATCAACCAAAATGAACTAGTAAACTCTCATCCCCGACGTCACTAATAGTGTTGGTATCTACTTTGGAAAGAAACCGTCGCTATCGTCGTCGCTATAAGCATCGCTTTGTGCGTTGCTATATAGAGACACATATAGCGATGTGTATAGCAATGGTGTAGTGCCACTATAGAGATGCTAATAGTGACGCTACATAGCCCTATATAGCGACACTGATAGCGACAACCGAGCATAAAAGAATTTGGTGGCAGGACAAACAATTCCCTACCACCCAATCAACCATATATATTGAACACAATACAAAAGCATATGAATTGACGAAAGTAGTGAATTGAAAAAATCATAGAATTGTAAAGAACAATGTGAATTGATCAAAACATAGAGCTGACAAAAGCATTTTAGCACCAAATTGCATTACATTGTTGTTCATAATCTACAAAAAAGCATTGCCAAACCAAATTGCATTGTTGTTCACAATCTAGAAAATTGACGTATACATGTCATTTACTAATATATATGCTATATATATGTAAAACTAGCTAGTCCTAGCTAGGGCTAGTCTAGCGTCCCACTGCGACCTAACGGCGTATTTGTCGAATTCTGCAAAAAATAAAATAAAAATTTTGTAATTTTAAACACACAAACATAAAACAATCTAAGAACTTATTAATAAAACAATCTAACAACTTATTAATAAAACAATCTAACAATTTATTAATAAAATACAATAAGTTTTAGAGCTTAAAATTAAGTACTTACCAAGCCAGGTCGAGAGCTCAAAATGTCCATAAGGGCGTTTAAGCCCTTTCTACCCACAAATTCGCGCTCGTACAGTGTGGGATCACCTCCAGTCTTCGACCACCATTCAAAACATACAAAGTAAACATTATATTGAAATTTAAGCTTACAAATATTTGAAACTATTAAACCTAGAGAGCAATGCAACAACACTTACAAAGTCGGCCTCAAATGATGCCCATCCGTTGTCACTCCCCAAGTGGTGCGAATTCCTTGCCTCTACTCGTGCTCTCGTCACCTCCCTTTGTTGCTTCCACTTTTTGGGATCCTCGTGCGCTTTCCACTTTGCTATCTTCCAGTCTTCTTTACTTAGCCAAGTTGGTATGCTCCACTGATGCTTTATTGCTTTCTTCACTTCGGAGCACTTGTGCTTGTAGTACTCGCGCATTTGCATCCTCATTAAATCTTCATTGAAGCAGTCATCCCGATTTTTTATAGGAAACTCGTCATGCAACATGCTGACAACTCTGTCTTTTAATTCATTCGGCACTTCTAACCATTTATGTAATATGTAGTGCCAAAAAACCTGAGACCACAAACCACGCATGCGCATAATGACCTTCTTGTTGTACTCATCTAAGATCACTCCCCCGCTGACGTTGATCGAGTATGACAAGCCCTCTCGTCTGGTCTGCCTGAACCTAAGTGTCATTGCAGGTATCTTGGCAAGGCTCTTGAGTGGTGTCTCAAGAGGGGTCACAGCTGCTGCAGGTGTTTCCACGGGAGTCTGAGCTCCGAAGCGAGGAGTGTCGAGCGGGGTGAGCCTTGGAGGAGAAACTAGTGATGTGTAGCCAGGAGTGCTCATAACTCGTGCAAAAGCCGGAGTAGAGGGCGATGTCATGGCTGGTGTGGGGATGGGCAAAGAAGGGGGAGGTAGAAAGCCTCGACGACTACGAGGCGGTGTGGAAGCGTCAGTGGCGCCTCCTCCACAGCAGCCGCCACCTCCACCACTAGAGGGTCAGTGCCTAGAGGAATGTGAGGACCGTCTAGTTGACACCAAGCTCTTGGAGCACGCTGGTCACTCTAAAGTAGAAGGAGATGACGAAGGAGTGGGACAACGCGTCGGCGTCGTGGTGGGTGTCGTACCACCTCCTCTTCTCGGGGTCTAAGGAAGAGTAAAACCCATTTGGATCCATACCTGCATTTTAAAAAACACATTTGGGCTTAAAGCATGTTAATGATAACAATTTGATTGGCAATTTGATTCAAAATTTGAAATTTCACTAGGTTTAGTACAAAGACAAAAGGGGGGAAACTGTTTAAATATAAAGTACAGAGATAAAAGGGAGAAAAGTTGCTCAAATACAATGGTCGTGACTTTAAGAGGTCTCTGTCTAATCCTCACATAACTCAACATAACTCCCTACGTAAATCTCTCCATCTAAGCAAATGTTTAGGGTTTCATCCAAGAGATCCTCTACATGCATCCCTCCTTCAAAAGCAGTTACAGGCTCGTCTGGTGTCACATCCATGGCTTCCTGTTCATGTTCCTCTCCGATCTCCTCCATGGATTCAAGATAACTGGAAAATTGTAGCCCTTGTACACCTGTGCAGCACTACGTGGGGCCACCTCTATAACATACCATTAGTTTGGTTGCGACTTTGTAGGATGGAATATTACTTACAAGAGCGATGTATCTTACATGAGTAGTAAAGGCGCATGTCCCCTAAAGTCGGATGAGTCAAAATTTACCGACTTACTTGTTCACAATGCTCGGGTAATACAAAAGTGTCTCGAAGGTCGGTCCACGTTTTGGTTGAGTCCACCTCAAGGAAACCTGACTCTCTTTTGTGAACAGTAGCATTGCAGCCCTCGATGTTTATCTTAAACCATTGCATGTTGAACAAGTCCACGAAAGAACCTCTATAGTCTATCTTCATAATTTCTTGTAGTGTGTTGAAGTATGTGAGTTTCGCTACCACAAAATCTGAATCGGAGGACTGTCGTCGGCTTGATTAGCATGCAAAATCGATTGACCTTAGCCTCTAGTTCCTCAGTCATGTTCTTTTCCAAATTGAGATTGCACATCACAATCCTAGATATGCGCTCATCATCAAATGGTGCACCAAAGTGTATCTCCTACACGATCAGCTCCAGAGTTCCACTCTCCAATGTACACAAGGGACTCTAAAATAAGCCAACCTTCTGCCATGCTACCCTATGGACGTGCCTTCTACCGCACATATCCCTTGAGTGTTTCACAAAACGTTCTAAAAAGAACATCCACCTGGAATGCACTATGCCTGCTATTTCCACCTCGTCCACTACATGAACGAGAAGATGCACTTGAATGGTCAGCATGGTAATAGGAAAGTGTGTTTCAAACACGCAAACGACCCCTGCATCGTTTTTTTCTGGCTGGTATATGATGGAACTGCCGTGCGGGTGCAAGAGAGGGAAGGAGAGAAGGGGAAGGAGATGAGAGTAATACACAGTGTATGGGTGGAGCATTAGAGAGAAATCACTCTCTACTCCTTATTTTCCTTATAACCAAAGAATAGAGCGCCCAACCATAACCGGTCACGGGGCTTGAAACCTAACAATCTGCCACTTGAAGGCCAACATGGCCGAAGTGGCTAGAGAATGTAGGGGCTATTATGTACAATTGTACAAAACATGAAGCATGATCACAACTTCATCCTACACCCATCATCTCTATGCAATGTGAAAACCACTCCGAGGCTAAGCTCTTTGTCACAGCATCCACTGGGGTTTCAATTATGTGAACTTTGACTAACTCCGACATCCGACCTTGACGTCGATTTTTCCACGGATGACCATCTTCCTGTGACAATTGTGCTTGCGATGTGCATCAATGAGGTGCCTCTACGATAGAGGAGAACACCCAACATCAGCACTCAATGCACTGATTTTGCTCTACACCACAGTTCTCGGCTACGGCTCTCTACTAGCGCATTTTCGTCTGCCGGAGGAAATCGGCACCGACATTTCCATATTGATACCAATGACGGGAGCAAAGCGAACCCCGAACCCCGACGGCCTCTAAAACACCGGGGACCGAATGGTGCGCCTCGAGCCTGTCATGGTAAAGCAAACAGGGGCACCACCTAGCTTCAGCGGCTAGGATGCAAACAACACACCACCATAACAAAGTTTTCATCCAAGAGAGATCGATGCTTGGGAGTAATGATGAAGAGGAAAGGGAATGAGATCAAGTGAGAGAGAGAGAGAGACAGAGAGAGTGAGGGAGGGGGTATAGCGGCTTAGTACTTAGCATCACAAAAGGATGGCGAATCCGCACACCCTTCACACATACACAAGCTCACTCCAAACACAAGATTAGGTGGCGATTCCGCACACCTCACATGGGCAAAACATTGCAAGAAAACATACTCACAAAACCTCAAGCTTTATTTAGAGAATAAGGCGATGAAATGGGGAGCATAGGGTAGGGGAATGAGAAGGGAGAGAGTGGTAGAGCACATGGTGGATAGGTGGGAGTTGATGGCGAAGACTCGCACGAGGGTTATGGCCATCATCCTTCATTTAGTTTCCCTTCATCTTCCATAGCCCAAGGGTGTAGAGGTCATGCTTAAGACGAGCATGGTGATTGCGGTGATGGTGATGGTGATGGTGATGGTGTGTGTGTGTGTGTGTGTGTGTGTGTGTGCACTAGGCACACACAGTGCATAGTGTACTCTTGGGTGATGGTGTGTGTGTGTGTGTATGCACTAGGCGCACACAGTGCATAGTGTACTCTTTGGTGATGGTGTGTGTTTTTGTGTGATGGTGACCCCTCTTTATATAGGGGAGGAGGGGGGGGAGAAATTCTAGAATTTAGAAATGAAGAAATCATTATCTACATAGGCCATGTGACTGTGGGCCCCACTTGTCTGGCTGTGTGTATATGTGCCAGAACAGCAGTCTCATGAGAGAGAGACTAAGAGAGAGATGGGTTGATGAAAAAAAGTGAGAGGTGACATGGAGAATAAAGTAATTACAAGAGGGGAGAGAGAGGAGTGTGTTCAAAGGTGAATCTGTGTGCAGATGTGTGTGAACACAAGAAAAATCAGATAACCACCGGGTAGGGATGGGTCTGTGGGCACCTTTTTTAGTGAAACTGAGTGTGTGTGAGTGTGGGGGAGGTTATTTAGCTACAAGACAAGAGATATGGCGCCCTTTAGAGAGAGGGGGGGGTATTTGGGTCATGGGATATGATAGGAGAGAGAAAGGGGGGTGGGGTATACTATTTTTGGAAGATAGGGTAAGTTGCATGTGAGTTAGGGTGCATTATTGGTGAGTTATAATGCATTATTGGTGAGAGGTGGGGTAGCTTGAGGGGAGAGAGAAAGGAGAAAGGACAAGGGGAAGAGAGAGGGGGTTGACCTTTTGAGTGGAGGAGAGGAAAAGGGACACCCGGCGGGGCAGCAGTGAAGAAAAAGGAGGCAAGGTGGGGATGGGCTACCCCGCAGGCATGAGGTGGCCTATTTTACCTTTCTCATATATTTACATAATCATACTTTATTTTTTTCTTACTTTTTTCCAATGTCTTTTATCACTCCCTCCCTAAGAGGGGGTTTTCATGGGGTGGGGACGAGAGAAGAGGGGTATGGGAGCTTGGCTTGTGAAAAGCCCCCATCACCAACATCCAGGTTACAGGCGGCTTTTTAAGCCCGTTTACACACAGTTTCTCCAGGTTTCCAGACACTTACACGCACATCACCTTTCAAGCGATTTTAGCAGTCATTTTGATAGCCGGTTTCTCTACAGACATATGCGTTGACAGATACATGTTTTCTTTAGCACACCATAGTGTTGTCTAGCTGTTTTGAGAGCAGATATCCCCGCAAGGATCACTTTTATTGCATGCAACAATTCTTTAAGGGCGGTCACTCATGAACGTTGAGTTGCGGCCACTACCTATTGTACTACGTGTGGAGCCATTTTTTGTGTATTTGAGTAGTTTTCCCGGCCATTTCTGAGACTCGCACCGGAAGCGCCCTTTCTGAGACTGTGGCTAGTCGTTTTGTGTTTGCTGTAGCCTTTGGAGGGTCATTGCATGAGGTTTATGTTGAGATATCTTCGATGATACAGGTAGTTGGAGTTCCCCTCTTACGGTACCCTCGCCATAGGATATGTGCTTCTGGCGTCAAGTTGACGGTCACACAGTAGTGGTTTTGAGCAATTTATGCCCATCGACTTTTTTGAGCAGTTTATACGCTTAACTATCGGGTTTGAGAGTTTTCTCCCTGCAAAGAGAAGACACTGTCGGATTTTTCCTGCAAGTTCATTTTATGCGTTCTTGGCACTTCTAGCTGTTCTTACACAGTGATTTTACTACTTTTGGTTTGAGTTTGTGCTCCTATCCTAGGGGAAACTTTATCGAAATTATCTTAGGCAATATGCCATAAAGTTTTTGGCTACATTCTCTTGAGTCATGTGGCTGCAAGTAGTGCTTTCAAAAGAGAAGAGTACTACATCAAAAAGTTTGATGGCACAAACTTTGCTATTTGGCGGCAGCGTATACAAGAGGTTTTGATCAACAAAGGCTTGATAGCACCCTTGAGTGAAAGAAGAGAGAATCTGTACATTGATGAACAATGGGAAGACTTGAATGAGCATGCTATGGAGACCATTCGCAGTGTTTGGGAAAATCATTTTTCCAAACATACAAAATTCCTTTCCTTGAATTTTCCAAGAGGAAATTATAGAAAATTAGGTTATTTTTCGGGTTTTTACACTATTTTTCTCTCTTTTGGGGCGGAACTTGTCCTTTTCCCCTTGCCCTCAACCGGCATTTTTGAGATTGAAAACGGCACGATATTAAGTTGAGACACATTTTTCCTGAACACTCATTCGCCTACACCTTGGTGAATCCATTTACTTTACCATAATGGATAAGACCAATGCCAAAGATTTATGGGATGCTCTATGTGCAACATGGGATGGCAACAGTGCCTCGAACAAGGTTTTCTTGATGAAGAAGCTTATGTGCATGAACATGAAAGAAGGCACTAATGTTAGTTCTCACTTGAACGAGTTCAACAACATCTTTTTACATATTACTTCAAAAGGTCTCAATTTCGGTGATAAAATAAAGGCTATTTTCTTGCTATCTTCGCTACCATCGTCATGCGATACCTTCAACACAACCATAAGCAATTCTGCACCTAATGGCAAGCTAGTTTTAAGCAATGTTGTAAGTGCATTTCTCATTGAAGAGATTCAACGTCAATCTCTTTCTATGAGTGGGCATGGTGATGTATATGTGGCTAGTGGAAATCGTGACAAGCAAAGGCAGTGTGGTCGTAGCCGTGGTCATTCTCATGATTGCAGACAAGGTCGTAACAAGAGTCATGGTAAAGACATGAGAAATGTTGAGTGTTACTGCTACCATAAAAAGGGACACTTGAAAGATTGCCACACATTGCAGCTTGATAAAGGCAAGGAGAAAGCAAAGTCTAACAAACCTAAAAGCAGCATGAAAATTGAAGAGAATAATGTGGTTGAGTCTTCAACCATTGAGACAGTTTCTGATGCGCCAATGATGTGTTTATTTTTACATCAGATTTGAGTCTTGATGCATTTTTAGCTCTTGACAAGTGTTATGTGCAAAATTGGATTATGGACTCACGTGCTAGCTTTCACGTGACTCCTCACAAGGAGTGGTTTTCTACATACACTGCCACACATGGCACAGTGAAGCTAGGAAACTCTTATGAGCTTGATATAATCGGTGTGGGCAGAATTCAGTTTTCTATGAGTAATGGCACTGAGTTTATGCTCCACAATGTCAGACATGTACCCAAATTGACAAAGAGTGGACAAATGGATGATTTGGGTTACACTACCATATTTGCTCATGGTTCTTGGATTATCAAGAAGGGAAATTTGGTCATGCTTAAAGGCCATAAGTGTGGCTCATTGTACTCACTTTCTGTCTCTTCTGTGAAAGAGAATTCTATTTGTGTAGCCAAGTTGTCGTCTACAGAGTTGTGGCATAGCCGGCTAGGACATATGAGTCAACAGGGAATGAAAGTTTTGCAGCATTCTGGTTATATCCCTGTGTTAGATTATTTTAACTTCTCTTTATGTGAGCATTGCATCTATGGCAAACAGATTAGGTTGACATTAACGCCTTTGGACAAGGAGTTAGGGAGTCCTCTAGATCTTGTTCATAGCGACTTGTGCGGACCTATGCCGATCAAGTCTCTAGGGGGAGGATTATACTTCTTGACATTCATAGATGACTCTACTAGAAAGGTGTCGATTTATTTCTTGAATCAAAAGAGCAACGTCTTTAGTGCTTTCCAAAAGTTCTTGGCATTGGTCGAGAACCAATTGGGTAGAAAGCTCAAAGCTTTGTGCAATGACAATGGAGATGAGTACATCTCCTCCGTGCTCAAGGACTTCTGCAGTAAACAAGGCATTAGAATATAGTTTACCACGCCTTACATACTCGCCCAAAACAATGTGGTTGAGAGAATGAATAGAACCATTCGGGAACATGTCACTTCTATGTTGTCTATGGCCAATTTACCTCAAGAATTTTGGGGAGAAGCTGTTACGATGGCTGCTTACTTGATCAATCGATCACATAGTACACCACTGAAGTACAAGGTTCCGCAGGAGATGTGGATGGGCAAAGACCCCAATTATGATAGGTTACGTGTATTTGGGTGTGAGGCATTCTCACATGTGCCAAAAGAGCTTAGACAAAAGTTGTACCCCAAATCACACAAGTGCATCTTCATTGGACGGAGAGATAGGATATCGTCTCTGGCATCCAAAAGCTAAGAAGGTTATGCAAAGCTCACAGGTGATATTCAACAAGTCTAAGATGCATAGAAAGCTAGTGAAAGACATTGAGTATCGCAGAGTATGGTTTGAGGATGTTGCCTCTCCATCAATTACACAGAATGTTGGACGTGCTAGTGATGCACCTTCCAATATTACACATACACATGTTGCTCCAGAGAGAGTGGAATCCAACAGTCAGGCACTTCAGAGATCTAGTCGTACATCTCGTGCACTGAGTGTTTTGAGCCAGGATTGGACTATTTGCTAGTCACTAATTGCGATGACCCACTTGCTACAAAGAGGCCATTCAAATGGATGATAGCATGAAGTGGGAAGAGGCTATGCAATCTGAGTATAACTCAATCTTAGCAAATGAAACTTGGGAATTGAGAGAGTTACCTACGGGTAAACACGCATTGCCGTGCAAATGGGTGTACAAGAAGAAGTATACCACAGATGACCTCGAGCCTAAGTATAAGGCAAGATTGGTTGCAAAAAGGTTCAAGCAAACAAAAGACGTGGATTTTGATGAAATCTTTTCTCCAGTGGTCAAGATGACTACATTGCGTCTTGTGCTTGGTCTAGTAGCCATCAAGGACATGGAATTGGTCCAAATGGATGTGAAGATAGCGTTTCTTCATGGGGATCTTGAAGAGGATGTCTACATGAAACAGCCAAAAGGTTTTGCGATAATCCTGAGAAGCCAACATGGGCAGAACTAGTGTGTAGACTCAAGAAGGCTTTGTATGGATTAAACTAAGGCTCAAGGCAATGGTACATCAAGTTCGATAAGTACATTCAGCTCCAAGGTTACGTACGGAGCCAAGAGGATAACTACTTGTACACAAAGAGGTTGAACGATGGTTCCCTCATCATTCTGATTTTGTACTTGGATGATATGCTCATAGCCGGGAAGTCAAAAAGATGAGATCGCACTTCTCAAGGATGCTTTAAGCAAGCAGTTTGCTATGAAAGATTGGGGATGATTTTGTTGGTATGGAGTATTGTAGATGCAAAGTCTTAACTTTTCACAAGGTCTTATACGTTTTGATATTGGGGAAAGCATTTAGCTAACTAATGGCTGCATACAAAAATCATTGAGTACCCTAATGGCTGCATACAAAAACTTAGCAAGCATGATTGTCCCAAATCGGATGCTGAAAAGGTAGAGATGGCAAAGGTGCCGTATTTTTCGACAGTTGGTAGTCTTATGTTTGCCATGGTTAGCACATGGCCAGACATTGCATATGCAGTGGGAATGGTCAACAGGTTTATAGCAAATCCAAGCAGAAAGCATTGAGAAGCAGTGAAGTACATCTTGAGATACATCAAGGGCTTAGCTAGCAAGTGCTTACGCTTTGGGAACAATGATGCAGTTGGATACACTGATTCAGATTATACGGGTTGTGTGGACACTAAGCGATCCACATCTGGCTACATTTTCTTGTTCGCTAGAGCGCCAGTTTCTTGGAGATCATGTATCCAGAATTGCACTTCGTCTTCCACCACTGAGGCAGAGTATGTTGTAGTTTCCAGTTCTAGTAAGGAATTTGTGTGCTTATCTCATCTAGTGGGAGACCTTGGTATACACCAAACTCCAATGCTACATTGCGATAGTCAGAATGCAATTGCATTAGCAAAGAACCCCATGTTTCACTCCAAGTCAAAACACATAGAGATCATGTATCATGTGGTACGGGATATTTTGGCTAGCAAACGCATTGAGTTAGTCAAAGTTCACATGGATGAAAACCCAGTGGATGCTCTATCGAAGAGCTTAGCCTCAGAGCGGTTTGCACATTGCATAGAGATGATGGGTGTATGATGAAGTTGTGATCATGCTTCACGTTTTGTACAGTTGTGCATAATAGCCCCTACATTCTTTAGTCACTTGGGCCACGTTGGTCTTCAAGTGGGAGATTGTTAGGTTTCATGCCTCGTGGTCGATTATGGTTGGGCGCTTGCCCACTTTTATTCTTTGGCTATAAAGAAAATAAGGAGTAGAGAGTGATTTCTCTCTAATGCTCCACCCATACACTGTGTATTTCTCTCATCTCCTTCCCCTTCTCTCCTTCCCTCTCTTGCACCCGCATGATGATTCCATCGAGTGGTATCAAAGCATAGAAGGCAGCCCCAACGTCTCCCCTCCCCTACCGGTGTGTGCAACAGCATGTGGAATCAAGAGAATCTAGAGAGCTAACCAAAGAATATAAGTGGGCGGGCGCCCGACCACAAGGCCTGAAACCTAACATTATAGAAACAACATCGACCTCATTTTGGGAGATCCATTGCACCAATTTCACAAGTTTGTAGATTGTTTGGCGGAGGCTCGGGAACAAACAACCCTCAGTGGCCACACGCAAAATAAATTGAAAAACAGGTTTAGCATTGGGATCAAAGTAGATTTAGCAAAATAAATTTAGCATTGCTCTAGTTCAATTCAAACATACCTAACACATTTTATGATAGTCATGTAACTTCAAACTAGTAAACTTCCCTTCCTGTGTGAATGTTGTCCGGAGCAAGTGCATTACGCCTGTGGGCATATGCATGGATCAAATTATCCCTTTCACTTTGCGTTCCTGTTGTCCAGCCAAGATCCATGGTGCTTTAGGCAGCTTTATCGATCCATCATTTGCTGTCTGTGGCTAGTATTGCTCCATACGACCAACACCTCTAAGGTCATTCTGGCTCCTAGTGTATCTTTCTTGCTAATGAGATGGTCCCACAACAAATTACCCACATTCTTGAATATATGCATAGGATCCAACAAGTGACTGATCTTAAGTCTTTGCTAGTATGGCAACTCATACTATAGAGAGAATCTCTTCATCCCTGGGGGTAGACTGTCTTCACACATCTCCTTTTGCTCTAACCATGCTCGAGCAAACATCCTTGGCAGTTCTCTTCCCAAAATACCCTCTCGTAACTCGTGATTCTCTAGAAAATGGGTTCGATGACCTTTGTAGATTTTCTTCTTGAGTGAGGGCGCTTGATGTGCATTAAGTCTGGGGCCACATGTGACGCATGTGTTGTAACCGCTTGTCTGAAGCCCTGCACCCATACACACAACAATAAACCAAATGAAGCTGACACATTTCATACATACACAAGACAATAAACTCACTCCAAGTAGTTTTGAGTCTCACCTGAGCATTCTGTTAGCCCAGGATAGTCATGCATCGTCCACATTAGATAAAGGCATTGCATCGACCTGCATGTCAGCTCGTATCCACCACTTCTATGCCTCTCCACAATTGTTGCAGTTCTTTCAATAGTGGACAAAGATACACATCCATATTCTTCACTTTATACCGTCCCTCAAGCTTTAAAAAAGGTGTCCCTTTTTAGTCGTCAGCCATGAGGGAATGTTGTAGTTAACAATGACAAATAGCCATACACTGTAAGATGTAGACCTCAAACCAAATGGATTTATGCCATCCATTGCCAGGATGAGGTGCAGATTTTGAGCTTCCCTAGCAAAATCCGGCCACATGTTGTCAATATGTTTCCATGCCACACAATCTGCACGAATCCGTAGCACACCATCCAAAGATATGTTCTCCTCATGCCATGTTTCTAGAGCAGCCATGGACTTGCATTCGAAGAAATGCTTGATGCGAGACAGCAAAGGAAAATATTGTAGCACTTTTTGCGACACTTTTTGTCCATGGAGATCCGTTCGATATCTATCAAAATCACATTTTGGACACTTTTGCATGTCCATATATTCCCCCCTGAAAAGAATGCAGTCATTAGAACAAGCATGAATGGAATTGTAATCCACCCCTAGGGTTCACAGGATCCACATATTCCCCCCTAAAAAGAATGCAGTCATTAGGACAAGCATGACTGGAATTGTAATCCATCACCAGTGTTCACAGGATCTTTCTTGCATCCTCTCTCTAAAATCTGGCATCACATTGTCAGCTGGCAAAATGTGCTCCTTTAGCAATCTACACAAAGAAACATAATAACATCTCTCGTAATTTGGTACATTGTACATGTATAGTTTTTTATTGAAGTTGACACATTGCAAGAGATTACCTAAAAAATTATGTGACGCTAGTGTCACTCCATCCTAACTTTGCATGCATCTTGAGAAGGACCAGGAGCGCAATCAATCTAGACACTCGTGCTCCATCATACAAGGGCATGTCGGCCTCACGTTTCATGTCATCATAGATGAGCCTTTCCGAATCCATGATCGTCTCAATCATTTTGTCAGTCTTGGGCTCAAACATAGCTTGGTTGGGGATGTTCTCTGCATGGTCACCCTACGAGCTTGAAGAGGCTACATTTTGCGGCCTCACATATACCGCTTGAATAAAAGCGCCTACGAACATGTCTATTAGGTTGCAGTATCACTGCTTGTTGGCCAACATCAAAGTCCAATGAATTGTAATTGGCAACAACTTGATCTATAATAGATGGGTCGAACTCGCCAAACTCGTGAACGTGCTGCAAAGAAACGTGCCTTGTAAAAATGCTATCTACCTACCTAAATCCATGGAAGCTGCATGCAAGCTATTTGCAAGCTCACATCTGTGATTGGCTTGGGGACAAGGCGTTTCCAAAGTCCCATAGTTTTTTGGATGCAAAAATGCTTGCGAACTTTCGAAACCTAAATCTAAACCTACACATACATATACCTTGCAATGGCCATCACCTATATACATAACCTTAAACATACATATACATAAACCGCACACATTTTTGACCACATACTCTTTTCCCGAGCACCACGCGCATACATCTCACCCGACCTCTCCTTCTTCTGTGAAGAGACCAATAGCAAAGAGCACAATAAAGAAGCTCTTCTTCAAAGCGCATGTGAGATACCTAATCATCCCACTTTATACCCATCTAAACCCATGGAAGCTATTTGCAAGCTCACATGCACAAACGGCTTGCGGACAAGTCATTTTTGTAGTCCGCGCTTTTTTAAATAATCCTAAATCTACACCTACACATACATATACCTTACACTCTACAGCAACGGGAGGACTCCCACTGCGTACAACATGAAACAATGACTCCACTTATAGCCATAACTCTAGAGGGGAGTAGATACCTAATCATCCCTCTCTCTACCTACACTTAATTATCCCTATCTAGCTCTATAGTGACGTAGAGAGTGGTAAGTTGAGTGAAATATGATTTAGAGATAGGGTAGAGAGAGCAATAGAATATTTATCTACTATTACTCTCTCTATCTTCCATCAATCTATCTAATTTTAAATCCCACGTATACATATAACCCTAAATCCAAACCTTAGATTTAAACCTTAATCCAAAAGTAGTTTTATATCCTAAATCCTATTCCTAACTAATTCTCTACCTCTCGGACATTGACGATGATCATGATAATGATAATGATTTTAGTTTTTCAACTTACTTCTTTTTTAAAAATAATTTATACCTAGACCTTGGATTAAATCTATCAAGATTGTATCGGTTTGATCTCAAAGGTCAATTTGGCATTTTGAAGACGTTCAATATAACCTTTCATTTCTTTTTATTCTCTCTCTCTCTCTCTTCATTTCATTTCATTTCATTCTCTCTCTCTCTGAGAAGAGAGGGAGGGAGCATACCTGGCTCTCCCTTCTCTCCTTGTGTGTATGTGTGTGTGTGTGTGTGTGTGTGTAGAGAGAGAGAGAGCGAGGGAGGGAGAGAGCGTTACCTTCGTCTTTCATCGCTTGCCCAAGAGCGCAAAAACTCAGATCCAAATCCGAGTTTTAGCGCTCTCGGATATTTTTACCACAACTATTGGTGTTGCTATGAGCATCACTATGTTTGTTGCTATGCTATGTTTGTCGCTATGTAGCGACGCTCATAGCAACGCTGCTAGTTTTGAGCATCGCACAATGAGTGTCGCTAGTCTTAAGAAGCTCTTGTAGTGCAACACCAAACATTGCAACCGTTGCTTGCTTCTCTAGCAGCACAACCTTTTTTTAAAAAAACTAAACTCTCTTCTGAAGAGCTAGAGCGTTATCGAAAGGATAACCGTTGTTTCAAGTGTGGGGAGCAAGGGTATGCCTATCATGCTTGTCCCCACAAGGATACACGTAATGAGCCTCCTAGAGCTACCTTGGTCAAAATTCAATCACAAAGGATCTCCTCTATGCCATGCTTGGGGAAAGGTAAGCGAACATGATGCTTTCATTCTCTTTGACCTTGGTTCTACTCACAATTTTATATCCACATAGTTGGCCACCAAGCTAGGCATCCAAGCCTATGAGATGGGAGATGTTCTACTCTGCTGATGGTGCTTTCAAGGGTCAAGAAGCCTCAGTCACTCCCTTAATTTGGAAGTTGAGGCTCCATGTCCAAAGCTATGTGGACAAGGAGGATTTCTTCATCTCTCCTCTCAAGCATGAGGATGTAATCCTAGGGGCACCATGGTTTGATTGCATGGCTACCAATGTTAAATTCCTTGAAAGGAAAATCTACTTTAGGTTCAGGGAAAAAGATATGTACATAGATGCTAAGGAGTTGGGTAGCACCATACCCATTGTACATAAGAATGCTTTCAATAAGTCAATAAAGAACTCTATTTCTGTGTACATGATTTTTGTTAAAGATTCTCAAAATGAACCTAATGTTTTGGCAAAAGAAGACATAAAAAATCAAAAGGAATTAGAGTTATCCAATTTCCTCAATGGATTCCAAGATGTTTTTATTGACGACATCCCTTGTGAGCTACCTCCCAAACGAGGGGAAGACGACCATGCAATTGAAGTTCTTACAGGAAGCTCACCGCCTAATAAACCTCCTTATCGAGTTTCTCAAGCTCAACAAGAGGAGATTATGCAGCAAGTGCATAAGTTGGTTGAGAAAGGCATGCTTAGGTCTTGCTCATCTCCATTTTGTTCACCAGTGTTATTAGTACAAAAGAAAGATGGCACATATCATATGTGTGTCGACTATAGAGCACTAAATAGGATCACTATCAATAATAGGTTTCCCATTACATGGATAGAAGACCTATTTTATAAGCTACAGGGGGGGTCGACCTACTTCAGTAGGATTAACCTAAAAAGTGGCTACCAGCAAATAAGGATAGTTGATCAAGACATTGTAAAGATTGCATTTCGCACTACGTTTGGCCTTTACGAGTACATTGTCATGCCTTTTGGCTTGACCAATGCACCAACCACATTTAACCGTCTGATGAAGAAGCTATTCAAGCCTCATCGAACCTTTACTAGAGTGTCCTTTGATGATATAATCATCTACTCTAATTCATTAGACAAACATAAGCAACACCTCCAGGTAATATTTCAAGTTTACGAGAGAATAAACTTAATATATTAACTGAAAGAAAAGTGAATTTTTCTTCCAAGAGATTCAATATTTAGGTCACATTATCTCTCAAGATGGCATCCAAATGGATCCATCAAAGTTAGAGGTAATAAAAGGATGGCCTAATCCAAGGAATTTTCATGAACTAAGAAGCTTTATAGGTATGTGTGCATACTATAGACGCTTCATAGAAAAGTTCTCACAAACCGCGGGACCATTACATGACCTAACAAAGAAAAACGTTAGGTATATATGGTCCTCCAAGGAGAACAATGTTTTCGAAAAGCTTAAAGAAAATCTTATCTCTCAACCTGTTCTTACACTGTCGGATCTCTCAAAGCCATTTGAGGTCCAATGCGACGCCTGTGGTGATTGCCTTGGAGCTATTTTACTTCAAGAAGGGCATGCCATAGCCTACAAAATTTGAAGGCTTGACCCTATTGAGCAAGCTCTAGGAATATATGAGAAGGAACTCTTAGCAAGTCTACATGCCCTAGACTCATGGAAGCACTCTTTATTGGGGGCTCCTTTCATCTTACGAACAGATCACCAAAGCCTTAAGTACTTCATGACGCAGACCAAGCTCTCCCACAAACAAATGAGGTGGGAAAATTTCCTTTCGCAATTTAATTTTCATATTGCTCACATTGCTAGCAAGCATAATCAAGCGGCTGATGCACTCTCAAGACGATCGAGAGTGAATGCAGCATCCATAGCAACTCACAATGATGTATCTTCTATGATAGATGAGTACGCTATCGATCCCAATTTTAGAGATGTGATTTCAGCCCTTGCACTAGGGAAGAAGGAAGAACCATTTACCCTACAAGATGGTTACCTTCCCTATGGCAATAGACTATGTGTTACTAACTCAATACGTGAGAAAGTAATGTATGAATCTCATGCTCCTCCTTATGCGAGGCATAGAGGGATTTAGTCTACCCTAAAAGGGATAGAAGCATACTTCTATTGGCCTGCCATGAGAGCAAACATACAAGGGTATGTTTCAAAATGTGTGGTATGCCAAAAGATGAAGGTTGATAGAGGGAAGCAACCTGGGTTGCTTCAACCTTTGCCAATCCCTAATTCACCATGGGAGAGCATATCCATGGATTTTATCTTTGGATTGCCCAAGTCTATCCATGGGAATACAGGAATATGGACGATAGTAGACAAGTTTAGCAAACAAGCATATTTCATACCTGTCAAAAAGACTATCAAGGCCCGTCTTTTTTTTGGCAACCCTCTTTATATCACAAATCTTCAAGTACCATGGCTTGCCAATGTCTATAGTGTCGGATAGAGATCCTAGAATGACCAATAATTTTTGGAAGGGTCTCTTTGAAAATTTAGGTACTGTCAAAGCTAAACTTCTCTTCGGCCTATCGCCCACAAACAGATAGCAAAGTGAAATAGCTAACCTAACAATTCTTGATCTATCAAAAGCTTATGTCACAGAAGTAGATCAAAAGTCCCAATGGGAGAAGTACTTACATTAGTGGAGTATGCTTACAATAACATTGTACATATATCCACGGGAAAAGCACCTTTTGAGGTGATAGAGGGAAGATAAAAAAGTCCCCTACTACTCAAGGTACATGGAAAGATTTTTGCTGCAGATGAATATAGCCGAGACCTACAAGAATCTTTTCAAAAGATTAAGGATGCTATATTCATCTCTCAACAAAGGCAAAAGGCTGCTGTTGAGAAGCACAGAAGAGCTCTAGCCTTTCAACAAAATGATTGGGTCTTGCTTAAGTTTCCCAAGGCTTGATTAAGGCACACTACGGGCAAGAATCCTACGGGACATCAAAAGTACTATGCTAAGTTAGCAAAAAGGTAATATGGTCCCTTTCAAATTCTTAGGCCAATCAATGAGATGACCTATCAACTCAAGTTGCCCAACCATTGGCTCATACACAATGCTTTCCATGTGAGCCTACTAAAGCCTTACAAAGAAGAGTCACCTCAAGACGCAACCATTGAAGACCCACCGGAGATCGAGGACCAAGAAGATGTGTTGCAGCCCGAGTCCATTCTCCGACACAAAGACAAGGTATTATGAGGCGGTAAGACTATCCAACGATATCTTATCACGTTTAAAAATTATCCTTTTGAAGATGCTAGATGGATGCAAGGCATACAATTAAAGGATAACCAAAACCTTGTCAATGCTTACAATGATTCCCTAGATTAAGCAAACGTAAATATGTATAACTGAACAAAGCTTTGTCTTATAAGACTCTCTTTTTCTTTATTGTACACAAATGTTAATAAGTTTGCATGCTTAGGATCATGTTTGTGGAGATGATGTCTCCCAAACACCAAGTAGAGTTTGTCACTCTATTATGGAAGATTGATATGGACTAATGTGCAGACATGCTTGCGGCGGAAGCTAAGGCTCTCAAGCACCAAATGGACTAGTCATCCATTTTGGAATGGTGTCGTAGGGTAAAATAGGGATCCTTTACCCGCTAGCAAACGGACTAATGGCTAGGCTTTATCTTCTCTACCTCATAGTCGAGGATGACTATGATTTCAAGAGAGAGGTAATGTAATAAAAACTAATATGTAATTCTCCCAAATGATTTTCTCATATTAAATTGATCATTTAATATGGGGAAGTACTAGGGGAGTAAAAGCTTCTCTGTCAGGGATCCAAACGAGGAAAAATAGGGATCCAAAGGGGGACAGTTTGCAAAAGATCAATGTGCTTCAATGGGGCTTAAAAGACCTAAGGTTAAGCTCAATTAAGACTTCCATAGGCTAAAGTTCCTAAATTTAATTATATTGTCCAATGGCCAAAGTAGGGGAAAATTGGATGGTGTCATGGGAAGACTAAAAAGTCTTCCCACATCCCTAGGAAGGAGGGGGCGAGCCCTAATGGCAGGGGATGAGAGAGAAACACACACACACACACATTCCCAAGCTCTCCCTAAAGGGAAGAATGGACACATGGCAGGCTCCTAGGCCAGTTGCCCCCCATTTCCCCTCAAATCCTATTGGATGGCCATAGAGGTGGACCAATGAGAATTAGGCTAGAGTAAAATTAGTCTAGTTGATTTTAAAATGCTTGATAAAAGAACCAATCGAAATTAAGCTCCCCAGAAGACTATTGGACACTCTACCAAGGGGTCCCCAACAGCCCAATGGCTTGCCTGATTCCTTTTGGCCAGAAGATTAAAAGGTCCAATGAGAGTTTAAATGAATTATTTAATTACCTAAAGCTCTCACAAAAGGGGAAAGGGGGACACATGTCACAAGGCTATCGAATTATGCTTCTAATTTGTAATTGGCTAAGCTCTACAGGGGCCAATGGGAAGCCATCATGAGTAAATGGCAAGAGGGGTCGACCAAGAAGAGAGAGAGGGCTGCATTTTAGTCTAACACTTTGCTACACACACACACACAACTCATGTGTGCAAGAAGAACTCCACCTCCTTCTCTGAGCATTGGGAAGTTAAGGCTACACCAACAACTCTTGGCTATGGAATGCAAATCCAACCAAGAGCTAAGCTTCAACGGCATGCTCATCTCCTCTACCATGCTAATTACTAAGCTACGCCATGCTAACTAGAGTGATTATGTGAGGAGAATACTTCTTTCTCGTAAGATACTTCTTCCTCTCAATCTATCCTCATTCCTTGCTAGCTCTCACCATTTTTGAAGGTGTGTGAGGTCTTGGGACTAAGGCTAGGGACACTAGGTGTGTTTTTCAAGCATAAAGTGGTTCATGAAGCTTCCATCTTCATTGCACCAACGAGTTTTGCCAAGGAACACAAGAATTGTACTGTACAAAAGTCTCCTTTGATGGGAGAAGCTATAATATGAAGCCTTTATGGAGGGAGGACCGTCTCCATGTAAATCCGGTCCTCAACTATTGTCAATTGTTTTGTTTCTCTCTCTTTTCAAGTATTGTCAATGCCAAATTAGCTAGGTGTGAATTTCTATGTTGCTTTCTCAAATCTCTATGCTCATTAGGAACTTGTTCTTAATGAAATGCTCACTATGTTATCAATTTCCGCTACACACAAGTTTCTAGTGCATTAAATGTTACATAGAGTGTCATCAATACAAAAAGAGGAAATTCAGCCTTGTCCTTGGAGAAGTTGGAATGAAAACAAAGGAAATTTCTTAAAAATTTGACACACCCAAATTCTCCAAGTACTGTCCAAGGGAGGAATTCTTTCCCAAATCTCCCTTGCCTCGTCCATGGGGACGAGGAATGAACTCATCATCATAGACCACGAGCTATGACAAATTGTAGAGGATGAGATAGTGCAAACGTCGTTGATGGAGTAGTTCTCTCCATCCCTTTGATTCCAGGCCTTTCGTGTATTGCCCTGAACTCTGACTCCGTTGGGAACATAGCGGCACATACATCTACATCTCTATAAACCATTGCTAGTGCCTCTACTAGTTCGACAAACTCAGTTGTTGTTACATGAGCATCCATAACATAATACTTGTCATCAACAAGGTCGATTATACCACCATCCTCCAGTAGATTCCAAGAAATTATAGCAAGGCAATAGTCCTCTCTCAAGTTAAAGAATTCCATGATGTCATCGAGCATTACATAGTGATGATCACCGATGGGGACGATAGGGAGGACATTTGTTGGCAAAGCTCCCTCTAGAAGTTGAACACCTTTTGATACATGCAAAGCACCACTTTCCGTTTGCACCAACTCGTCGCCAGTGACCCCACATTGCCTACTCTTTGCCTCCTCCAATGTGTCATGGTGGTCATCTAGAGTGACATTCAAAAACAATATGAACCCAACAATATATTTTGCCACATGACACTTTTGATTATGTTTGGGACATTTGATGTCATTCCTACACAAATGCACTAGGAGCTTGAGGTTGCTCCTGTAGAAACATCTTTCTTAGCACGATCAGAACTTATGTCCTTCATATGAACATATCGGGAATCCTCAAACTCAAATGTGCCGCTGATTGTCTATTGCTCGTATGTCTGATGAAACTCTGCAAGGAAATGTCTTGCAGAAGCCAGTCACTCTTGCAATGAGAAGCTAGGGTTAAATATTGCCCTCATTTCCTACTCCCGCTGCTCAAGCTCAATTCGGTAGAGAAAGTGGAAGAGCTTGTCCTTAGGTTCCTCCTTGAGCAAGGCATCTCCTCCTTAATCTCGATCTGGAAGGGATCCATTTGTGGAAGGAGGCAAAAAAATCTTCAAAGGCTAGGGCGGGAGTAGAAAGGCTTTGGCTTGGATGGGGGAGTACAAAGAGGGAAAAGAAGAATCTCATATTTATAGGAATTCCATGATTTCATTTCAGCCACCCTAATGATTGCAATAATACTGGTGCATTATTGGGTGAGTATCGTGGTTATATAAAGCACCATGAGTGCACAATCCTAGACTTGCCCACATCTACACATTGCGGGAATGGAGGACAAGAAGGGTGGTAAAGCAAAGCTCTCTCAGAAGATGGCGGACATGAAGGAGGTAGAGAAAACACTGGCCAAAGCAAAAGCAATTCAGAAGGAGCTGAAAAAGAAAAACAAAGCAAACAAGAAGGACAAGGCTTGGGAGAAAGCACTGTGAATAAGAAACCATCAATGATAAAGGAAGAGGGAGAATAGTAGGCAGGGATAACATTGAGCAGCTTCCATTGGCAATAATTTCCTTTTTCGCTAATACCACTATCAAGGATTTTTGGTTATCTGGGAAGTTTTGGAGTACAATTACAGAGAGCACTTTTAGTGGGAAGTGCCTATCCTTTCAAGCAAGCTGTCATCCTCTCTCTTCTTTAGATGGCTGGGGTACTTTTCACTCCCTTTAGGAGAGGTTTTTTCCCTTGGTGGTTCGTCAAGTTTTTCAGTTTCTGGTCATGTGGCTAATTATATATGGTTTTCTCAAATGTCACCTTTGGGTCTACTTATATTCCATTCATAACTTGCCCTCAGAATTGACACCATTTGGGTGTCATGAGGAGTTTCTTCAGGGAATAGAAATCAGCCTCTTTTTAGAGAGAGAGAGAGAGAGAGAGAGAGAGAGAGAGAGAGAGAGAGAGAGAGAGAGAGAGAGAGAGAGAGAGAGAGAGAGAGTTATATGCCAAGTACTAGCTATAAATGGGTGTATGTTATTTGAGAGAAATCTTAAAACAATATGTTGTCTTATTTTTGAAGATTCATCACAAGGCGGTCTTGAATTTGGTTGGTGGCATTCACGAGTGGTTTTCAACCTCAATTGGTGCCTCTAAGCTCCCTCTAAGTTGGATTCATTTTTATGGAGAGTGTTCTATTAGAAGGTGCTACTAGTATGTAGTAAACAAGTGGAAGAATGGAGATCTATTATGTCACCTCACTACACAAAGGAGGAGGACATGATAGTTGTATAAATGCAACCTTATAGCTCATGTGTGGAGGATGACCACTAGTACCCTAAGCGAGTGGTGTGTCTTTGACAATAAGGTCTTCTAGGTTGCAAGGGACGATTTAAACCAACCATGTACAAATTGTGCATGCCATAAGAGTATGTGGGAGATTGATATGTCTAAGAGCATAGAAACAACATGTATGGAAGTATCCTGCGTAGTCTTAGGCCCGTGTCATTCATTGGATGGACGAAGCTGGGTCTAAGGTGGTTCAATAGTAGAGCCCGCCATGGCTACTCCTTGTCACATAGAGAAGTGGTCAAGCTTCTTGAGTCAATCTACCACCTAATGACCAATCATCCTATGGGCGCCCTTCCCCCTCGTCCAACGCCCGCCAACAATAGGGATCACACACCTGCCTGGCATAAGGCATTGCTTACTACCTTTTCAATAAAATTTTCATGCTGTTCATCTGTCCAATCAGACACTGTAGGCCGACAACCCACAAAAGTTGTAGTAGGCACCTATCCAAGAGGCACCGTGCCACACATGACTTGCACCAATGTGTGGCATGGGTCTTAAGTTAAAGAGGGTTCTATAGCTCTTTTCAGTTTGCTTGAAAATTTCTTTAAAATTTCCAGCTAGAGCGGGCAGCAGCGGCAACTTCTGCGTTCCGAACTAAACTGGAGCGATGGAAGGATTCGACACTCCGAGTGCGCTCGAGGAAGAGCTGTAAGTAGTGCTATCCGCCTGTCTTTGGACACTCCTTTCATGAAGATTATACCCTCAAGCATCATCAAGAATGCAGCTTGTCTGTATGTATTTGGTTTTTGTGAGGACGCCGAATTTTCGTCTTTATCATGTTCTAGCTAAACATGGTGTATGGTCGCTTTTCCGAAAACTGACTATGATGTACGTACGCTTCATCTGGGGGATTTTTTCTGATTGGACATGAGCTTTGCAAGGTTTTTGTGCGGGCACATGCCCAGGGTGCTTTTGACATGAGTTTTGTGTGGGCACATGCCGGGGTGCTTGTGAGGTTTGCGCTCTATGTTACCGTTCTTGAATGAATTCCAAGCCATGCTTTTGAAGAAATTGTCACAAGCGTAATGTTCTGGCTCTGTAGAGGGATGAGCACAATCTTCAGAGGGGGTATATATGTGTTTCAACAAGGGTGGTAGGTTTATGCATATCATGCACTGTGACACGAACGTTGTTGTCTTGATGTTTCTTACATGAGAATGCTATTTGCATAGGAGGCAGAGCGATGTTGTACGCATTCGGGGCCTTTCTTTCAGTGCCACAGAATCGGATGTTGCTACTTTTTTCAGGGGTTTAGATCTTGGTCCTGATGGGGTTGTTATCTGCATCAATTTTAGAGGTCTCTCTTTTGAGCATACAGATTCTATTAGAAGTGTGCTAATTTCAGTTTTAGCTCTCAATCTGCTTTTTGAATGGGCAGGGCGAAATACTGGCCATGCCTTTGTTCAGTTTGCCTCCACAGACATTGCAAATAGAGCACTTGAATGGGACAGGTAAGCATTTGGCCAAGTTTTAATGAGATGATCCAGTTATTCACAGTGTGTTGTAAAAAAGGGTTATATGTTTTATAAATTGAGTCCTCACATTAGTGTAAAATCACAGCTGGCTAGTGCTTGATGGATAGAATGGGAGACACTGAAGGAGAAAAATATGCCTCAAATTTGTTCTGCTTAAGATTATGTGGAATATTCTTATTTGGATAGTGAGCCTTTTTGGAGCTTGAAAAGTCAAATTTACAAGCCTTGATGAGGGCAACTGTGGAACAAAGAATACTTTTTGTTCATGTTCGGAGTTTTGCTTCCTCCAACTTGTAACACATTAGTTTTTTTTGACACTGGGAACTGCTTCTCTGGTGCCAATGATTAAAGTAGTTGACTTTTTATTTAAAACATTAGAAGATTTGAGTGCTTTTAGCACTTGTAAAATAACCAATGCTTTTTAAGTTGTTTTAGGCAAAGTGCTTATAAATAAGCGGGCAGGCATGGTTGTGACACAGATTCGGTGAATTGAATGGTCTGACAGAGAACAATTGTAACTTGACAATTTGCGAATAAATGAAGAACGACAGCCAGGAGTGCTCGACTTTAGAGTCAACTATTCTTTGAATGGGAACTACGCCTCTACCATGTCGTCTTTGAAGTGATCAAGTGTGATGTCTACAACACTTTTCTGTTCTTCCTAGATGTTTGAAAAGAACACAGTAAACAAGAGAGAGTTCCCCTTCTAGGCGCCGCTTATGGTATTTGTTCTATTCCATAGATCAAAGTCCTAGTTTACAACTATTGAGCGCCACGCTCTTCTTCTGAGTCATCCTTAAAGTCACAATCCATTGGGCCAATCTGAATTCTAATGGCACCCTTGGCCTCTCTTTTATAGGCACGGGCTCAGAAGCACACTCCAAAGCAACCTTTAAAAATCAAAGTTGTTTTAACAAGTGCTATAGCACCAAAGTCTCTTGCCATAAAAGAAAAAGCACCAATAGCGCTAGGAAGCCATGTCAGCCCAATCCGTACAGTGTCACGTCAACGCAAGTGGGATTTCCATGTTAGCACATCCATTTAGTTGGCCACACCAACAATTCGTACAGGCCCGCGATCTGCGCTACAAAGTCCAGGCCCTTGTGTTGTAACTTTGGTCCTCCAATTTGCATCTAGCTTCAACTCGGCTCTACTCCACTTCTAGTTTGGTGTAGCATGACACAAATTGCTGACGTGTCAAGCCACTGAAGAATGGAGCCAACCTGTAGATCCTGGCCGAGAAGAAGTAGCAGAAGAAGTTTACCGACTTACAAAGTCTTACCGAGTCGCCTATTTTTGAAGAAGAGTTCCCACCAACTTATGGGACCTTGTCCGATGGGGCCCAAGTGACATAAAGGCATAAAAAATAAAGCAAGCCCACACACACGCGCGGAGAACTAATGACGTGGTAGCTTTACGGGTTCCCAGAATTCATGCTTGTTGTGATGACGTGGCAGCAATACGGATTTCCGGATTTCGCGCTAACATGATGACGTCAGACTGTACGGACAGTCCTGGATTTTGTGCTTAGTGGCTATACGGATTTTCGCAAAATGTGCTGGCAGCTTTTGGGCAAGATGCTTTTTGGGAGACGCTTTTGAGTTTGAAGCTTTTCATGTAAACTGCTTTTCATAGGCCAAGGGCCTTTAAATATGTGTAGAGGGCTCATTTTCTGGCACTCTTTTGGGTGAAGGTGTAGAGCGTGAGTACCGGCATTGTACTGAGTTCAAGTAATATAACGAAATATTGAAAGGGGCGCCAAGGTTTGGGGCCAGTGCTCTCTTGGGGTAGAATTCCGACACTCCCGTAGTCTCGTGTGTCGTGCACTCTCTCTCTTTCAGTTCAGTGTTATTTGAAGTGCTAAAGTGTTTAGTCTGTTCTTATACGTTGGCATGTAGTGTCCCTCTCGTGATAGTGGTATCGGAGCTTCAGGCGTGTGCTTTTGTGAAAGCATACTGGTCCTACCAAAGAGCAGATAGACCAAGATGGCGCTTCCAAAGTTCACTGGAATTTTCTTTTTTTGAATTTTTGTGTCCTGACCCCGGACTTATTAGCCACTCCCACCCTTACTTCATATTGGATCGGGCGCGCTCCTGTCTTCATCGCTTACAGGGCATAAGCCATAAAGATCACTTGCAAAGAATGATCAAGGATTTTTTTTCAAGCCGCTGTTTTCTCAGAGGTAGTGCCATGCAGTGATGGATGTTTATAGCTACCAAGCCGCACGCTCAAGGACTTGGCAAGCTTTCAAGAAAATTGTTTGCCCGAAGTTACATGCCTTCAGACATCTCCCTCCGGATTGCAACTTATGGCAATGTGGCAAATTAAAACTTGAAATTTCTCGACATCTCTCAACAGGTGTCTCTTCTTGAGCTGATAACCTTTGAGGTCCAGTGTGATTGCTATGTCTTGAGACTACATCACAGCTACAGGAACACTGTTTGTCTAAGAGCTTATGGACCATGTTGCAGTTGGCTACAACCTTATGGAAGAAACCCTAATCTTGATGCAGGTTTCAGGATGAAAAGCCAATCGTCTTTTCGAGCTCCATTGATGTCAAGATTATTTTTTTAAGTTTAAGTTTTGTTTGAGAACTTGTTTGGTGTTTCTGTTTGGAATTTGTTTGAAATGGATGGTATCTGTTTTGAACATGTCTTGGTGCCAATTTGAATTGTTTGACTCTGCTTTTAATACTGGTTTCAATGATTGGTAATTTACTCCCGGATGGAGTAGTGAGAAATGTCGTTTTGGTATTGTTTGAACCTCGGAATGACGTAGACGGGGATGTCTGGGGAGCATCTGTTGTATGCTTGAAAACCTCAGAACGACGCAGACTGGATGTCCGGGGAGCGTTTCGTTGTATGTTGGAACCTTCAATCGACGCAAGCTGCGGTCTGGGAGGCGTTTGGTTGTAAAAGGTCTCTATATCTCACGGCCCGGACCTTTTTAGATTATGCGGGAGGAGTGGTGATGGACTCGTTGAACAACTCATGGCTCGAACCTAGATGGTTATTTATGGGGGGGGGAGTGTGCATCGGTGGCTTTATGTTTCTATGTCTTGTAACATGCATATGTAAGCATTCGTGTTGCATTGTGATGTGCCAACCAATGAATATTCCTTATTGGATGAAATACTTCTGGGAAATCAATGACCTGGATATCAAGAGCTCCGATCTGGAATGAGACTCCTTATTGGATGAGATACTTTTGGGAAACAGACCACCTAGAATATCAAGAGATCCAATCTGGAATGAGACTCCTTATTGAATGAGATACTTTTGGGAAACCAAAGACGCAGGATATCAAGAGCTCTTATTCCGATGCTTGATGCTCAATCCTTCTTGTGCTCTTTCGAATACTGTGTCATGCCAAGGAAGAGACATGGAATGTGATTCCTTGAATGCAAACATTTCATCTTTTCATGAATAATCCGCTTACATCCGTGCTCATTCATGAGTGGATCGTGTTCATTGTGCAATATGTCATGCCTATGAAAAGGGATCACATAACGACGGTAACTAAAATACAGGAAAGCATCACGAATGAAACACTCGAACAATGCGTACTGACTAATCATTCGATCACATATTACTTCCTGTGGGGGTTCTTTGGACCTCGACTCGAGAGCCAAGATCGGTTCTTCGTGATCGATCGAATCTTCCTGTGGGGGTTCGTTGGACCTCGACTCGAGAGCCAAAATTGGTTCTTCGTGATCTATCGAATCTGCAATGAGGTTAGCTTCACTAGACAAAGTATTAACTAAACCATCATCCTTGTGAAACAATCACATCTTTATCCTGCAAATCATCATGCTCGTGACTAATCACATCTTGATCATGCAAATCATCATGCTCGTGAATAATCACATCTTGATCATGCAAATCATCATGCTTATCCTTATCATGCAAATCATCATGCTTATCATCATCATCCAAATCATGTGTGTCTTGCTTTGGAGAAGACGAGACTGAGAGAGCCTCCTTCTCCTGATTCTTGTCAATCTGCGCCTGCACACTAGAAAAGAGTCGGAACAACTCTTGCGAGTGTTTGGCTCTCTGTTCGATCGCCAAGCGCGCTTGCTCATGCTCACGCTCAAAGGCTAACCGGCTTTCTTCGCGCTCGCGAGCCAATTTTGCTTTTCTTTCTTGGTGCTCGCGATCCATTTTTGCTTTTCTTTCTTGGTGTTCACGATCCCGTTCTGCTTTTCTTGCTTTGCGTTCTAACTTCCTGTCCATCATCATCTAATCGGAAGCCTCCATAGGAGCTAGTGCAATCCTTGGCGTAGATGGGGAAGGGGGAGGGTCAGAAAAACCTCCTTGTGGGGAAAATTCTTCTTCGCCACTTCCATGCTCATCACCTCCATGCGTGTCACGTGCACATCTAACCCTATGTGTACGTGGACGCTACTTCATGACATGGGTTCAGTTCAGTTAACTTAGGAAGTGTTCTGGCACTTTTGTGAGTTTGTTCGTAGACCGTGCATGACTAGGCACTTAGAGTAGATGCATATCCTCTGGTTGCACCCAGCATGACCATCAGATTTTGGTCAGAAGTCATCAGGAGCATTTTTACATTGCATAGATCTATTTTCCCTATTTTAGCCAATTTTCACTTATTATTTTTAAGTGACTTTTGTTGGGAACTGGGTAGGGCAATTTAGCCATGCAAGTATATAAGAAGCCCTAGCGCTAGCATAATCTGGCAAAAGAGGTAGGAGACCGCCATCAAGTGCAACTTCTCAGCAAGAATAGCAAGGAGAACCTAGTGTTTTCATTTGCAAGCAAGATCAGCCGGCGTTTCCATTTGCAAGCATATCAGCCAGCGTTTTGCTTTTGCAGATCCAAAGTGGCGACAGTAGAATCAGCAGAAGACTAGCGTTTTTGCAGCAAGACAGGGATCAGCCCTAGCGTTTTTGATTTGCAGATCAGCCCCGGCGTTTTGTAGATCTACGGCGATAGAACCCAGATTAGCATCAGAGTTTTCAGTTTTCAGCATCAAGTCTCCGCAGTAGAAGTCCCGAACCTCACAGATCTCACCTTCCCGCAGTAGATCCTCGCCGCACGGTCAGATCCACCGAAGTTTGCAGTTTTAGCTTGGAAAACGCAGATTTCAGCATCTGCGTTTTCAGCACGTCGTTGTTGCATCGTTGTCATCGCCATCGTCACCGACATAGAGTCAGAATTCAGCAAATAAAGATTTGCAGATTTCAGCCATTAGCGTCATCGTCCTCATCGTCGTCGACATCGTCGGCAAGTCCAAAGCATTGTAGAGATTTGTGCAATCAGTAGTAGACCGCTCTCGCCATAGAGAGTGGGGCCTTCGGAGGAGGGTTTGACAACATTGTGGTGTCGTATTCTCTTCTCTCTTTATCTCTCAGTCTCAGCACCTTCATTCTTAGTGTCATTCACTTTGTTTGTGATCATTTGCACTCTCTCACTAAAGGAACGGAAGGCTCTCCCTTCCGTAAGTAAAAGGAACCTTGAGCACAGTTCGGAGCACTCATCTTGAGCAAAGTTCAACATTCACTTCCGCTGCACCTAACATTGGTATCAGAGCTTTGGTAGTGTTCTGTATCACTCAAGGAAAGAACCACAATTTTTTTTTTGCTTGTTGCGGTCGCACGTAACTCAAGTCCACTTGGGCATGTCGATTCCTAATCGTGTAAAAGAGTGACAGGAAACCCAAGAAAGAAGGGCTTGTCCAGCCTCCCCTTGTTTCTCTTTTCACTCATTGAGAGCGGACTGTGCACTTAGCGGCCGGCCAATCGACGTGAGGTGGGAAAAAGCAACCTTGGTGTGAGCCGAAGGCCGCCAAGGGGTGTGCCCGCGGGAAAGAGAAGAGCTTGGGTAAGAGAAGATCCTTCTCTAACACAGATTGCAAGCTAAAGAAGAACCTCAAGATTCCAGAACCTCAAGAACCTCAAGAACCTCAAGAACTCAAGAAGCCAAGAACCACAAGAACCCAAGTTCCTCGTGAACTTAAGAACCCAAGACTTCAAGTGTATGGTCATTACCCGAAGCGAAATGGATACTTTGCATGAAGGTGATGAGCATGACAGTGGCGAAGAAGAGTTTTCCCCACCAGGAGGTTTTTTTGACCCTCCCCCTTCCCCATCTACGCCACGGATTGCGCCAAATCCTATGGAGGCTTTGATCAAGACGATGATGGACAAGAGGATACAACAAGAAGCGCAACGCGCCACCTTGGAGCGCGAGCGCGAAGAAAGACAAGTAGAAAGAAAGACAGCAATTGTGTAACAGACTTGGACACTCCAAGTCAAGAATCAACCGCGACAGCACCAAATAACCACTTCAAAACAATTCACAGATCACAATAGATTTGCACTGGCCTGGCGGAGTTCCGTGCCTAGAGATATTGGCCCCAAAGATTGGCGCCCCTTTCGGTATTTCTTTTTGTATTAATCAATCATCAAAGTACAAGAGAGCGGTTAGGGTTTCACTCTCAGACTCTGCGTCCAGTTGCTCTCAGAAGTGAGACCTATTTAAAGGTTACAAGTGATGCCCAAAAGCAGAGCCCCAAAATCTTTTAAAATCAAAAGCAGTAGTCCTCTCTCTCTCTTTAGAGAGTCTTTTCTTTTTTTATATAAAAAAAAGCAAAATTCGCGTCACTCATCATTTTTTTTAGCCTCCATGATTTTCGAAAATTAGGGATTTTGGCAGAAATTAGGGTTTGCAGGAATTTTAGGGTTTCTGGCAGAAATTAGGGTTTTTGCTATCGGCCACGTCATCACTTTGTGACATACCCCCCTCTTGAAAGCATTGTAATCGACCGCGATTACGCCTGCAAAACCGACAAAAGCCATAAACCAGACATCTTAGCAGACATCGACTGTTAGTACCTACGTACTAGGAACACACATCTAGCACATGTACAAAATCGACAGTCACATCACACGACATCACAGGACATCACCAGACATCACATGACATTCAACATTCATTCGGATCTTAGACCATGATTTATCGGCAATGTAGCTAGCAATCACATCTAGGTCCAATCGGGACCTCATCGATGTCCGATTGACTAACCCCTATTGCAACCATGTCTATTCGAGATCAATCATACCAAAATGCTGCAGTCATTTCGACTATCAGTTCCTGCACTCACAAGAAGTCAAGAACAAATCAGTATCATTATCAGGAATTCCATTTCATAAAGTCATCCAGCAGAATACTGTCAGCTCTCAGTATCCCTGAAGCTCAAAGAGACATCAGTGACTTTAGTATCAAAATCGAGGCATCTGTTGACAAAGGAGCGGAGTAACTCCCCTCTTGTGCATCCCACTGCACCAGATCTTCGGCCAAGCTGAGTTTTTGGGTTCCGTTTGGAGTAGACTATGCTAAACCAAAACATCGAGGTGAAGTTTCACAATCGGAGGAGTATCTGCAAGGTCCTCCTCCTCCATCCACTTCGCATCAAATGCAGGAAAGTTCTTGAACTAAACCAAGAACCGCCTTCGGACTTTACCTTTCTTCGTATCGTTATGTGCCAAAATGTGTTCAGGAACAAGGATCTCCTCGTTTTCTTCCACTTCGGGTTGCTCATCAGGCTCCCCATCATCAAGCACATCACCCTTAACAGGGTTCAAGAGACTCACATGCAATGCATTATGAATCCTCCAAGTATCTGGCAGGTTCAATCGGAAGGAGACATCATTTATCTTTTCAGTGATCTGGAAAGGTCCGTAGTATCGCATACTAAGCTTTGGAAAAAGCCTCTCCTTTCCCTTTTTCTTTCGTAGGCGTGACTTCTCAAAAGTAAGAGCACCCAATCATCCTCCTTCAATTTCAAGTCGCGACGATGGCGATCCGCTGCCTTTTTCTGTCGTTCTTGAGACTCCTGCAAAGTCTCGCGAACCTTGGCAAAAGCCGTATCTAATCTTTCGTGCTCAGGAAGGATGGAACCTTCGCAGCACTTTCAACAATCTCACATGGCGTCTTCCCCGTCGAAGAGTGTATCGTGTTATTGTAGGCAAATTCCACCAAAGGTAAGTTCTTTTCCCATTGAGTCTTCTGATCCGAGATACAAGACTTCAATAAATCTAAAATCACTGAATTGGCAATCTCAAATTGCCCGTCAGTCTGCAAGTGGAACGATGACGAGAACTGCAACTGCATACCAATGTTTTCCCAAATTGCCTTCCAAAACAAACTCATAAATCTGGGGTCTCTGTCGGAGACAATCATCTCAGACGTGCCATGTATCGGAAAATCATCGTGATCATTGTGTGTTCTCGAGAGATCAAAAATGAAATCCATTTCAATACTTTTCCAGGGGCGGGTGGTATGGGTAAAGGCGTTAACAATCCCTGGTGCCTTATGCTTGTCAAAATTGACCTTCTGGCATATTGCGCACAAACTCTTCCACATCCTTTTTGAGTCTCAGCCCAAAGAAGTATTTCTCTACCCCCTTCATGGTGGTAGCAATGCCGCGGTGACCCGTAAAAGGTGGACAGTGGCACTTCAAAACAATTCACAGATCACAATAGATTTGCACTTGCCCGGCGGAGTTCCGTGCCTAGAGATATTGGCCCCAAAGACTGGCGCCCCTTTCGGTATTTCTTTTTGTATTAATCAATCATCAAAGTACAAGAGAGCGGTTAGGGTTTCACTCTCAGACTCTGCGTCCAGATGCTCTCAGAAGTGAGACCCTCACCACTTATTTAAAGGTTACAAGGGATGCCCAAAAGCAGAGCCCCAAAAGCTTTTAAAATCAAAAGTAGTAGTCCTCTCTCTCTCTATAGAGAGTCTTTTCTTTTTTTATATAAAAAAAAGCAAAATTCGCGTCGCTCATCTTTAAATAAAATAAAATATTTTTTTAGCCTCCGCGATTTCCGGAGATTAGGGTTTTTGGCAGAAATTAGGGTTTGCAGGAATTTTAGGGTTTCTGGCAGAAATTAGGGTTTCTCTTGTCCGCCACGTCATCACTTTGTGACAAATTGATTGTAAGTACCAAGAAAGAATGGCGGCCATGGCTCGTGAGCGCGAAGAAAGAAGAGCTGAATTGGATCGCGAGCGCGAGCAAGTGCGCTTGGCAGCCGAAGACAGAAGGGTAGCCTTTGAGCGTGAGCGCGAGCACGCACGCTTGGCGGCGGAACAGAGAGCCCAACACATGCAAGAGTTGTTCCGACTCTTTTCTAGTGTGCAGACGTAGTTTGACAAGAATCAAGAGAAGGAGGCTCTCTCAGTCTTTTCTTCTCCGAAGCACGACACACATGAATTGCATGATAATGATAAGCATGATGATTTGCATGATCACGATGTGATTATTCACGAGCATGATGATTTGCATGATCAAGATGTGATTATTCACGAGCATGATAATTTGCAGGATAAAGATGTGATTGTTCACAAGGATGATGGTTTAGTTGATACTTTTTCTAGTGAAGCTAACCTTATTGTAGATTCGATCAATCACGAAGAACTGATCTTGGCTCTCGAGTCGAGGTCCAAAGAACCCCCACAGGAAGTATTATGTGTTCGAATGATTAGTGAGTACGCATTGTTCGAGTGTTTCATTCGTGATGCTTTTCTGTATTTTAGTCACCGTTTTTATGTGATCCCTTTTCACAGGCATGACATTGTACGTTGAACACGAATGTATGCGGACGACTCATGACAAGAAGAAATGTTTGTATCCAAGGAATTCACATTTCATGTCTCTTTCTTGGCATGACACAGTATCAGAAAGATCACAAGAAGGATTGAGCATCAAGCATCGGCATTTCTATTGTGATTTGACATAGTTGATTGATTTAGATCAGAAAGTCAAGATTCGACCCCATTGTTTGCATGTGTTTGATGAACGGTTTGGCACTCCGTCACTTTGTTCATCTGCATTGCATGTACATTTTTTTCGCAGGAATAGTATTTTCCCAGTCACTTTACATGGAATGGGTATGTTCATGCTTTTGTGTTGGAAGTGGTTTCATGAATTTTCATCCTTGGAGATTCTTGAAGAAGGTAGACGCATGACTATAGACGAAGTTGAAGCATTGAAGGAGCCACAGATGACTTTGTGTCGCTTTCGGCGCAGCCCAAAGAAGCAAGCGTTGGAGACCTTTATGAAGTTCAAGTATCGCATGACCCACGCATCAGAGTGGGTCGGCGAAGAGTCCTTTCCAAGATTCTAGATATTGTTGTCGATCTCCCTCGACGCCATACAGTTCGGACCAGTACCTCACTTTGAAAAGGAGGGGATGTCACGTGCACGTCTAACCCTATGTGTACGTGGACAAGCTACTTCATGACATGGGTTCAGTTCAATTAGCTTAGGAAGTGTTCTGGCACTTTTGTGAGTCTATTCGCAGACCGTCCATGACTAGGCACTTAGAGTAGATGCATATCCTTTGGTTGCACACAGCATGACCATCTTGTGATTAGTGGCTGGAGATTCTTCTGTGGTAAACTCTAGCTTGCAGACACAGAGAGAGCCTGACGAGAGGAGAGGCTAGCCAGTCTCAGAGACAGATCACAGACTTCTTTTAGAGCTGCCACTGGACACCCATAGGAGTTACTACCACAGTAGAGCTTGTCGCTTTACACCAGAGGCATACTGATTGACCGAGCGACTGAGCTGGGGAGATCCAGACGCCCACGACGGCGGAGGACTACACAGCATCGACAGAGGTTGCATCAGAGGATTCGGGTCACTTTGGCACGACGCTCGGTCAGACTACTGACCATGGAGGAGATTGATGAGATCCGCAAGCGACCGATGCTGGATCTCTTGTGATCTAGCTATCCCAGCTAGCTGTTAGCTGCTTAGTCCACACCTAGCAGTTTAGGATTCCATAGTATTTTATTTTGTCATTTTGTCATTCTGTCATTTTGTCATCTTGTTACTCTGACTTTGTATCAGATCCACCACATTGTAACTTTCTGGTCTCATAGGTCACTTTGGCCTTTTGAAGACGTTAATATAACATTTCATTTTCTCTCTCTCTCTCTCTCTCTCTCTCTCTCTGTGTGTGTGTGTGTGTGTGTGTGTGTGTGTGTGTGTGTGCGCGTCGGTGTATTTCCGTATTGGTATTGCTGTCACAAACATGATGTCTAGAAGCAATTTTTCGGTTTCTGTAACCCAAATCTCAAGTCTATATGTAGCCTGGCCATCTGGTGAATAAGAAAAAAATATTCTAGTCATAACTAAGCCATCTTTTGTAGATTATGCTTTATCCATAGGTTTTGACAAGCTCCTTACGAATAGAATTGTTCCCAGTTTCATGATGTGGCTCTTATTATCGTTACAGAGGACAGATGGGAAAGGGCTATGTCGAGGTCTCCAAGGCGCATGCTGGAGACATGCAGGTATCAAAGTTGTGTGTGTGAGACTTTGTTTTGCAAATTTTCTATAGATGGTGTTTATCTGGTTTGCTAGGGTGCATTGCGCATGGTTGGACGTGGAAGTGCCAACCGTCCAGCATTTGGAAATTTCATCAACACTGGTATACCTGGAATGGCTGGACATTCGGACATGAAGTACACAGGCGTTGTACGCATGAAGGGCCTGCCTTGGAGGTAGGAGTGATGACATGGGACGTAGTTCTGGTATGTAGATGCCTTAATTTTGGTGCATTTATCATTAAATGCTTACTATGCTATCATGGGGCAGCTGCACGTCGACAGATATTGTGGCCTTTTTCAAGGGGTTGCAGATTATACCTGATGGAATATTCCACTGCACTCATCCAGATGGCCGACCAGCTGGTGAGGTATGATTGGTGGTAGGTTACCACTCATCGCTTAAGAATTAATCTCCAAAAGAGCTGGAAACTTGTGAGCTCTTGGACTTCTTGGACAATATAAGAGAAATTCAAAGCACCTATTCATTTATGTTCTAGGCATTTGTGGAGTTTGTAGATGAGGAGACGGCTTCTCGGGCCATGCGCATGAATCATGAGCAACTAAAAAACGTGAGAAATAAAGATTTTTGGGCATTTAATGACAATGTTAACCCTATGCATGCTTTAATTGACTGAACTTTCGTGAATAGCAGCGATTTGTAGATCTCTTTCCCAGCACAAAGGGAGAAATGATGACAGCTATTCAGAAACGCATGTACCGCTTGTTTGCAGGTTTGGAGGATTTCTCACACCATACCTCTTTAGGACAGGTGACTGAATTCTCATGTTTGCTTCTCCAATTGTCTTCTCTTCAATTTTCTTTGACTCGGGTTTAGCTTGCAGGGGCAAGAGCATGTAGAGCCATTAGGGCTTCAAGGTTTAGCAGGAATGAATCTTGCGGCCATACAAGGAGCTGGCTTGGGCATTACTGGATTGCACAACCTAGGAGACCTCTCTCAAAGCACGTGTGTAAAAATGAAGAATCTTCCATACAGTGCCATGCCTCGTGATGTTGCAAGGTTCTTCGATGGCTACAGGTTTGCTCCAAATGGTGTCCATATGGTGACAGGCGTAACGGGCCGCGCCACCGGGGAAGCTTTTGTCGAATTTGCATCTATGGAGGAAGCGAATAGGGCCATGGAGAAGAACAGATGCAGCATGGGTCCTCGCTTTATTGAATTACTCAAAGCCACAAAATGGTGTGTGGTTTGGGGTTTTCATGTTTGTGCTAATTATACTAGGGTTTTTAAGAGTTCTACGAATCATTTATGGTTTATATCTTCTAATATGAGTGCTGCTCTGCTTTTTAATTGAACATCGGACATCAGACGGAATTTTTAAATTCGATGGCATTTCTTTACTTGATGATGCGATCGCCAATGGCTGTGTTCTGTGCTTTGAACAAGAAAGCATCTTTTGTTATTGTTTGTAGGCATTTTCTTCATTAACATGATGATTTTGTGTGTCAACAGTGAGCTGTTGATAGCATTGGGTGAACTACCGGGTTTTGATTCGAGTGAGATGGTGGATCCTAGTCTTCAGCTGCTTTTGCTACAACAACAGGTTGGATGCCATTAACACATGCGTGTGCACCCGCATGCATTTACGCGCGTACACGCGGACGCACACCCACTCACAGGGTACATGCATATACAGAATGGCAGACAGTTCTCCTTCCCAGGTGGAAGCACAAGGGTAACATAGAGGCTAGTGTTAAGAGTGGAAGCACAAGAGTAACTAGAGGCTTGTGGAGGTTAAAACCCCCCTGCAGTGGAAACCACCTCCTTAGAGATTAGCCTCTTTAGGTGGCTTTCAATTATTGTTGGTTGAGGGCTTTTAGAGCAAGGTTTGGAAAGAGTGTGTTAATATTGTTTCAGGCTGCTACTGGAGCTTTTGGCAAGAGTGATGCGGGTAGAAGCGAAAGGGGACGCACAGAATCAGGGAAAGCAGTGGCAGTATCTGGTGGTGGTGGTGGGGCAAGCTCAAACTCAGCTCCACCAGGGTTCTCAGGCCCTTCAGCCATGAGCCATCAACAACGATTGTCGGCAAAGGTTTATCGAGCCCCGCGTCGTAGCGCTGATTTGCTTACATCTTGAAAGCATCCATCAATTTTTTCTCCCTCACTCTTCTGGTCTTTTTTGCAGTCGTGAATTGTTTGTTTCAAGCTGAGGCGTGATACCCTGAATGGGTTTACACTGAAAGCCTGCCGGCAGGTATGGACCACAATTGTGTGTGTATAGTGGGTGTTTTGAGAATCCTGGAAAGTGTTGTTCTATCCCAGGTGGTCCGAAGATCTCAAGCTCCTTTCGTCATTTGGTCAGATCCTTACTCCTGTTGAAATGGTTCCCTTTGAGATGAAGTGCATTCTTGATTATATTTCTGGCTATGTAATTCGGGACTTCACAAACACGGCATTTTCACATTGAGGCGGCTCTCTCTACAACTTTTGTAAGGTAATTTTCATGCCACAGATGTTTGATGAGAGAACCCTGACGTGCAATGGGGTTAGTGAATGGGCTCCTCGTGGGTGGAGACATGTCCCTCCCTTCATTTTGTTGCAAACACGGACTTGCAGTGTTTATTGCTCATGGTTTAAATGGATGCACCAATGAGACCCACACATTGATCGTTTCCAGAAACTTTTGCTTGATTGTACTTGTGTGACAATCAATACATTAGAAGAAACTGTTTGTTAGAAAAAGGCATCACAATAAATGCCGAAACAACAAAATCAAGGAAAATTTATTTATATATCGCACGTGTATGCGTTCATGCGCATGCATGCATGGGGCTTTTGACTTTGAACTAGGTTAAGGGAGCTTGATTGGCATCAAAGTACTCCACTCTCTTGAGCTGAAGGCAGATCAAGCTCATATGGCTTCTCTCTCTCTCTCTCTCTCTCTCTCTCTCTCTCTCTCTCTCTCTCTCTCACACACACACACACACACACACACACACGCACCCACGCACCACGTGCGCGCACACACGCACACGCACACGCACACACGCGCGCACACACACACACATTGTTAGGTGCAGCGGAATGAATGTTTGCGCTTTGCTCAAGATGAGTGCTCCGAACTGTGCTCAAGGTTCCTTTTGTTCTTATGGAAGGTAGAGCCTTCCGGTCTTACTGAGAGAATGCTATGATCACAAACGAAGTGAATGGCCACCGTGCGTGCCAGTGTAAGCGACTGAGAGATAGAGAGAGAAGAGAGATACGACACGAGAGACGTAAAACCCTCCTCCGAAGGCCCCACTCTCGTCGGCGAGAGTGGTCTACTTATGATTGCACAATCTGGTACAAATGGAATGTATGAGACTGATGCAAGTCTAGGCTATGTTGACGACAACGACGGGGATGACGACACCGACACTAGGGCTGAAATCTGCAATCTTTCTACTGCTGTCCAAAAACGCTATGGGCTGAAATCTGCGACTGAGTCTAAAAACACTGATTTGGGGGTTGTTTCTGTGGGTCTTTGATGCTGAAAATCTGCAGGTTTAGGGCTGAAAATTGAGGTTCTTCAAGGCTGAAAATTGAGGTCTTTCTAGCGCTGAATCTGCTACACTTTAGGGCTGGTTCTTGCGGTTCGTCTACTGCTGCAAATCGCTGCTTAGGCTGGATCTGCAAGGCTGAAATGGGACAAAAAACGCTAGGCTTCTGTGTTCCAAAAACGCTAGGAAGATTGAAACATACGAGGAGATGGGATCTCCTGGCCACACGGACCGCCTACGGATGCGCGTCGGACGAACCACCCGACCATAGCCACCATTCGGCAGCTCCCTTGTGCTGGGGCCAGCGTCCGAGGACGTAGGCGTGCACGTGTAAGACCGGGCATCCCATACCACCCGGCCTCACCTCCTCGAGGTGACCTCACGCACTCCTAGCCTCGCGGGCTAACCATTGGCACTCTGCCACTCGGGGTCGAAAACTGCAAATGGGGCCTTGGCCTCCCTTTTATAATAATGGCCGGCCACACTGGTCGGGTTCACACTACGTCCGCCCGGACACTGGACGCCCATCCCGACGACATCTGGGCTAGATCTCCTCTCCTGTGAGCGGGACATAACTTAAGAACCATTGATGTCCTCATCAATGAAGTGGGGATACTGAGCCTTCAAAGCTCTAACAGGTTCCCAAGTAGCAAACCTTTCAGATTGACCCTTCCATTTAATTAAGTACTCGTCATAAGCCTTTTGGCGCGAATGACGGGTACGATGATTCAAAACTGCTTCTGGTTCTCGAGGAATATACTCAGTTTGCATATCTTGCCATACATTTTCCTCGATAGGCACCACAACGTCGGCTTCGCCCAATTTCTCTTTAAGGCGGTTGACATGAATCACTGGATGTACACTAACATCCGAAGGAAGAGCCAGCTTGTAGGCAACTTGGCCAATTTTCTTTGTGATCAAGAACAAACCACAATATCGAGCTGAAAGCTTATAATGCTTTCCTGTTCGCATAGTCTTGGAATCCTTGGGTATCTTCAAATAGACCCATTGTCCCACATCTAGAGTCCTTGGAGATCTCTTTTGATTAGCATAAGTAGCGACTCGATCACGAGCCGTTCTTATACTATCCTTAGCCAATTCGAGCATCTCCTGCATGTCATACAAGAAATCACGAGCTTGGCGTTCCTTGACTTTCTCCAAGCCAATAGCAATCGGGGATTTAGGCTCAAATCCATATATCAGCATGAACGGGCTAAATCCAGTAGCAGAATGCTTGCTACTATTATAGGCAAACTCTAATTGTGGAAGATATCTTTCCCAATCAGATTGCCTGTGAGAGACATAGGCTCTCAACATGTCTTCTAATGTCTGATTCATCCTCTCAGTTTGTCCGTCGGACTCAGGATGGTCAGAAGACGACATACTCAACTTCGTCTGAAGATGAGCAAATACATCTCGCCAAAATCGGCCAGTGAACTTAGTATCTCGATCACTGACGGTATCCTCCGGGAGACCATACAACTTATAAAGCTGATCGACAAATAAAACCGCCAACTCATGGCTTTTTACAATCGACTCCGTTGGTATAAACTTCGCCATTTTTGTGAGTCTATCGACCACAACCCAAATAGCGTCATTGCCTCGACTAGTATTAGGCAAACCAACGATAAAGTCCATGGAAATACTCTGCCACTTGGCATTTGGGATTTCCAATGGATGTAACAGGCCAACTTTCCTAAGGCGCTCTGCCTTATTGACCTGACATTGAGCGCATCTCTTCACATAGCTCTCTATTCAAGAGCGCATTCTTGGCCAATAGAAATATCGCTTGACCAAAGCCAAAGTTCTTTGGATGCTTGGGTGCCCAGCGCTAGGAACATCGTGGCATTCGCACAAAATCCTTTGTCGAATCTCATCGATTTCCGGCACGCAGACTTTACCATTTCTGAACAATAGTCCACCTCTAATGGAATATTGTCGCTGTCTCGTCTCTCCAGCACGACTCACTTGGGTCTCCGGATCAACCAAGCCTGTATGCGAGTCATGCCCTGCCTCGACCTCGTTCCATATCTTGCCAAAATGGCCATCGGAACGACATAGCCCTCGGAGAGAGAGATAGAAATCGGTCGAGTTTTGAGCCATAGACAAGGCATTGACCTCAGGAATCCTGCTGAGCGCATCGGCAGCTTGATTGCTGGATCCTTTTCTATAACGGATCTCAAAGTCAAACTCTTGCATAAGCTCAACCCATCTAGCCTTCCGGCCTCTGAGATCACCTTGATCACAGATATAGCGCAAGGAATGATGATCTGTCCATGCAACAAATGTAGAGCCATACAAGTAGTGCCGCCATTTCCTTAGGGCGTTGACTACAACATAAAGCTCTTTTTCATACGTTGGATAACGCATCTCGGCGCCAGAAAGCTTCTTACTTTCAAACGCAACAGGACGTCCTTCTTGGTATAACGCCGCACTAATAGCATAATCACTAGCATCCGTTTCAACCACAAACGGTTTGCTAGGATCCACAATGTGCAATATTGGCGCAATAGTCACCAGGTGCTTTAGTGTCCGAAAGCTCTCGTCGAGACGCTCATTCCAGACAACAGGGGGATTACCTTTACGATGAGGACCCGAAGTTTTCGGCCCTTTCACCCCTCCTTTCAAAAGTTGCGTAAGCGGAGCAGGAACTTTAGAGTAATCCTTGATAAATTTGCGAAAGAATCCAATAAAGCCTAAAAAGGATTTTGCTTGGCGTACATTCTTCAGAATGGGCCAATTTCGCACTTTATCCAACTTTTTAGGGTCGACGCGAATTCCATCGCGAGTAATAATGTGACCCAAATACAGAAGCTCTTTCTTAAAGAATTCACACTTCGAAGCCTTAGCGTAAAGCTTCTTAGTTCTCAGTACTTCGAAAACAGTGTGTATATGCACTAGGTGCTCAGACAAACTTCGGCTGTAGATCAAGATATCATCGAGAAATACAACAATGAAGTTGCCTAGAAATGGTCTCAGCAGATCGTTCATCATCTGCTGGAACGTAGCTGGAGCATTGGTCAAACGAAAAGGCAAGACAAAAACTCGTAGTGACCATAATGCGTATGGAAGCCTGTCTTAGGAACGTCTTCGAGTTTGATCCGTATCTGATGATAGCCTGATCGCAGGTCTATCTTCGTAAAATACAACGCTCCATGGAGCCGATCTATCAGATCGTCCATGCGCGGGAGCGGATACTTGTTCTTGACAGTGAGTTTATTTAACCCCTTGTAATCCACACAAAAGCGCATAGTGTTATCCTTCTTTCGAGAAAGTAGCACTGGCGCTCCCCACGGGGATTTGCTAGGCCGAACAAAACCCCTGTCAAGATAATCCTTCAGCTGTCGTTGAATCTCGTCGTCCTCGGTTTTACTAAACCGATAGGGTTGCTTTGAGAAGGGCTGACTACTAGCCACCAACTCAATGCCATGATCTACTCCTCTCGAAGGCGGCAAGCTAGGAGGTAGATCATCAGGAAAAACATCCTTGAAATCAGTTTTGATTTCTCGGATAAGGTTGGATTCGTCGGAATCCCCAAGTTTAACAGAAGAACATGAAATATTCTTACGAAATTCAGTGACAGAAGTACCAAGCACTAATGAATCAAACCAAGCAGATGGTATACATTGATAAAAGTCAACTTTATTTCTTTATACATTTCCAAAGCAGTAACAACTGGTATTGCAAAACCATTATTTACAGACTTCTGATTACAAAGCGACACAGATACTTGAGGCATGTTCTGTTTAACAAAAACAAGAGAGTGATGTACATAGTCTATATACAATGAGTCTTGTTTATCATAAAACCATGGAATTCCTAAAATAACATCTGCTCTGTCCAGGCGCATGATGTGGAAATCCAGGTTCTCTTTGTAATCAGCCAGCTCGAGCGACAAGTCTGGAACCATCCGATTCCATACATCCGTATCCACGCCACGAACCATCTTCACGCGATACTCATGGTCACTGTCCTGCGTCCGCAGGTTCAGTTTCTGCACCAATTTTGTATCCACAAAATTGTGTGAGCTTCCATTATCAAGGAGTACGGTCACTTTGTGACTATCGATCTTCTCGGGGAAACGGAGAAGATAGTGCTTACCAAACACTTTGGTGCTAAAAGTACAATTAGTGCATGAACTGTGCGCTAAATGATGGATTTCAACTTGAACAACATCAAAGTTACTTGAGATCTCGTGAATCTGAACCGAAGGATGGCCTTGCGGTCTCTGCGTCTTTTTCTTCTTGGGGCAATCCTTGATTTGGTGACCTGTCTGGCCACATCCGAAGCAAGCCCCCTTCTTCACTGCATCAGCAACTGAAGCATTTCTGGCCTTCTTCTTTTTCTGAGAAGATCTCGGCGATGATTTGGACTTATGCTGGAATCGGGGTCGCTTCCTCGAAGCACCCTCACCGGATTGATGGTCTGCAGTTCTTTTCTTCTCATAATTCGCTCCATTTATCAAATGGAACGTTCTGGCCTTGGCCACTTCATCCTCGACGTCAGTCAGGGCTTTATCCTTTATTAAGGCCCAACGGTAGTCCTCATGCAATTCCAACAGATATATGTGCACCGCGTGCATAGAGTCCACCTTGCAGAAGGTGAGCGTCTCTTTGAAAGCTGTCGTATATTTATCAAAAGACAGAGTTTTCATCGAAAGACTCTGTAGTTTGGCGTAAGCTTTCAAAGGGTCCATTTTGGCTAAATCCCTCTTGAATTTCACACAAAAGTCAGCCCACGTCATAGGCTTCTCTGTCATGTCACGCCACCAGGTAAGCGCCTTGTTGCGCAGATAGAGAGGAATCGTCTGAATCCTCCGTTCATCATGCTCCCCATGAGATCAAAGTATGTGGTCCACTGGTGCATCCAGTTATTTATGGCCAATTCCGTACACTCCTTCTCTTCACCTGAGAAATTTGTAGTTTTGTACGGAATTGTTGCAGTCGGACCACCCCGTGAACGCCCAAAAGCAACAATCTGCGTTCGCAAATGCTGGAGATGGGTTTCGCCCTCGGAAATACGTGCAGTCGTCGACTGAGCCATATTTTCGAGAGTAGAAAGTCGGGAACTGAGCCCCTGTACGACCCCTTCAAGAGAGGCCAGGCGAAGATTCGTCTGAGCATTCGCGTTTTCCAGAGCGGTAACATGCTGGTCGAAGCTTTGGAAAGTGCTTGTAATCCATGTGTAGAGAGCATGTGTGAATGGAATTTGAATGTTACCTGGTGCGTCGTCACGCTGCACATTTGAGCTGGAGGAATCCATGGCGAAGTGCGTGAAAAACTGGAAAATTCACACGAAATTGAGCCTTTTCTGCACTTTTCGATCGCGAAAAGTCGAAGGTTGAAGAGCTCTACGCGTCGGCGTGAGCGTCGGAACCTGAGCAGGTGATGGCGGGAGCGCGAGCAGATGAGAGAGGGTAGACTCGAGAGAGGAGCAGAAGAGGGAAAATGAAATTCTCTGTAACTTACAAAGCTTTGTAAGTGAGTTTTTAAGAAATGACAGGTTTCATACCTTTAAAAAAAAAACTAAAGTGTCCTGGGCACCCTTAAAAAAAAGGGTCAATTTATTAAACAAAAGATGGCGTTAAAACTTAACTCAAGGCAAAAAATCTGTCAGCGTAAACAAAAATCAGCGAAGGCCTCAGGAAGTGCCAACGCGTGGAGAGAGAGGGTGGGCGCTGGTGCAATTGGGAGGCTTGCGAACGCTTGTGCCCCGCACGCAACAAGCTTAAAAAAAAAACTCCACGTTGGTTCCATGTTGGAACCTCACGCTGCCTCCTCCCTCCAACTCAAAAAAAAAACAGCAGCGCTGTAGGAGAGAGGTACTCTCTCTCTCTCTCTCTCTCTCTCTGTGTGTACTACACACAAAAGAGGAGCACAGAGAAGAATTAGAGAAAGATTAGAAGTTTTAAGTGCTGAATTTAGTCTAAAGTCAGCAGATAAATAAACAAATCACTGATTTCCATCGAAAATCAGCAAAAGCAATAAAAGTCCATCAATTCTCAACACTGTCACCTGCCGAATTGCTGAATTTTATCAAAAATCAGCAAAAAGCACATCAAATTTCACATGCAAACATGCTTTCGAGAAGAAAAGTAAGTAATTTCAGCAGTTTAATCACTAAAAATTATGCAAAATTGAGGTTTTCTGACCGGAACTGTTCCGTAGGTGTGCACACAGTCCTTTGTGCAGCCAAGCTGTCACAAAAAAAATACGGAAGCGTAAACTGATGTTTAATTGCACTTCAAATACTCAAGAGAATTAGAGGGAGAGAGAAAACTTGACACTCCATTGGGGACCAGAAGATGGGCTGGTCCCCCCCCATAAAGAGAATATCTTTATTACTAAGGGAGAATCATTACAAGCACAAGAACGGGGCATACGCCCGTCCTCTATTCTTTCTTCTGTTCTGTTTTGACTACTGACTGAGAAAGTGTTTCCACTTTCTTTCTGCTTAGGGGATTTCCCCTCTTCTGCGAGACTGGTTGGAAGCTCTCGAAAAGAGAGTCTATCTTCCAAAACAGCTCATCGGAAGCTCTCACAGAGGAGAGTCCATCTTCCGTTATGTGTTGCCTTCATGCTCATTCATTCATGCATCGAACACAAAAGAGAAACAAGCAAAATGCACACGCACATGCTTGCTGTAATTTTCTGCACATAACCTGAAATTCTTACCTGTGCACACCCCTACGCCGAAACAGAGGTCTTCTTCGCGATGGAATCGCGCCAAACTTGATGTAGACTTAGGATAAGGAGAGAGAAGAGAATTTCTATGGCTGATGTGCTGAAAACAACCCTAATCGAGGTGATTAGGGGCTGAAAACAGAGAATTACAGCAGTCGCACTCTGCTAAGAGAGCATCTACGGCAGCTTCTCGCGATGAAACTTCACCAGAAGGTGTCTATGACTGTGAGATCCCTTGTTCTTGACAATGGGAGCACAAGGCTACCACATATGTCGCAAGGGGCTGCTCTCAAGCTTCAATGGAGGGCTCCACCGCGTAGAGCACTCTCACATTTGGGGGGGTAGGTGCACTGCCAGCCTTGAAAATGGGGGAGGGGGGGCTCCTAAATAGCCATCAGGGAGAGGGGGCGCTAGGAAGAGGGAGAGGGTGAGAGTGAGAGTGAGAGAGAGTTAGTTTGCATTGGTAAGTGTGCCACTTGACACACTTACTTTAAAAACTTAAAAACCATTCAACTTTTGACTTTAAAAACTTCTAGCTCATTAATAAAAAATGTGCAACTAACTAACAAATGCTACCAATGATTCTTTTATGAGAACACCAAAGGTCTGCCGGCGCAATGCCGCACTGGCACTGCACCGCCTTTACCTGTTCACACTTGTCCGGCCGCTTGCCCGGGCACGGACCGTTAAATTTAATTTAACGAAACTTACCCTAAGGCTTTATTAGCTTTATTAGCCTTAGGGTCATTGTTCTAAGGACCCCATCTCATTCATGTGCTTGTACTGACGCGCGTATTTTTCCTGAGCCTAAAATCTGAGGCTACTGCTTACCCCTTTCTGAAGACCCGATTTCCCAATCACTAGGGCTTCAGGGTAATTTATGCTAAGGTCCCTCTGAGGTGTTGTGGCCCGCATTTAGGCTCACCTGAGGCCTTAGAACTGCTAGGTCTATTCTGGTGTACACACAACTAATTAGATGATTCTGTTCTCGTAAATAAATTAATTATTTACAAAGTCTGACTTAGCTACACAAGCCGGCTCTGATACCATGAAACGTACGAGGAGATGGGATCTCCCGGCCACACGGACCACCTACGGATGCGCGTCGGACGAACCACCCGACCATAGCCACCATCCGGCAGCTCCCTTGTGCTGGGGCCAGCGTCCGAGGATGTAGGCGTGCACCTGTAAGACCGGGCGTCCCATACCACCCGGCCTCACCTCCTCGAGGTAACCTCGCGGGCTAACCACTGGCTCTCTGCGAGTGGGGGTCGATAACTGCAAATGAGGCCTTGGCCTCCCTTTTATAATAATGGCCGGCCACACTGGCCGGGTTCACACTACGTCCGCCCGGACATTGGACGCCCATCCCGAAGGCATCTGGGCTAGATCCCCTCTCCCGTAAAAGCGGGACATAACTAAGATGTTCCAAAAACGCTAGCCGTTGGGTTTCATTAGCGCTAGGCTGAGAGCATCTGCTGGCGATTCCTTGATGATGCAAACGCTAGGTATGCTAGTGACGGCGATGATATGCTGGTGCAAAACGCCAATGCTGAGGATGGGGGACTCTGCTGCTTGGAGGGAAGATCCACCAAGGCTTGGTCTTGCTGAGAAGTTGCCTGCTGAGCTTGGCTCCTGTTGCCTCTTGTGCCAAATAGTGCTAGCTCTAGTTTGCTTATTTACAAACTTAGCAAAATTGCCCTACCTACTTTTGTTGGAAAGTCACTTAAATTAATAAGTGAAAAATGTCAAAAATAGGGAAAATAGGCTAAATGCATTGGAAAAATCCCTTAACTGATTCTAATGGATTCTGATGGGAATACTGATGATCATGCTGTGTGCAACCAGAGGATATGCATCCACGCTAAGTGACTGGGCATGCACGGTCTACGAATAGACTCACAAAAGTGCCAGATCACTTCTAATCTAGACTGACTGGACTTGACTGAACCCTCATCATGCTGTAGCTTGTCCACGGACACATAGGGTTGGATGTGTCACGTGACATCCCCTCCTTTTCAAAGTGAGGTATTGGTACCGAATTGTATGACGTCGAGGGAGATTGCCAATAGCATCCGACATCTTGGAAGGGACTCTTCGCCGGCCCACTCTGATGTGTGGGTTGTGCGGTACTTGAACTTCAATAAGGTCTGTAACGCTTGCTTCTTTGGGCCGCGCCGAAAGCGACACAAAGTCTTTTGTGGCTCCTTCGATGCTTCAACTTCGTCTAGAATCATGCTTCTTTCTTCTTCAAGAATCTCCATGGCTGAAAATTCCTGAAACCACTTCCAACACAAAAACATGAACATATCCATTCCATGTAAAGTGAGTGGAAAAAATCTTGTCTGTCGAACAAACTGTGCATGCCATGTAGATGAACATAGAGACGGAGTGCCAAACCGTTCACCAAACACACGCAAACAATGGGGTCGAAACTTGTCTTTCTGATCTAAATCAATCAACTGTGGCAAATCACAACGGAAATGCCCATGCTTGGTGCTCATACTTTCATGTGCTCTTTCTACAACTGTGTCGTGACAAGGAAGAGACATGGAATGTGACTTCCTTACATACATACTTTTCAGCTTTTCATGAAAATTCCACATACATTCGTGCTCATCCATGAGTGAAACGTGCTCAACGTACAATATGTCATGCCTAGGAAAAGGGATCACATAAAGACAGTGACTAAAATACAGGAAACGATCACGAATGAAACACTCGAACAATGCGTGCGTATCAATCATGCGAACACATAATACTTCCTGTGAGGGTTCTTTGGACCTAGGCTCGAGAGCCAAGATCGATCCTTCCTGATTGATCGAATCGTCCTGTGGGGGTTCTTTGGACCTCGACTCGAAAGCCAAGATCGGTTCTTCGTGATTGATCGAATCTACAACGAGGTTAGCTTCGCTAGAAAAAACATCCACTAACACATCATCCTTGTGAACAATCACGACATCTTCATGCAACTCATCATGCTTGTGAGAAATCACATCTTGATCATCATGCTCATCATTATCATCCAAATCATCATGCTTATCATTGTCAATCAAATTATCATCATGTTTCTCATAATCATGCAAATCTTGTGTGTCATGCTTTGGAGAAGAAGAGATTGAGAGAGTCTCCTTTTCCCGAATCTCTTGCATCTGTGCCTGAGCTTGAGAAAAGAGTCGCAAGAACTCTTTCATGTGTTGGTCGCTCTTTTCTTTGATGGCTTTGTTCTCGCGATCAAATTCTGCTTGTCTTGCTTTGTTCTCGCGATCAAATTTGGCTTGACTTTCTTTTTCTTCCAAGTCGTACTGACGGTCTATGGCTTCCATTCTTGCATCGTATTCACGATCTATGGCTGCCCATCTTTCTTCGTAGTCACGATCTATGGCTGCCCTTCTTTTGTCGTAGTCTAACTTTTTGTCCATAAACAACTGCGGCAACTCCTTCATAGGAGTTAGTGCAATCCTTGTCGTAGATTGGGAAGGGGGAGGGTCGGAAAAACCTTCTGGTGGGGAAAATTCTTCTTCGCCTCTTTCATGCTCATCACCTTGAAGCGAAGTATCCATTCCGCTTCGAGTGATGACCATCCACTGAAGTCTTGGGTTCTTGTGGTCTTGGGTTCTTAAGTTCATGAGGAACTTAGGTTCTTGCGGTTCTTGAGGGTCTTGAGGTTCTTGAGTTTCTCGAGGTTTTCTTTCGCTTGCAAATCGTGTTTGAGAAGGATCTTCTTTTCATCCGAGTTCTACTCCTTTCTGCGGGCGCACCCCTTGGAGGCCTTGTGCTCACACCAAGGTTGCTTTTTCCCACCTCACGTCGATTGGCCGGCCGCTAAGTGCACGGTCCGCTCTCAATGAGTGAAAAGAGACACAAGGGGAGGCTGGACAAGCCCTTCTTTCTTGGGATTCCTGTCACTCTTCAAAAAACACGATTAGGAATCGACACGCCCAAGCGAACTTGGGTTCGTGCGACCGCAACAAGCAAAAAAAATCTTGTGATTCTTGTGGTTCTTTCCTTGAGTGATACAGAACACTGCCAAAGCTCTGATACCAATGTTAGGTGCAGCGGAATGAATGTTTGCGCTTTGCTCAAGATGAGTGCTCCGAACTGTGCTCAAGGTTCCTTTTGTTCTTATGGAAGGTAGAGCCTTCCGTTCTTACTGAGAGAATGCTATGATCACAAACAAAGTGAATGGCCACCGTGCGTGCAAGTGTATGCGATTGAGAGATAGAGAGAGAAGAGAGATACAACACCAGAGACGTAAAACCCTCCTCCGAAGGCCCCACTCTTGTCGGCGAGAGTGGTCTACTTATGATTGCACAATCTGGTACAAATGGAATGTATGAGACTGATGCAAGTCTAGGCTATGTTGAGGACGACGACGGGGATGACGACACCGACACTAGGGTTGAAATCTGCAATCTTTCTACTGCTGTCCAAAAACGCTATGGGCTGAAATCTGCGACTGAGTCTAAAAATGCTGATTTGGGGGCTGTTTCTGTGGGTCTTTGACGCTGAAAGTCTGCAGGTTTAGGGCTGAAAACTGAGGTTCTTCAAGGCTGAAAATTGAGGTCTTTCTGGGGCTGAATCTGCTACACTTTAGGGCTGGTTCTTGCGGTTCTTCTACTGCTGCAAATCACTGCTAAGCTGGATCTGCAAGGCTGAAATGGGACCAAAAACGCTGGGCTTATGTGTTCCAAAAACTCTAGGAAGATCTTCCAAAAACGCTAACTGCTGGGTTTCATTAGCGCTAGGCTGAGAGCATCTGCTGGCGATTCCTTGATGATGCAAACGCTAGGTATGCTGGTGATGGCGATGATATGCTGGTGCAAAACGCCAATGCTGAGGATGGGGGAATCTGCTGCTTGGAGGGAAGGTCCACCAAGGCTTGGTCTTGCTGAGAAGTTGCTTGCTGAGCTTGGCTCCTGTTGCCTCTTGTGCCAAATAGTGCTAGCTCTAGTTTGCTTATATACAAACTTAGCAAAATTGCCCTACCTACTTTTGTTGGAAAAACCCACGAAAAGAAAGAGATACAAAGAGCGGAACACTATAAGGCTCTGAAAGCTAGAAACAGTCAAAGTAAATCCTATAGGCATCAAGAGTGATGTCTCCAGCGTCATAAGCAAAATGTAGTGCTTGACCAAGAGATGATTTGAAATAGGGGAAGGGGTCAACATAAGTGCCTTGGAACATTAAGGAGTTCTTGTGGTGCCAGATGGCCCACAGAGTCCAAAATCTAACCCAGGTGAAGAACACCGCAAACTGGGAATGCGGTGATTGAAGCACCCCAAAGAGCCAAAAGCGCTTGTGAAAAGAGCCGGAAGGAAAACACAGCCGAAGAGCAGTCGACACTTGCCAAATGAAGGCTCTGGAGTGGCGACAACGCCATAGTAAGTGTGGCACGGTCTCCTCAGCTGCAAGGCATCTGGGGCAGTGGGAAGGTACAACCAATAGGTAGAGCTCCCACCAAGCAGCGCCACAAGAAAACACGTTCCTTCAAAGGGAGATGACTTTGCCAAATACGAGACACTGTGTTGCCACCACAAGGATGACTCGGAGAGCAACCACAGCTGGTTACCATGATGCACAATCCATATATCCCCACGCACACACAAAGAAAGACTTGCGCCAATACTGATGATGTGGCAGTTGTACGGGCAGTTTCCGAAAATTACGCTGACAATGTTGACGTGGCAGGCTGTACGGATTTTCGCGTTTTGCGCTGGCTGTTGATGTGGCAGTTGTACAAAATTCCGTGATTTACGCTAGCAGCTTTTTGGCATTGCTTTTGGACCAGAAGCTTTTGAGTTTGAAGGCTTTTCATGTAAACTGCCTTTCTTAGGCAAAGGGCCTTTAAATATGTGCTAAGGGCTCATTCTCTGGCATGCTTCCTGGAGAAGGTGCAAAGTCTGTAGTACCGGCTTTTGCTTGATGATGTAATATAAAGAAATACCGAAAGGGGCACCGAGGTTTGGGGCCAATACTCTCTGGGGTGGAATTCCGCCACTCCGTGTCATGTGTCGTCTCTCTCTCTCTCTCTCTCTCTCTCTCTCTCAGTTAAATTGTTATTGAAGTGCTAAATGTTTGTTCAGTCTGTTCTTTTCTATTGGCACGTGATGCCCGTCTTGTGACACGTGCCCATGTTCCCCGCAACCAAAACACTTCCCTTCTTTGATGTATTTGTCCCTCTCTCGAAGAGTGAGCCGGGCTCGTGTATCCTTATCTTTCTTTTCTTGGAAACTCTTTCTCTTTCTACTTTCATTATTAGAGGTCTTTTGGGTTCTCTGAGTCAAGATCTCATCAATGGGGTAAGTCAAATTTCCCGAATGTATCTTGAAACCCCGTTTCGCATGACCCATCAATTCTTGAATAGAAATTGACTTTTGTTCTAGGCAGTAGTCTTGGATCTCTGTAGGGAGTCCGCAGCAAAACTGCTCAATCTGTTCCTTCTCCCATGGTCATCCGAAGATGATTCCAAGCGGTTCATATATCTCGTTCTTACTCCCGAGTCAACCAAGAAGAAATAAAGAGCCTTTTGAATTTCAAGCATTTAATTGGAGCTTCCTTTCTCAGAAGAAGAGTGAACCACCATGTTCGAGCATTTCCTTTGAAGAAAGATGTAACCCTCCTAATCTTGAAGTGCTCTGAGTAGTGCCCTCCAGAGAAGGCTATGTCAAATTGCTGAATGAAGGCCAAAGCCCTCGGAGCAATTCAGAACCCAGAAAAAGGATTCAAATTTAATCGACTGTCCACCTTTGAATTCTTTTACTTTCTTGCTTTTTTCTTCGAGGAAGTCATATTGGTTGGCTCTTTAAAAATGCTTCTTCTTTGCATAAAACATATGGTCATCGGAGTCCGAACTGTCAGAGGATGACTCCTCTGTAGACCTGTCAGAAACTGGGCGAAATCTGGGTTTCTTTGCCTTTTTCTTTCCCTTTCCGAAGCTTTGCTTTTTGCTTCACTTTTTACCTTTTCTGTCCTCGCTTGAGTCAGAAGAGCTACAAGAACTATTGGAAGAAGAACAAGAAGAACTGGATAGTCCTTCAAATCGTACACGCTTCTTCTGCTTTCTTGCAGATGCAAAAGAAGATTGACGGCCCAAATAACCAGGGTAGTCAGTTCCCTTCTTGTGCTTTTTCACTTGCTTTTTGGATTGATTGTTCACGTCCAAAAGCAGACTGATCTGTGTCTGAACCACCTCTTGTAACTCTTGCTCTGTAAACATCCTCAGAGGAGGAGGTTTCTTGATTGGCGGTTTAATGGGTGGTTCTCTGGCTTTCTGCCAATGGGTGTGCACTTCAGCGATGGATTGCTAAGACAAAAATTTTGCAAACTGAGGATTTTTCGCAAATTTAATCATCTGCTTTGTCACTCGTCAACCTGCTGTCGACGTTCCATCTCTTGAAGTTCGTATTGAGTAGGCCGAGGTGGCCTATACTCTTCCTCTGTTAAATCATCAAAATCTTCTTTGTGATCTCCTTCGGCATTAATAGATGCAGAAGAAGTCGACTGATTCTTGTTGGAATTCATAAGTGTCGCGAGAAAAGGATTGGATTTCCCGGTAGAAGAAAAATCGGCCGCGCTCTGAACCACTGTAACAAACTTGGACACCCCAAGTCTAGATTCTACCACAACACAACATAGATTCACTTTAAAACAGTTCACAAAAGACGACACGGCCTAGCGTAGTTCCGTGCCCACAAGTATTGACCCCAAAGACTGGCGCCCCTTTGGGTATTTCTTTTTATATTAATCTGTGTGCAAAGTACAAGGGAGTCTGCGGGCACTCACACTCAGACTCTGTGTCCAGATGCTTTGAGTAACGAGGGCCCAACAAACTTATTTATTTTTACAAGGGATACCCAAAAGCAGAGCCCCAAAATCTCAAACTCAAAAGCTTCTTAATCTCAGAAGCAACTGTAATCCAAAAGCTGCCAAAATCAACCAGCGTAATTTCTGAAGATCCGTACACTGCCATGTCAGCATGTCAGCGGAAATTTTGGCGATCCATATGGCGTGCATCGTCAGCATGTCATCGCGTTTTTTGGTGCTTTTTCCGCTGTCGGCGCATTTCAGGGGCTGTGTGTGTGTCCGGGGCCAGCCACGGCACCAGTTTGTGACATCAGGTGCCATCTGTTTCGTGCGTTTGTATGAGCTGATAAAAGGCGTACCGGAATATGATATACACTGAGAACCTTGCGTTTATATACTCTCTCACAATTGTGTACAAAATTCACCCTAAGAATTCAAGAAAATCAAGCTCTGCACACTTGCCCACAGTTTTGTACAAGGAACCTCCCTTCTGTACAATTGCTAGCACACCGAGAGCAAAAAACTGTCACTAACTTGAAGACTTTGGCAGACTAATTATCAACTGAATTTACACGCACGTATCTTGCTGCCAGAAAACTTTGATGCAGGCTCTTCAGCATGAAGGTAGAAGATACGCAGCCTACAACTTCCCACACACCCACACACACGTAACACGCACCTACTTCACACACACACACACACACACACACAGAAACAGAGGTGAGAGCTGTACAGGACTACGCGCTCAACAACCTGCTGCGCAGAGGGTGATGAACCCACAGGGGCGCAGGCTGCAGCGAGAAGCAGGTTGCACGGTGGCAGGAGGACCTGCAGCTGTGAAGGGTGCAGATCTCACAGCAGCAGAGGTCGCGCAGGGTTTTTCACTCACACACACACACACACACACACTCACTCTCATAGAGATAGGAATTCTTTTGGACTCACTATCGGTTTTCCCTTTTTCCTCCTATATATTGTCCTTGGAAGTTTTTTGACCAAGGGTCCCTAATGAGAATTGGGACGATATGGTTCCTCTGTTCACTTTTTACCCTAGGGCGTACTGACCCTGGTACGCCACTCTCCCTCTCCCCTCTGTCGCTTGTAGGGCACCAGCACAGATTATCATGGAGAGGACCTCCCTTGCACCTGCTGCCAGACATAAGGTACGCTCGGACGAAGACTCAAGGTGTTTTCCTTTAAAATATTAGATCATTTGTAGTCTTGGGAGTCTGGCTTTCTGACTGCTATTTGAAATATACCTCGAATTCACATACTATGGGGACTAGTTGTAACATTTTTTCTCTTATAACCCGTCCTAAGGTTCTCTTCCATCAGTTTGCTTTGGCGAGATTGGGGGAGATCGGCCTCGGTCCTTGTTACTCTTTAAGCTGTTTCCAATGTTACGGGGATGTCCTATATACCTACAGAAATGCACCTGTCAGAGAATAAGCTACATTTAGGTAAATTGAAGCATATGTGGTGATCTGGTTTTCTGCTTCTAGAATAATTTGGAAAATGTTTTGACTGTATATAAAAAATGTTGTGACTTAAGAACCCTTGAGATATTCACTATCAGATCCGTTATCCTTGTATGCCTACGGGCTGATGTAATGCCTTCGGGGTTGTAATTTTTTTCATGTAATACAAAAGGGTTCTAAGTCCCACATCTTTTGCAAAAACAAAAGGTTGTGATTAAGGAAAATATGCCTTCCATCGATCGTCCTTGGTAGATTTTTAGATAGGAAAAATGATTGGACTAGCTTGCAGTTTTGAGGAGTTGGACTGAAGTATCTTCACTCTGAACGTAAAATTACGTCATTAGAAAAGGTTCTGTACTCAGTACGCCTTCAAAATTAGATGTTGACTATGAGTGGAAATACACCTATTAAAATTGACGAGTTTTAAACATATGACTCTTTGCCTGTTTAATACTAATTCTTTAAATGCTCCTTTACTTAAGGGCGTTGCCTTCGTGGTGGAAATTGTATAATTATTCTAACAACAAATATCTTTGAGAGAGTGTTAACTAGTCTTGCTTGGTTGGCCTTGTCAAAGAAATTTGTTGATATTTTTTTTGAATTGCTGTGTTGATGCGATACAGTATTGAAGTGTTGTTGTGAATCAGACGGATTATAGGTGGTCGGGTAGAGAAAGGCCAAAATTAACTTAAAACTATTGACTTGGTCATTGAGTAGGCATGTCGCCCCCAAGTGTGCAAGACACAGAATACTAGTGTGCAAGACAAAGAGTACTGTTCTGCCATTCCGTAGGAAAACAAGTAGCTAAACTTTTCATCACGCAAAGAGGAAATGGCACAAACTAGAGAGCATACATATTGTGTTATACAAAAGTATGGTAGAGAGCCATGCCTTGCCTTGGATAGTCTAGTTGTCTGGATGCGGATGATGATGCAGGTTTGTAGAAGATTCTGTTGTCGATTGGCTCCAGGTTCTTATAGACTGCTCTAACCAACTCATCTTTCAGCTCGTAAATGGGAAGACTTTGTTTTTGCTCCTATTTGATAGCTTTGACCGTTTGCTAAATGTGGTTGCCTCCTCAAATGCTTCTTTCTTGTCAGCATCATAATTGGGATAATTCCTCGCATCCAAGACCCCTCATGCTATTAGGTGCTTAGCTCTTAGTGGTCGCTTAGAAGAGCAGTTTTCATCCTTCTTACGATGAAAGCCCTTTCAAACCTGTTGAAGGCTTATTGATATAAGAGGGATTAGATTCCTCAAGAGTTTTTTTTTTTCCCATACATGGAAGATCTTGTCCTATCTTTTGCTCGAAATCCCTCATGGAAAGTCTAATGGTGTTCCTAGTCATAGAAACAATCTTAACCCATACATCTTGATCACAACCCTTCATGAAAGCATGTAAGTTGCACAAAGCAACAAACCCTACCTTGGAAACATTGAACATCTCAAGTTCATGTGGTTGGTGCCCTTTTGAAGAGCTAGGGCTTCTATCATCTCGATCCCTTCTATTTCGGTCTTTGCATGCATTATTGTCATAATTGCCAGCACATCCATCCTATCTATCCTTGTGAGCTTCATGCTCGTTGTAAGTCCTTTGATCACCTTGCCCGTGGCTAGAATCCCTTCTATATTCCTCATCCTCTTTGCCATGGTCTCTCCATCTGGCATAGCTTCTTTTTTGACCATCATGTCTACCCCAATCCCCATCATGTCAATCATGCCTACTGCTACCATCATCATGTCTTTGCACTCACTTTTGCTACCATCTCTACCATCACTATTGCTTTTGTGATGTTCCACCTTTTTTCAACTTAGCTTCATGCTCAAGTTCCTTTCATTCTTACTTGGTCACGAAGGATAAAAAGCCTAGTTGACATCTACTGATAGAATCATGAGCCCTTGTTGTATTGCTACAAGCAATCGATGATAGCAAGGATACCTCTGTCACTACCTTTATTGCCAATGGTAGACATGGATGCGCCCTCCATCTAATGATGGCGTGCTCAATTGCAGCCAAGAACGAGAAAGAGAGAGTTAATGCGCTATTGATCCCAAGGTGTTGAGGGCTAGTCTCGTTGCTTGCATGGTCAACACTCCTTTGGCTGCCGTTAGTTGATGGAAGGTCCAACCTTCCTTTGCAAGTGCATTGCCCATCATTTTCTCTTTTCGGCGCAGTTGTGTAGGCTTATCGATTTTAAAGGGCACGCGAGGGTAGTACAACCTTTAATGTGTGAGCAGCTCATGTTGCTTTTGATAATTTGTCCTCATCGTGTGATTCCGCTCAGCAAAAATGGCCTAGATCATGCCAAGCGGTCACATTAGCTGACCATTTTTTGTAAAAACGATTTAGGCCAACCAAGTAAAGTCACCTTCAATATAGCTTTAATGGATGATGATCATAATGGTTTAAGATCGCTCTCTTTTCTTCTAAATGTTACCTTCAGCAGAGCTATAAAGGATGATCGCCATATTGGTGTAACATG